>NC_087284.1:9309600-9628254 GCF_015220805.1 Pogoniulus pusillus | reverse complement strand
TGTTTTTACCCATGGTTCAAAGGCAAATTTTAAGGTGACTTTAAAAAGTTCAGCCTCAATAAAAATAAATGCATTACAAGGGAATGTATCAAAATGCCTTAAAACAGATGGAAGCCCCCTTTTTGAGAATTATATCACTTATGGTGATATCACAGCCTGATTCAAATTCTCTTCATTATTGACCAAACTCAAACAAGTTATGTAACAAACATGAAATATTCACTGTTTAGCAATAAGGATTTTCAAGAAGCTGCAATTTGCTACAGAAACATCTTCATTTTATCACAGGTATTTTCAGTCATGAAAGCAACTTAGTTTTATTGTGAACTAAACCGTTTAGGTTTGCTGAACTGAATCATAGCACTTCCTCTGGTTTCATTAGGTATTGGTCTGCACCTGCCATTGCAACAGTCTGACACCCAAGCTGCTGTTCCCATTCTCTTTGGTGGGGACCACATCGCACAGTGGCCTAAGCTTTAATAACGCAATATGAGTCCTCATGGGACCCGACAGCACTGATGGGCAAAAAGATGAATATAAACCACAGCAGCCACAGGACAGCTCTCATGCAGCAGCACAACTTCTGGAACAGATGCAGTATAGCACCAAAGAAAAACCTGTGGATGATTGCACTTTTGAGCCTTTCACTACTTTTGTACCAGTTCAAAACAAAAACAGACTTCTGCATAGTGTCTTATGGGACCGGTGTTCACCTTTTACCACTGCATGGTGCTAAAAAGAGTTTTGATCTATTTCAGCCAAAGAGTGCTTAGTATCAATTTGTGAAAGCAAAAAAACCCAACTTACAATTCATTTTGAAATTGCATTTGTGCTTTATAAAGCTTCAGGACTCTACAAGACAAATCTTCAATGGCCTATCATCTGCTCAACTACAGAATCCCAACATGGTGGGGGTTGGAAGGCATCTCATGAAATCTAGGCCAACCAAGGGTATCAGCAAGCTCATGAAAGGGAGATGCAGTTTGTAGCCTATTACATATACTACAAGGCCAGTAAAAGAGAGATGCATATTTCAGATCAGCTATAATTTTGCATCTTAATCTGATTACCAATACAATGATGTGTTCTTCCTCAAGATATTTCAATATCAACATAAAAAGCACTATTTTCATCTGTTTGATTTGGCTGATGACAGAAAGAAAAATACAGCCAGTCCTATATATCTCAGAGGGTTTTGAGGGCCAGAGCAATAACAATAAATTCCTGTTAAGGTGCTGAAGGATGAAACTGAAGAGAATCTCTACATTCAGTAATAAACTGGACAGTACTTAGAATATATGAGTGGTGGAAGCAGAAAGCACAAATAGTTGAAAACAGCAAAGGTCATCACTGCTGATAGGATCCAGTGTCTAGAGTAAACACTGAGGCTGAGTGAAAATTCAGTCATCCATGTTGTGATAACATCAAGGAGAAAGGTGGATTGAGGCCAGGTGTGGTCCTGGCCTTCCTTTTCTCCTGCTTATAGCAGCAGTTAACTTTTCCCAGTAAAAGACATCAAGGCTGACAGGCCCATCTAGAAATGTTTGTGCAACTGAAAGTCTCATTTAATGATTTGGCTGCAGTCCCACCCTCACACTTTACACAGTAACAGAAAACTGAAGCCCTTTTTGGACCAAATTTAGGGATTAGAATTCAACACCTAAGCACAGGAACATATTTAAGGGTTTGGTCCTCCTTGCCCATCCCAGAAGAGATGCCTTTTGGTAAGATTTGCAGCCTTGGCTACACTGAGTGTTTCTTTTACCCTGGATAATTACACTTATAATTGCAATTGTATTTTCTTAGAGCCATAATGCAGCAACTTCTGCAGCTTACTGTTTATCAAGGGCAATCTTAAAGGATCTGTACATGTTGCAAATGTAAATAAACTGTGTTTGCATATCTGGTGTCAGATCTATATTCACAGAATGGTGCTTTTGGCACATGTGACCACTTAAATATAACCAGACCTATAGCAAAACTGGGATGCTTATTTTTCTGGTGCTGGACCCACAGTCACTGTAAAATTGTACTCCCTCTGCAAAACTAGGCTGTTTGTTAGTGTGTCTAGCGCTGGACATATAGCAACACATCTTAATTGGCATATCAATTAAGAGATAAGTCTAGCCACCCATAGTCACTCTTATCTCTGAAGATTGTCTAGAATGCAAGGGGATTAATCTCTTATTAAATTAGCCCTTCACTTCATACAACAATGGGGAGTGAGGGTGCACCCTCTTACACTACTTTTCAAAGTGTAATCATTTCAGTCCATCTGGTTCTCCAAGCACAGGTATCCTGCAGAAGGCAGGATCTTACCATGGTTCCTTTGGCAAAGTAAATGGAATGCAGTAGCAATGGCATTCACCTTTTGACAAGCAAGCCTGTGAACACCAATTCCTTGAGAAATAGAAGAGTCTTTTTCAAAAACACTCTTCTCAGCCTAAAGGAGTTCAGACCTACATCTCCAGAGAGCATTCTCAACACCAAAATACCTCTTCTTGAATAACAAATTTTCTCCATTTTTCCTTCTGAGGCTACAAATCTGGACTGCTAGAAACTCAGATTCATGGGCTCAGAGACACTAATTGGCCAGAGGATATAAGTGAGGATGAGAGGACCTGAACTTGAGGTATTATTTCAAGCACTGTTTAATGTAAAATGCCTGTGCATCCAGCCTGCTCACGGTATGCTAACAGAATTTCTCTGCCAGGGACCAACATGAAAGAAGAACCAGTTTCTACATATCAAAATGGACTAAATTTAAGGGATATGTGCTGACCTTATCAAAAATGTCCCTGGTCTTCAGCAAATGGAGAAGATGATGACTAGGGACACCAGAACAACTGCGGGAAGGTATCTTCTGAGTTTACATATCTGCTATCCCAGACATTAGCTGAATAAAGAGCTTCTGGAACACAGTTTGTGGCTTCAGACAACTGTGCCCTAACTCATGCACCTAAAATTGACTACAATATCTAGCCTTGAATATGCTTGTACTCAATCCTGGAGGACAACCAATTACCATGATGGACAGTAGCACATCCTAGACCTCAAATACTCGCAATACAGATATTATATCCCATAGGGATTTTGGATATTGTTGCTCTCACCAAATCCTGCAGCACATTTCTCCATTGCTTCTAATATAAGCAGGTACTCACTGTTTATTGTGTCTAAGCAAAGCCCTGCAGTTGTAATTTGATGGAAAAGGACATCACTCCAGAAGTAAACATACAAGAAATCTAAACATCTCCACTCTTGACATTTTTACTTTCTATCATCAAAGTAATCCTTGAAGTAATCTATTTTCACACCCTTCTACAGCTTTTCACCAATTCTTTATCCGGTGCTGCACAACAAACAGCCTCAAACGTTACCAGGTGGCATGACTTTTATTTCCTCCCTGTTCACTGAATTTCATTTCCAAAGTTGCCACATGCTTTATACTTTTAACACAAAGTGCTGGGAGTTGTAATTGTGCCTGGAAGATTGGAAAATATCCACCCTTGGGCTGTATTATATGCATATGAGGACCTAATGCTATTTAAATAACAGTAAAAACCACAACCTTCAAACACAAAGCCAGCTATTAAAATATTGCTAGAGGCAACGTGGCAAGGTTTATACTATTTTTATGCAAGATACAGGAATGGGAGAGAAGGTTGTGTCATTTGAATGACTGCACCACATTCCTCTCTATTTTCTAATTATCACAGATTTAATCAACTTGTTCTATTTGTATATTTTGCAATAACCTTTCGTCTTTGTCTGCTCCCCCCCCCCTTTTTTTTTTTTCAGGGAGAAGAGAAAGCATTGATGCAACATCATAGGTTTAAAAAATATGAGCTACATGGAAGACAGAACAGCAACTAAGATGCTGTGATTAATTTCATAGACTTCCAGTAGGAAGTATTTAGTTTATAGGCACACAGTAAATGAATATTAAAATATGCATACCCCAAGGCTACAAGAGAAAGTAGATAACAGCTGTTGGTCTAAAATATGGTTCCACAATGAAGACTGGAATAAGCTTGTAATTATGAATTAAAGCTAGAACAGTAAAAAAAATAAAATTACAAACACATTATGAAGATAGTCTTTAGCTCATAGCATTTAAAACCAGTTCTCCTCATTAAAAGAATGGAGGGGAAGGGAAAGGATCGCTCCTATCAGGTTCAGAAAAAAATGTTTGAGTAAAATCAGCAATAACCTTCTTTTAGCTCAGGTTTTTAAAAATAAAGGTAGCTCGATTACAGATCAACAGAGATTCACAGTAGATGGTAAAATAAATTACTACTGCCTAATGAGAGATTTATCTCTGCATAGCAAGTAAGTACACAGTATTTACATCACTATCACAGACATGAAAAAGCAGGGGGGGAAAGGGGGAAAAAAAAAACAGAGTTCAATAATCTGCTTCACTGCACTAAGTATACTGCTGGCCAGTCTGTTATTCTTTTTACTCAGTATGCTGCCATTATGCATGAAAGATGTAAACCAGTTTGAATGATGGAACTGTCTGGCATTGAAAACACATGTTTACCCACTCCATTTTTTCTTCCTGTATAGAGTGTAGCAACTGGTTTTAGCTTATGCCTCAAGATTTTCAAATCTCTTACCCTATGAGAAGTTGTTAACGGTGTGTTTAGAGTTTCACAGGAGAAAAGAAAGAGCATTTTTTTATACAAAGTCTAACCTAAACCATTCTAAAAAGATCCTTTTTTTTCCTACAGGCAAAAGTTCTCCACCAAAAAAAAAAGAAACAAAGAAACATAAATCCCACCAAGAAAACCCCAAACAAATCAAAACCCACAAAACCAAAATGAACAAAAAGGAGATTGCTCTCAATAGATTTCACTACCCGCACCAGGCTCACAACTATCACAAGGTACAAAGCACATTTAGAAGTTTATCCAGGACATGGAGGGGAAATCGGGGAGCATTCAATTCAAGCACACAAATTAGAAGGCTAAATTCCCTGCATACTTGATGGAGAAAGAAATTCCCCTAGCAGACAACTCAGCTAAGTCTCCTTGATCAGAATCACCTAGGACTTCTCTTTCACTGTTGCCTAAATACAAGCTGTAAGCAAACTGAAGTACAAATGCTCTCCCATAAGTGAGGTCCTTATTGTTAACTAACAGCAGCACTACATGCTTACACGGCTGGCTGTGTCCAACCTGTATCCAGGGCTCTATTACAGCAGTTGCTCTATTACCCCATGACCCCTCTCTATCAGAGAAGGGAGATTAGGAAAAGGAGACCCATGAGTTGACATGAAAATTGATTCAATGGAACAAACTAATACCAACAGCAATATAAAGTACATAAAGTGATAGCCCAGTGAATGTACAGCAATCACAATAAACAGGAAAGCATCCTCAGGAGCAGAATGGTTGAGTGAGCCCCAAGAGGGATGAGCAGGAGAAGGAAGAGTAGGAGCAAGATCACAAGGAGCCCTCATCCTCAACATCTTCGCCCTTTAGACTGCACATGATATTTCTGGTCTGGGACAGACCTGTGGCCAGCTCAGATCACCTGTCTCAGCCAACTCCAAACTGCTGTTTGCAGCCCATAGCTAGCTGAGGATTCTGGCCCAGCAAAATAAAGAGAAGTGAGACACAGGAATCCTTGTCACAGCCTTGCAGCAGCCCTACCTACCTTTGGAGAACCATAGGGCTGGAGTACAGAGATGGTTCCTTTTCAATTCAATCTGCAGACACAAAATTCTGGGGCAACTATGTCCAGCTCCAACTGATTAAGCCTATTTCTCAGGTATTTTGCTATACTGTCAATATCACACCTATGACTGTAGTACAGTCATGTCTTCAATCAACCTGTCCCACTACTGAAGATTGAGGCAAAGAAGGTGTTAAGCACCTCTGCCTTTTCCTCATCCTTTGTCACTATATTCCCCTCTCTATCTAATGACTGGAGGTTGTCCTTGCCCCTTCTCTTGCCATTAATATATTTATAGAAATCTCTATTAATCTCCTTAACAGCAGTGGCCAGCCTAAGTTCTAAATGGGCCTTTCCCTCTCTAATTTTCTCCTACAAGACTTAGCAACATCCTTGAACTCTTCCTGGGATACCTGCCCTTTTTTCCAAAGGCAATATACTCTCTTTTTTATCTTTAATTCCTTCATCCCAGGTTACCTGTCCTTGCTTCCACTCTGTAGGTTTTCTTCTTGCATCTAATGTAAAGTTAAATTTGCCACTACCTACCTAGGTAGGGCCTGTCCCCAGCCAATGTTCTCACCTTACTATGGCTAGGCTTTCCATTCAGCTAGGGGGATGCTCTTCCTTATTTCGCTCTGCACTCTCAAGCATATATTCCAAGATTAAACTAGCATGACCTCATGGTAGTATCTGGTTCTTCCCTTGTCTGACTTTCAAGAGATCTGGACATTCATTGCAAAACAAAAGGAAGTGGAGCACAGAAATCCAAGAGATTTTAAAAACACTTGTTAAAATGTCTAAGTTCTTCTGCCTTACATGACTATTTTAAAAGTCACTACAGAGCCCAGAGGAGTCACCACATCATAGTTTTCCTCCATGTCATCACAAAGTCAATGCCTGTTTATGGTATCAGGAAATATCACTTAGATGAACCACAGGAGTTTCTAGTCTTTGTCCTGTTGCATTTGTCTGTTTATGATTTCCAGTAAGAACCTAATTTGTACAGGACTCAAACTCAGTGTCTCCTTTATAGAGGAATTTTGGTAGGAATGAATGAATTTTTAAACTCTTATTGATTATGACACAGCTAGTGGAAATGAATGAATTTTATATGAAGCAGACAGTGTGTACCTGCTTGATCTATATTGATAAGCAAAATCAATTAGCTGCTTGCTCTTCGGGACTAGAAGGTCTGCTCGATTGGATTGTTCTTTTCAAATGATTGTTTGATTAAGTTTTCTACAAAGAAAAGAAAACACAGTGGCAGGAATTAAATTACAGAAATTTAGTAAATCTTTGCAAGTATTTCACAAAATACCATTCTTACTTAATAAAGGCCAAAGCAACATATTTTATGAATCCCCATTCATTCGACAAAGCAATGGTGTTTGTAATTGGCTATATAAAGCCATCAGTCTTGTAGAGCCGTCTTTAGCTGAGCAAGCCCCAAAGCATCCCGTCCATTCTGCTCAGATCTGATCAGCATCTTTATAGTTTATCAGCCTTGGGGTTCAATTTTGTTTTGGATGCTTTTATAAATGAGCACAATCACTGGTGAATCTGTTCTTCCAGATTGCAAAGAGAAAAATCGAGAGAAGAACTTTAGTAGATTACTGTGTCACTGAGGATAAAGTACAAGCACAAATGCACCTAAAGTAGTCTCAGAGATTATTTCATTGGGTGTACATTTTCAGTTTTATTTCAGTAAAATTAGATGATTGTCTTAGTTATTATTGTTTTCAAAGCTATATTCTGTCCCCAGGCAAGGTGCATGATCAATGCACTATCTAGCAAAATCAATTTGTTGCAAAGTACTATTTATTTAAGAAAAGGAAAGAGGGGGAGAGAAGAGTAATGCATAGCAAATGTGAAAATGATTATACGACTTTCTTCAAGTAAAGCTGAATTTTATCGTTGAAGCACAGAAGTTAAGAAATAATATCACCAATTTCACAAACCCTGCACAAAACTACTTCTCTGTACATATTTAAACTTTAAGGCAGTGTGAAGTTTTGCAGCTCCTTTTGGTTTTGCTAAAAGAGATGAGTTGCCAATGATAAATGAATGGGACATAGGGTCCTCCTCTGTTAGGCTGATCAACTACACAAGTGGTTCCATTTTTACATACACAGGGTAGAGGAAAGAATATAAATTTTACAATATAACAGAGAGTTTGATCTCTTTTCTGTAGCTATAAACAATCTGTTCTGGCAATGCTTTGTTATTCAAGAGATCATCGATATCACTGAATATCTGATGGGTTAAGGGGAATGTGATTTTCTCAAGAGCAGGAAGGCTGCAATCTCATGACGGATAGGGTCAATTTTGTTTTTACAAGCTGGTGACGCTCTCTTGTTATCTCTGAAATGGCCACCATATTAGAAGCATAGTGGGAATCCACTATCTGCAATCTCAGTCAAGACATTTGCCATTCTGAATAGTTAAAGGCAACACAAACTTCTAGTCAGCTGGAAATTGAGTATTTGCGTATTTAATGAGAAAAATACTTCAGCAGAAATGGTTAGAACTGTTCAGACTTAGTCACCTTTTCATTCACAATGATCATCGGGGAGATAACAAAAGGTTGTAGAAATACATGAAATGCTAATGCTGATGCTGAAAAGAAATGCAGTCTCTTAATCGTATTATGGATCTGAACTCTGAGACCAGTTTCCACTACTGCCTATCAGCAAGTGGAGACATCTACCATTTCATTATATAGGTGTAAATAGAACCATTTCAATTTATGACTTGAGCAACAAGGTAGCTGAGATGAGGGGAAAGAAAGAAGCTTCCTGAAAATGATGGTGAATCTGGGCAGTTTTCCATCTCAAAGGAAAGAGTGCTCTCAGTACAAGATTTTGAGAAGCATTTTCTCTTCCAGCAGATTAGGAGAAAACAGGTTATTTGAAATGCAGCAACAATCTCTAATGGCACTACTTAAGTTATCCTTATAGCCTGCTTAATTTCCCTACCCTTTAACTGGTAAAAAGAGAAGGAAGACCCATGTTCTTCTACAAGCATGACCAGTTAATCTATCTGGCATTTGATATTAATAATGCATGTTTCCAAGCAGCAGAGTTTACAGAAGAATGTTTTCTGGTTTTCCATTATCAAATGATAAGTAGCATTGCTGAAGCAGATCCTCTCGAGGCCATGTTGGTGTGAGATTTGAATAAGCCATTTTCAGAAGATAAGATGGTACATATTACTCAGTGCTACTTATTGAAGCAACTTTATGGTCAGAACAGCTGCAGGAGTTGGAAGAGACCTCTGGGGATCATCTAGTCCAAAGATGAACACACATGGCTAGCCACCTAGAAGAGATGTATGATTATGCAAATACCCTGGCCAAACTCAAAAGTCTTCCATGGAGAGATCATTTCCAAATAGCCGCCTGAAGTTTCTTGCATTTGCCTCTGGTATGTGCGGTAATGATCACTGCTGAAACGGAGATACTGGGCCAGACATGTCAGTAAGATACAACATAGAGATAGATACTTTATGCCCCTGACTGCAGCCAAACCTGTTCCCTTTATCTAAGATCCTGTTTCAGGCCAGAATATCCATAACAGACTCAAGGACCCTCAAAGACTGAAAAGCACAAGCTTCCAGGCAGGAGCTCTATCTGCATAGAGAACACTGGTGTACATAAAGGAGGAGAAAACTAATAGCTTACAATATGCTGGAGAAAACAGTATCATCCTGCCCTGACAGTTTTGGGTCAAGGACATAGAAATCAAAATATAAATTAACACACAGTGAATGATAAGGGGAAAAAATGCTACGCAGGAATTTTTAGATGAAGAGATTATGACAAAGGAGTCAGATTCTATTAGAACACCCTCAAAAGGTGCAACACGTTTCTTTTTTTTTCTTTTGTATTTGTTTGGGAAAACACAACGCTGAAGATTGAGAAGATGCAGGACAACTATTTTCTGTCATCTTAATCCACAGATGTCACCTTTTCAGTTAAGTTTCACTGTCAGTTTTATGTTTAAGCAGACTCCCGATATTGAGGCTGGACAGAATCAATGCAGAGAGCTTTTTTATGAGTTTCATGTGCATTCAATGACAAGTTGTAATATTCATGTATTTTTTATGCCTACTATCAAAGCAGAATCCAACTTCAGCATATTTCCAGGATTTAAAAAAAATAAAAAAATAGCTTACTTTTGTGAAGTCTCAGATTTATCTCACATATTACAACACAGTATTTTTGGGAGGGCTTCAGCAGCTGTAATTTACAGATTGCATGAAGACATGGAATTCAATTAAAGAACAAAACACACAACTACATGTATACATACAAATTGTTGGAAATATGCTTAGAAGATTATGATAAAAGGTTAACATTTAAAAAAAAGTAAAACTTCAAGATGTAAATGTGTTCCAGACTCAATGCTTTTGTCAAGATAAAGGATTTTTTTTTTTTTTAATTAAGTAGTAACTGCAACAGTAAAGCAATTAGTACTATTTGAGATAACCTTTGAAAGCTAAAATATTAACTCAGATGTACAAGGCCACAAAAATTATGTGTGGGCTGGAACACTTCACCTGTGAGGACAGGCTGAAAGATCTCGGGTTGTTCAGCCTGGAGAAGCAAAGGCTCCAGGGAGACCTTGGAGCAGTTTTCAGTACTTAAAGTGGCCTATAAGAAAGATGTAGACAGACTTTCTAGCAGGGCTTGTTGTGATAGGCCATGTTATGATGGATTTAAATTAAAAGAGGAGAGATTTAGATTAGATGGAAGGAAGAATTCTTTTACAATTAATGTGGTGAAAAATGGGCCCAGGTTGTCCAGAGAGGTGGTAGATGCCCCATTCCTGGCAACATTGCTGGTCAGATTGGATAGGGCTCTAAGCAATCTGATCTAGTTAAAGATGTGCCTGCTTCAGTGCACAAGGGCTGGACTAGATGACCTTTAAAGGTCCCTTCCAACCTACAGCATTCTATGATATAAAGCAACTTTTGTATTAATTTCCTAGTAATAGAAATCAGGTATTCATCAGAGGAGTTCCCAGAAGCTCTGATATCTCCCTTCAAGATGCGTCATTCACTTGTCTACATGCATACATGTTTTTAAATTAACTGTTTATTTCTTTCTACAGTCTCTATCTATCACTCAGTGTGAGGAGGTGGAAAAGTGTCACAACATTTAAAAACAAACCAGGAGAAAATCAAGCAAACAAAGGTCTCATAAAAAAAAGAGGATGGGATCAAACAAGAGAAAATACAAGCAGAGATATATAAGGGCAAAAAGTGAGTACAGATGAAATTGTGCACTTCAATTACCACACACTATTAAGCTGAAGAAAAGCTTCAAAGGAATGCAGAAACATTTTGACAGTCAGTCAAAAATATCTAACATTTACAAGTGCCAGATGTATCTTGCTGGGATATTTTTGTCCACTTCCAAGACACTTCACCCCTCAGAACCCACACTGCCTGATTTATATCCAGCATCATCGTACTTTCTCTTTTACACGCAGGAAGGGAAGAGCCTGATACACCAGCACATACTGTCCCCTTGGATAGAAGTCATTAGTGTTGTGACAACAGAAGACAAGATGTTGCAGGGATTCACTGCTGGTAGACAAAAGACGAACTGCTGCCAGAAGTAACTTCTCTGATACTCAGAAAGCTGTTTCTAAAAGACATTACCTCACCTTCAAAACTATCTTCTGGTGGCACCCTCCAGGTTGGAGGAATTCTCAAAGCATTCTCTAGGTTTATTCTAAATAGATAAAGATGCATGTCCTTAAGAGAGTTATTTCCATTTGCAATGTGCCCACACTGTTGTTATTAAGCTCTACCAAAAAAACAGCATCACCAAAATTCCAACAAAATCATTTTAGCACTGATAAGCAGTGTTTCCTAGGAGTAAGTCATGCAATGCTGGAACTAGGCACAGCAGCAGTTCATCTGAGCCCATACCTAGTCCAACACAGGTCACTAGTGGATGTATCAGGAAAGAAATACAACAAATGGCAAGCCTACACTAATACTTTTGTCCAGTATAGCTTTACGCCTTATAGTAAGCTGTGGTGTCACAAACCTCCCTGAGCCAGAAGTTAAATCACCTTTACATTCTAAAGTAGGTCCAGTTACAATTGTACAGGAAGTTCCTCAGACCTCTGGTGGCCTTTAGCAAGTTCTGACAGACCTTAACTGGGTCAGTATCTCTTGCTCATGTGACAGACACATTGCTAAGATCAACACAAGCTCTTCAGCAGAATGTTGTGCTGACACAGTTATTTACTCACACGATATCATAAAATTAGGACCACAGTTCCCTGCCCTTGTTTAATCTAAGATTTTCATTCCCACTATTAACAAAAGATGGATCAAATTCTTAGTTGCCCTAATTTGGCTGAGTCGCAGCTTTGCTGTGAACAGAACCCCTAATTTAGTCAGTTATATGGGTCCTATGCACTGTATCTGACAGTGCAGGGGGTAAAGTTTCCCCTATATTCCCTCCAGTTTGCTTTCAAAGCTTGGGAGTCAATGTACACAAGTACTAAAAGTGCAAAAAGGTGCTCGCTGTCAATGAAGGCTCAGCAGTCAGTAGCCGTGTAGGTGGTCATGATGAGAGTAAAACATAACTTCTTTAAAGAAGAAAATGCATCCAGACACCATTTTCCAACATAGCAGATAACTTCAAAAACACAAAAGAACATTTTCAGCACAGATATTTGCTTTAGCACCACTCCTGTATAACTAAGGAACAATCTGGGTTCATAAAGAATGATTAAAGCACCAATTATTTTGACTAAACATGTAGTTGGAACCCTCAGGCTGCCATGGACTTTAAAGCCGTTAATTCATTATTTAGCTGTCAGAGTGGAAAAATGTCACAAGCTTAAAGGTTTAACAAACACGTCGCAATATTAAAGCAAATGGTCACATCTGAAATTCCAAACTGTTACAGGATTTTATTTATTAGATAGTGCAGATTACCCTTTGTATATGCGCTGCTTGCAATGTATTCTAGAACAATTTTGTGTTGAACAGAATCTAATCGTATTTTAAGCTTAAATTTAAATAAAGAGAGAAAGATCCCCTCAAGAGATTCTGGGAAATCATTTACAAAACTCTTGGAGGCTCAGGTGAAACAAGTTGTGCTGTGGGATTTGAGAGATCTGTGGAAGTGTAAGCTATAAAAGCACTTCATCTTGGATGCTTAGAAAGGTGGTTTGGGAAAGAAACTCCACTTTTTCAATGCCTCAGTGATATATAGCACTGACACTAATGGCTATAAAACCTTATTAGAGAGTGCTGTGAAACTCAAATATATGAGTTTCTTATGTGGAAAGATTTGAGTATTCACATTACAGAAGAAAAAAAGACATGTCCACGTTCATCTCTGGAAAGTGGATTGATTCTGGCAATCTCTTTGGGTCTATACAAATACCTTAGCTCTCCAGAACTGTGACAGAGACAAGCAAATGGCACAGCACTCACTCCTAAAGCTCTGGTGAGAGTTTCTGATGATTTGATACAAAACTTCCACTGCATCTCAGTTGTGTGACCTTTAAAACAAAGCAATGCCACAAACCAAGGTTTGGGTACTGCAGACTTCAGCAAGGGAGCAAGAACAATGAAACATTTACATGTCAGGTTAAGTTTAGAATCAAGCTTTGCATTTAATATGCAAAGCAAAGCAGTGGCTGCAAATTAGCAGACCCAACACTTCAGCAGAACTGATCTTGACAAGGGGCTGAACGGTCTCCTCCTTGAAGCAAAACAGAGATCCAGGTAACAAAACCCATTCAGAGCTCTGCCTGTCAGGGTTTGGATTGCTCACCACCAAGGGTTTCTGCTTCCTGTGCTCAGGGCCTGCTCCAATATGTTGTAGCCTTGAAACCTTGGGTCAGAGCTGTGAGAAGCCTCAGGGTTTCCCACTCTGAAGATTAAAAGATTCATTAAGGTTCAGGGATTTGCCCTCAGTCCTCACCTCAGCTATGCAGCAGGTACAATTGAGCCTAACCTTGTACCTTGCTGTCCCAACCTGCCGAGTTGGTTTCTTACCTTGACCTCAGTCCAAGAACATCACTAGGATGTGTCTGACAATCTCTGGATAGCCCCAGTTACTATCAGTGGTCCTCCTCAGCTCGACTACTGTGGGACTGCATGACTGGACAGTGAGGGCATTGATGTGCTTGCCATCACACTTAGCTCCTGGGTATATCTGACTCCTGCTCCAGGAGGAGAGGGGAACCTCTCCAGTTAAGAATCAGACAGCTCTTTCCCGTGAAAAGGCTTGTACAAAATGAGGAAGACATCAATCCCCCTCTGCAGAAAAGATTATCCAGAAAGAGCAGAGAGTAAACAAAACAGGAAGTTTTCCTCCCTGCTTAGGGTAAAGTGAAAGCCATAGCCTGAGTACCATAACAGGGAGCATTGAAGGCAAAAGGAAAAGAACAAAGCCTGAAGGGCTCACAAGAACTGTGTTTGAAAGGATGTCAAAGTAGATTCCAGAAAAAAAGAATGCAATTCTATGAATTCTTGATTGCACCAGTGCTGTTTAACATCTCTGTCAGTGATATGGACAGAGGAATCGAGTGCACCCTCAGCAAGTTGACAGATGACACCAAGCTGCGAGGCACAGTTGACTTGCTAGAGGGCAGGGATGCCATCCAGAAGGACCTGGACAGGCTGGAGAGGTGGGCCCAGGCCAACTCCATGAAATTCAACAAGGCCAAGTGTAAGGTCCTGCACCTGGGTCAGCACAATCCCAAGCAGAAATACAGGCTGGGTGGCCAATAGCTGGAGAGTAGCCCTGAGGAACAGGACCTGGGGGTCTGGATTGACAAAAAGATCAACATGAGCCAGCAGTGGGAACATGCAGTCCAGACAGCAACCGTGTCCTGGACTGCATCAAGAGAAGTGGGCCAGCAGGGCAAGGGAGGTGATTCTCCCCTTTTCCTCTGCTCTCACCAGACCCCACCTGGAGTCCTGTGTACAGTTCTGGAGCCCCCAACACAAGAAGGACATCAAACTGTTAGAGCAAGTCCAGAGGAGGGGCACAAAGATGATCAGAGGGCTGGAGCACCTCTGTGATGAGGACTGGCTACTAGAGTTGGGGCTTTTCAGGCTGGAGAAGGCTTCAAGGAGATTTTATAGTAGCCTTCCAGTATCTGAAGGGGGCCTACAGGAAGGCTGAAGAGGGACTATTTACAAAGTCTTGTAATGACAGGACAAGGGATAATGGGTTTAAACTGGAAGAGAGGAGATTTAAACTAGATTTAGGAAGAAGTTCTTTCCAGTGAGGGTTGTGAAACTCTGGAACAGGTTGTCCAGGGATGTTGTGGATGCTCCTTCTCTGGAGATCTTCAAGGTTAGGTTGGATGAGGCCTTGAGTGACCCGTTCTAGTGGGAGATGTCCCTGGCTATGGCTGGATGCTGGAACTAGATGATCTTTGAGGTCCCTTCCAACCTGAACCATTCAGCCCTGGAAAGAATCATCAGGGAGATCTGGAATCACACTGTGAAGCACTGTGCTCTGTAAGAGTCTAACTAGCAAAAGCAAGAATAAACTGATAAATCCTATGTGACTTTGTATTAGATTTTGTAGGTGAAATTCCCAGTCCTTTACTTAGAATATCTCAGAGGAATCAGAAATGTGGGTTACAGATATATGTAATCAACCCAAAATATGCTCATGTACACAAATCTCCTGTATTCATTTTCCAATCCAGCCAATACATTTGTTAAAGGATTTTCACCTTCCAAATGATGGGCAATGCTATTGAGTTTATCACCACTGACATTTGCAGTATCACAATATCAAATCTGCCTTTCTATATTCTAAGTTCTCTGTTAATGTCAATGCTGTCTTCTCTGAGTGGTGGGGACCATTCAGATTCAGTAACCTGCTCATGAATATCACAAATTAAGAACACTGGCATTCAGAAAGAACCACTCTTATCAAAGAAACAAGAGAGCACGATTTCTCCATGGGAAAGCTCCAGAGGGCTTGGAGTAAGTTTCCACTTTTTGTTAACAAGGGAATGTTCTGCCTTTAACCGGGCAGCGCAGAACATGGGCATTTTAAAGAGAGTTACCTCCAATCTCATCACAATTCCTGCTGCTACTAATAAATGCCACAATCCTCAATCTGAAATCACCTCAGTGGCAAAAACAACTGTGTGTTATTGCTGAAGCCCTCCAGTCAGTGCACAGTCACTTTTTAAATTTAAGGTTAAAATATTAGTTCTCAGTGAAATTAAACACTGTGTACATCTTTGGAAACCAGAGACAAGGGAAAAGCATTTTTTAAATGTCATCTCCAAAGGAAAGAAAATGCTGTGAGCAATAGTGTGTTAAAAATTTAAATCCTAAAAAAAAACCACCCAAAATCCTTAAAAATGCAAGATGTTACCAGTATCAAGCAGAAGGACAACTTAAAAATATTTAACAGGTTCTTTCTTTTCCATTTAGACAAAGAAAAGATAATTGCAAATACCTAGTAATTATTCTACATACCACAGACTTGTGGTCACAGGAAAAAATGTTTGTAGTCGTGGGCATGTGGATATAATGAATAACTGAAAGACATTATCTATTTAGAAAGATTTGTTTGAGTGTATTTTCATGCTATCACACAGTATGAATGAAACCTTGGTCACACTATGGTCAGTGGTAAAACACCATTGCCTTCAATGGGGCCAGATCTGAATATTTTCATATGTACACCCATACAGTAAATAACTTTTATTTCCATATGCTGAAGCTTCACCCAGTAAGTTGAAGTCTGAGAGAATCCTAAGTTCCTGAGCCTCTGAAATTGTGTACCAAATAATTCCATGCAAAGCTGCATATCCAAAAATCACATCACCTTGATAGACTCTTCTGGATTCATGGTTCTGAATCAGTTCCGATGCACACATTAGTTTAAAGTATTAGGCTGGAAATAAAGTGACCAACACACTCCAGGAACTCTCCTCTTACTGAGGGTGCATTTGATACCTTCGCCCAGATCATTGATAAAGATATTAAATAGAACTGGCCCAAAAACTGAGCCTTGGGGAACACCACTTGTGACCACATTGACTGTATTTAACTCTGCTCTCCACAACTCTTTAAGCTTGGCCCAGTGAAGTGAAGCACACACTCATCCAAGGTAACTGTCTGACACTTGTGGTTGTGCTGTCACAGTATCTAACATAACAGCACTATCATTTCCTCTATTAGCTGCTATTACAGTATTAGAATGAAGTAGCAGTGAATGATTAGAAATGGAAGAGTGTACATTTCAGGAGGTCACCTGTCACTGCTTACAGGTGAAATTTTAGCAGATGTTTGGCACTCTGAGAACTACAACACCAGGTAAAACAGCTTTCTTTACACTAAGAGGCAAGCAGGTCTAAAGGTAAGGCTCCAATAACCAAGACGATCTGGTCTCACAGGAGTCTGCATTTTATAACTGGGATTTTCTAGTGCCTGACAACATGCAACTTTCAAATGAAGTTTTTCTAGTAATTAGAGCATTTGTAATGTCTACTTTCAGCACAGATTCTCTCATTTTTGGTAATAAACATGCTTCCACCATAAACTCTTTTCAGTAGGGCATTAATACAGTGTTTTTTTCTTACATCCAGATGCTTGGGTAGAAATGAGCACAAAATTATCTTCTCTGATGCCTCTAGCTTTTCTGTCAAAAAATATAGCTGAAATTAGGCAAACAGTTAAAAAGTTAACACTAGAGAATAAAGATTTGCAGGGAAAGCAAAAAGTGATAGTGTTATTTCCTTCTGAAGCCATGGTAAACTAGAGCATGCAAAAGTTTTCCTGTTCTCTTTCATTAAGCTCAGATTATACACAAAAAGAAGCTCTTATATTGGTATTTAGGGACAGCTCTACGATCCTAGGATCAGCTAAAAATACTGGAACATTAGCAAATTCTAGATCACGATCACAGAACGGTAGGGTTTGGAAGGGATGTCTCTGGAGGTGATATCTAGTACCACTTCCCTGCTAAAGTGGGGTCACCCAGAGAAGGTTACCCAGGATCAAAATGTCCAGGTGTGTTTTGAGTATCTCCAGAGAAGGAGCCTTCACAGCAGCTCTAGGCAGCCTGTCACCCTCAAAGAAAAGAAGCCTCTCTTAATGTTTACATGGAACCTCCTGTGTTCTTGTTTGCATCTGTTGCCCATTTTCTTGTTGGTGGGTACCACTGAAAATAACCTAGCCCCAACAAGCATAGCCAAGGAATGGCAAACTGCATCACTTTCTGCTAAGTGGGAATCCTATTCCATTGTAGCACCCCTGGACATTCTAACATAGCCAACAGCAAGAGGCAGCTGCCACTCAGGGCAGGACGAAAAGTAGAGGGGGTTCAGCAGTGGGAAGGTTCCCACTGGTGCTTGCAGAGTTAATTTAGGGCCTTTAGGTCTGGTCTGTCTCCATTTGTTAAGAGCTTCACCAACTACTGGAATAAGACATCATTGCAAAGGTGTAAAGGTGATTTAAAATTGTCTAAGCTATCTTGCTCATGGGCCAGATTTGCTGTTCAACTACACAAAGAAGCTCTCCCAGCATATCTTCTGTCCACGTTGAGCAGTCTACAGCAATGTTTGGTTTATTTATCTACTTAGTATGAAAACCAATCCCAAGGCCCTCAGCACACTGCTAATTAATTTCTTTCCCATGAGAAAAAAATTACTTCTTTCTTATTTTTAACAGCCTTCAAACAATGTGAGGGTCTTTGTGGCTGCAAGGTAATTACAGAGCGGCTGCTCACCTAAATCTCTCACTACTTGCACAGAACATTTTTAGTATGCGCTACATCCTTGTCTTTAAATGCTTCTGTAATTAAAGGCAATGCTGCCAAAAAGATGTTCCAAGTTGAATTTTTAAAAGAAATAATATTTATTTGCATGAGTAAACTGGCTAATTACTTGGGCAATCTCACACAAATAGTTTTCACATAAGTTATGTAGGCATAGTAAAAGTAACCAGCAGCTCAGACAGAGAGGAAAAAAATAATCAGTGTTAAAGCACAGTCATTAATTTAAACTTGATGCACAACTCCACACTTGCTTTTTTTTCATTGAAAAAAAAAAAAAGATTTGTTGTTAACACACATCCCTGCACATGCAGAGTTATGGCAAGAGTGAAACTCGCTGCTCAGTACAACTGAAAAGGTGCTCATGTCCAGATGCACTCTTTAAATAAATAAATGAGTATCTCAAACAAATTCAGACTGTGCCATTAAGCCACTCACCAGCCCCAGCAAGAACTCCTGGTTCTATCACAGAAGCACTGTAGCAAACAACTCTGGTGCTAGTGGAACAGTCACACAGCATCACCTCCTTCTATTACATTTACTTATGAATTATTGAGCTATGTTTTGATTTAGAGAAATCCAATCTGGGACAAGGAAGCAGAGAGAAGGCAGAGGGGCTTCCATTAAATAAGGTTGCTATTATTGGGAAGAATACTGATGCCCTTCCTTATACATGGAAAGACACCTGCTTCTTTTATATGCTCTTGGTCACATCTAAAACATAAAAGAAACATTAAAATATTAGCTCTGCTTATGCAAGCCAGAAGTTATACCAAACTCCTTGACATTCCATCATGTTTTCATGCATTAACATCCAATGAGTCATCTCACCCTGCCACCTGGTTTCCAGGCGCTTCATCCCCCACTTTGTTTGCTTAAGAAGCTCTTCCTGTTCATCTGAATGTTTTGGGTACTAATTGGCAATTAATTTTCTTTCCACTGCTTTTTATTCTGTGTTTTCTTGGTATTCCTTCATCTAAGTTCACTCAACAACAGTTCCGCTTGCTAGGTACTCAGTGCCCTTGAGCTGTGTTACATCACCCACAACTGCAAATAGTTTGCAGTGATCTCTTTTGGCCCAACTTGAATAAGAATGCTGCAGAAGAGGCTGGTAATTCTGGTTTGGATTTTAGTGTTTGGGTTACTCATGTTTCCTACATATGGATCACAAAAGGACTGCTGACCTAGATTTATAATCTTTATATGGTAAGTTCATCTTCACAAAGGTATGATTCCTACTATGCCAGAACTCACCTGCAAAGCACCTTTTTCAAGGCCTCAAGTGCTTCAATATTATTTCTTTCAAATATGTTTTTTTTTCAGCACTAAATATCATCTTCACCTTTCCATACCAGAACTCAAAAAATATTACAAAAAGTTTTTTTTCACTCCAAAAGTCTAGACCTCACTGCTGCTCAAGGCAGTGCCTTGGCAGAGTGATACAAAGAAGACAGCACAACATTAAATAAGGTAAAAAGAGTCTTGTCTGAGGTATCTGGGTGGAAAAAAACAAATAAACCCAGAGTACTTCTGAGTGGTCATAGCAGAATCTTAGCCATACTTTATGGCAGGCATAAATAAGCACAGATAAGTTATCCACGCTTTAAGCCAAAAGAATAAGGCCCAGCTAACAGCAACGAGGTTGCAGAAAAGAAATAAAGGCAAAAGTTACACAAATACCTTGAGCTTTTAAAAAATGGAAACAGCTCCAGGAAACAATCTCTGATAAAAGCAATGCTATATTTACTCATCTGAGGCTTTGAGCTGCTAGATGATGCAGTGCAAACCCTTAAATACAATATGCCCACCATGTTTTGTGAGAGGAAAAATATCACCCCTTCTAGAAGACACACACCCTTCTAGAAGACAATAAAGTCTTTAAACCCATGATCTAATTACTAATTTTACAAATAAGGCAGCATATCAAGGTCTGGTGTTCTACCTGTGATCTGTGCAGAGTCTTTGAGCCAGGACTTCATGTACCATGTCATGTATAAATCATATATGGTTTATTAATGCAATATATCAAAAGAAAAACAAATAGAGAAACCTGGTTCCCCTTAGATTGCTATCTGTATTCAATAACGGCCAAATGCTCTGCTGGCTTCATTCCATTAAATTCAATGGAGTCATGACAAGAAAAAAATTGGTCCTAAGCATTTAATGAGCCTGTTACTTGAAAGATTAGGGACCAGATCCTTCTCTGGCATGAGCTGGTATGATTTCATTGGCTTATGTGGATCTATGCCAGCTCACAGTAGCCAAGGATCTAGATTTGCAAGTAGGTAAAGTCACTTTTGCCCTAACAAGTAGATGTTGCTCATATCCTCATCTATGTTCAACTCATGAAATATTCTTGCAAAGATCAAACATGGCTTAAAAAGCTTTCCTTAAAAAAAAAAAAAGCCCAAGTGGTAATTTCTTTGGTTCTTAGGTACCAGTTTTAAAACATGAGATTCTCTTTTTCTCACCTCAGATTTTAAGTAAGAGTATGAATCTGGCACAATTCTTAAGTCACATTTAGTTTGGCTTTGTCTATAACAAAGTCACACTAATGCAAAAATTATTTCAGGTTAGGTTCTCAAATACGTAAAAGTTTTTACAGTTTATATCTATAAATCTTTGCCTTCTTTAAGAGAATCTCATCTTGCCTCACAGAAATGCTGGAAAGCAAAACTAACAATGTATAAAGCCTGCTCTCATTCTCTGATGAAGGGTTGCTATTCTGCATGCGATGACATTCAAGCCCAGTCTTCAGCCTCCTTTTCATCTTACTAAGTACAGACCAACTTAGGTATCTTTAGCAGTTTTTGCTCATGGTTATGAACATTCTAACTCATCACTCATTAAATGTTCCTTATGGAACTCTAAATCAAAAGCTAAATACAGTCAAAGGCTTTAAATTAACATCTGCAAAATGCAATAAGCATACTTCATACTTTCTTCCATCCAAGCTGTCTGATTTAACATAAGTATGGCATTTCTGATCCTTCTGAAAGTACTGGAAAGCAATGAGCTGGACTATCAGCAGATGTAGATCAAATCAGCTCCATCAAAGTTGTTTTACACCTCTAAAAATCTACTCCTTTTAAAAGGACTAAAATCACTCTTTGACCAAACCATGTCAAAGACTTTGGCCAACATCTTTGTGGCCTGAAATTGTGCCAGGAGAGGTTCAGACCGGATATTAGGAAAAAAATTCTTTATGGCAAGAGTGCTTAGGCACTGGAACAGGTTGCCCTGGGAGGTGGTAGAGTCACTTTCCCTGGAGGTGTTCAAGAAACATGTGGATGAGGCACTTTGGAACATGGTTTAATGGCCATGATGGTATTAGGCTGATGGTTGGACTCAAAGGTCTTTTCCACCTAAGAAAATTCTATGATTCCATGTAAGTAACATCCTTGAGCATTTTAACAGAACTTAAATTACAACAAGTTCCTCTGCCAGACTTCTACTTTAGGGTGGATTCTAGGCAAACAAGTGGGAAGGTTTCAAGAGAAGCACAGAAATGGAACAGCATCACATTTGAATTATTCAGGAAGACATTAGCAAATCCCCAGTAACTAAGAGGAAACACACTGACTTAACACATAACCAGACTTAAAGAATTCACCATCTGAACAGTCCATAAAGTTCTAGCCTTAAATATTGTATCAGTTGGTTGAGAATATCTCATACAATCATTTTAATCACTTCACAATCTTCTGATGTAATGTCTGGATAAGAATTGTCACATGGTCTTCGCATAATTGAAGATTTTCCTGAGATACATGAAGGAAGTATGCAAACAGGGCATTTATGTAACAGGAATGGTTGGCAGTACAGCATTAAGGCACTCTAGGGCATGTTTTAGTGGTTCATTAAAACTTGCCTCAGGTATGCTCTACCACTCGAGGCAAATATTAATGGACCAATAAAGACAACCTTAGGGTCTTTTAATGCCATAATAATATGTCTGTCTACATTGAAATTAATTTTTAAAATAGCTTTAAAAATAATATTCTGGAGTATTTAACATATCCTTACACTCCTTTAAAAGTTTGTAGCAGAGAGATAAAATGGCTGGAAAACAAAGGAAAATAGGTCTACTGTCTAGTAAAAATATAAGTACTGTCTGAAAAGAAAAATGTTAAATTCTTCTACCTCAAATGCATCTTTCTTTTTTTTTTTCAGACTTTCGCTTATTTTGTGATCATTATCATATAAAACTACAGCTTTGTAGAACTGATTTTTCACCATACTTGCAACCATCACAATCAAGTTGTTCTTCAAAGCACCTTAATTTCAAACTCCAAACTCAGTCTTACTTCCCTACATGAAATGAAAATCTTCTTACTTTACTACAGGTGGACAAGCTGAGTATCACTATAAAAACTGCAAGATCAGTTTCGGCCAGCAGCACATACAAACAGGAGAGCACAGATCTGGAAGATAGACTGGTTTAAAGAGGTAAAAAAAGAAGAGTAACAGCTAGCTTAAATTACGAAATGTCCTATTTCACAGCTTCTGCAAGAGAGAGAATCTCCTCTACCCCCCCATTGCAGAACAACAAAACCGCTGAAATCTTGACATATTTCCTTCAGATGCACAGAAGCTTTTCCCAATATACTAGTATACACTCAGTAGACACAGCCATGCTTCAGAATACAAGGCATGAAGACAAGCATCATATAATCATTCAGGCTGACAAGGACCCTTATCATCAAGTCCATCATTAACCCAGCACTGCCAGATCACCACTAAACCACGTCCCTCAGCACCACAACTACAGGGCTTTTCAATCCCTCCAGGGATGGGGACACACCACTTCCCTGGACAGTCTTTTTCCGGGCCTTGACAACCCTTTCAGTGAAAAAATTGTGACATCCAGCCTAAAACTACTATGACACAATGTCAGGATATTTCTTCTTGTCCTATCACTTGTCACTTGGGAGAACAGACCAACACCCATGTCTTTACAGCCTCTTTTCAGGTAGTTACAAAAAATGAGATCATCTTCCCTGAGCCTCCTTTTCTCCAGGCTAAGCAACCTTAGTTTCCCCAGCCACTCATCATAGGAATCATTCTCTAATTCCTTCACCAGCTTTGTTGCCCTTCTCATGAATAATTTTTTTAAATATACATGTTTGTTTGATTAGAAGTGATATCATAAGTGCATTCTCTTTCACTTACTAGACAAGAATTTTACCATCATGTTGAGGCGTGTCAGCCACCAACTAAAGGTTGTCTCCAGTAAGGCTCTAAAGCAGATCTGTTGTTCTTACAATGAGAGAAAGGCCCTTCTAAATTATTGGTAAGTAGCAAGGCCACCCTGCCGAGTATCCTCAGGCTACAAAGAAATTGATTGTGTCACTGTTCTAGTGTATGAAAATTAACAGTTCCAGGACTGGAAGCATCTTCAAGTTTATTTTTATATCCAGAGTGTCAAGGGTTAGGGCTGCACCAGTCACTATACACATGACAGATGCTATTTACAAAACCCTCTCACTTCCCAAATAGATTAGAATGGGAATAAGGGAGAAAGACTGATGGCTTGGAAAGAAAACTAAAACACTTATAATGAAAATAATAATAAAATTAAATAGATACAAAATCAATATCAAATCCAACTCTATTATGAAAATGATGTCACCATCACCACTGATGTAGGCAATTGAGAAGTCCCAGACAGTATGCAGTAGCAGATTGGAACCACGATTGAAGAGGTGGATTCCAGAATTGGATTAAGGGACACATGAATCAGGATTGAGGGCAGAATGGCCATTGAAAAAGAGGCTTGACCCTAGTGATCTCTCAGCTTTATCATGAATATGACATAGAATGGAATCCCTTGTCGATCAGTTGAGGGTCACCTATCCTGTCCCTCTCTGTAGGTGTGGCCTTTTACTAGTTCTGCCATAATGGTAGACAAGATTTAGCAGTGACCTTCATCTGCACAGGAGGAAGTCTAAGCAAGAGTCTTTCTGCACCCCAGCCCTTGGCAGTAACACTAACCATCAGTGTTACCTCTGCTAGAAGCAGCCACTGTCTGTGGAAACATGCTGGTAACTGCAGGAAGTGCCATCATTGAGAAGGACTAAGCTAAAAAGTCAAATCACTGAACAGAATCAGTTCTCTTCTAGGTCAAACTATAACACAGAGGTATACATATTTTCCAAATAAGAACCAAGATGCTTTGTACAATCTATATGTAAGTACTCAGGCATTACAAGTACATACATAGTACAACACTCTGTAACATATCAGCACTATTACACATAAAACATTCCTGAAAGGAAAGGCAGGACCACAACTGCCTTTTTTCTTTCATTCTGCTAGCTAAATCCACCAGGAGATCCCACCTAGAGCTGTATTTCTAGTGCAACCACTTGAATTCACATTAGATTTATCTCACCCTATAAAAGCACAATTCATTAAACAGACTGATAAAACTGGTCTGTTTAAACTAAGGCAATTTTATCACAGTCATTTCAATTATTTAACACTGCTTTCTTAAATCAGTACTTAAAGCTTTCCTTTGACAAGTATTCTTTGAAATAAATGAGCTGTAATTTAAACAATGAGAAAATAATGATCCAGAACAATATATACAATTAGGGAAATACTTTCCAAATATAAATGCTCACAATTTTTAAAAAGTGATACACAGTATCTCAGGCAATGAAGACTTACACACTGAAGTGCCTTTCACAGTTGAGAGTGGGATCACTCAGAGAACTAGCCTAAAGTTTAATTCCTAGTTGCAAATTTTGACAAGGTTTGCCTTTTTTTTTTAATGCAGTTGGACAACTTAAGGTTGTTCATCCCAATCTGTTCAATTTTCATCACAGGATGGAAATTATCAGAACATAACAGCGCTGCCATGAAGCCAATGACATTGTAACAGCCTGCAGTGAGCTATAGGACTATAGGAGTTTGAACCAGGTAATAGTCAAAGGTTATAAACCAAGTTTGACAAAAAGCAAAACTGATTTGAGCTCTTCAAATATTCATGTGCTTCTCATAAACTTTTTTTGTCTTTTCCTTCCAATCAGAAGGACCTGCACAAGGACTCTATCACATAATTTGTTTATATTCTACAACTTCACTGAAATCCCGGAAACAACAGAGAGTGAATATTGAAGACTTGCTAATCAAAGGAACAATTATGTTAGCTTTGGTATGATCTGAACATACTTTCCCTACGTTATCATTATTGCAGCTAGTATCTCTATCCTAAATAAATACCTTTTAAATTAAATAAAGGAAATTCCCTATCAGGCACCTGCTTTGGGTTAGTCACGTATAACCAAGCCAAAATTGGATCTATCTTTCCTTGTTCAAAAACAAAACAAGGTTCAAGTTATTTCAAAGGAAGCAACAGTCTCCACCCAACCCTGGAGAAAAGAGATGGCTTCTCAACAGCCCCTCTGAACTGAGTATTGAAATTCTGCTTTATCATCCTCCTCAGCATCACTCCCGTATCTGGGGAACAACACATGCCCTGACAGACAATATACAGTCATACATTACATGTACACAAGTACCACACTGATTACTTTCACCTGACCATCCTCATTCACATATTCCCATGCTTGAAGCTGGTCTTTCAGTAGTCTAATTCTGAAAAGCAGTGATCACTATTCACCCCCCAGGACGCCAGGTAGATAACACTTAAGCTTCATAATACTTAAACATCTGGCCTCACCAAACTCAGATTTTAAACCTGAGTCAATTTTTTGTCTTAATGTGAAAAGAGAACCCTGCTGTCATTGAAGCAAATTAGCAAAATAATCTCTATGCTTGGATATGTCACAGAATTATATAGGCACCTATATCAACAACTGTTAAATCATACTACGTGTCTTGGTTTAAGTTAGAACTGAACCAATTCTGTACAGTGATTTGACTTTTCAGCTCAGGCTCTTTTCAGTAAACACCACGTTCTGCTGTTAGTCTGTTTCCACAGACAGTGCCTGCTTCTTACAGTGATAACGCTGATGGTTAGAGTTACTGCCAGGGCTTGGGGTGCAAAAAGGCTCTTGCTTAGACTTGCTCCTGTGCAGATGAAGGTCACTGCTAAACCTTGTGTGCCATGGTGGTGGTGCAGAGTGAAAGGCCACACCTGCAGTGGGAAGCAGACAGGACAGGTGACCCTAAACTGATGAAAAAGGGATCCCATTTCATGGACATCATATTCAGTATAAAGTAATAGGTTACTGCTGAGTTTGAGTAAGGATGGCAGTACCTGAGCCTCCCTCACATTCAAATCACCACTGTCACTGCCACCACTTGTTCGATATGGAATTGGATTGAATTCCAAACTTTGCAGACATATCAGACCAAATCATTCTGAACACAAATTGGTAATTAATTTTTAAACCACAAAGTGTGTAATATTGAAAATATATGCATAAATAGTGCTGAGATTAAAGAGTCTTAGTGTGCTTTAGCTTGTACATACCGTTCCTGTACCATCACTTACTGACATACAGCTGTATAAAAATAAACTGATTTATGCAATTGCTACATGGAGTTTCTGTGTTCTGCTAAATATAAAAAGAGCATGCACACACAAAAACGTCCATGAACTAAGGATTAGTTATAGAGCAGCTAACCAAAAGACAATGCCTCCTGGGTTTACAGAGCAAATGTAATTTCTGTAATGAACCCTTTTTTTTTTTTTTTTTTAATCCCTGATAGTTTTAGACCCAGGCAATAGCACAGAAGTTTTTGAAAGAGAAAGTAGTACAGTGGCAATAGCGTGAAAGAGAGAATTGATCTCAAACAAATGAATATTAAATAGTCAGACATCACAACAAGCTGCTTGAGAAAGGCAGAATAAAAGCCATAGCATTTTCAGTAGTCATCAGTAGCCAAAGAACAACACAAAGCCACCATTAGTGTTTCCTGATGAGAACGAGATATGCTTCTGTTAGTATTCTAAAGCCAGCCCTGCCATAGTAATGGTTATTATTACTCTTTGTAGCTGTAGGCAGCAAGAGGCTCACTGTGTCTATCCCTTTCTCATCATTTTAAAAAGATTAATCTTTAGACAATGATCTGCTGATATCATTAATCTTAGTCTTGAACTTCTTTGTTGTTCCTGCCCAGTAATGAGCAGTACCACAAAATATGCCTTGCCTTCAAAAACAACAGGGACTTGATTTGTTGGGACTCTGCACTTGAAGCAATTTTTCACTGCAGCACATTATAGATGTCAAATGGCAGTCTAGGTGAGACAGCCTTGCTCTCTACATCACTGCCCCATTTTATACCAAGCCACCTCCATTTATGTTAATACAATTATAGCTGCTGCCAGAGTGGAAAACTACAGTGTCAAGATTTCAGGTGCACTCCATAACACAGATAGTTGTGCAGGTCAATAGCATGTCAGGAAATGTATTATTTGTCTTCTCTGTATGACAGAAAAAGAGAGGATCTTTCTCTGACATGAGGTAGTAAGTTTTTCTAGAATCACTACTCTTACGTTTAGTTGTTCATGTATTTGTCCCTCAATAAAAAACTCCACGACTCACCTCTCTATGAAACTTCTGTCACTTGTGCCCTTTCATTTGCCTTGGTTGAAAATAATCTTCACTAAAACCCAGAAAATTAAAAGGGAAAAAAAAAAAAAAAAAAAAAAGCGCAAAATTAGCTCTACTGTTTACAGATCCAAGCTTTTCCCATGAGCTAGTGTAGTGCCCCTCTGCAGAACTGCTGGTGAGACACTGAAGCTGGTGCATAGTAAAAACTGTTAACTCTAAGGTTTTTCTGTTCAGTATCTCTCAGCTCCTTAGACTTACAAGCAATGGAAACCTGAATGTAATAACCTGTTTGTCTGTCAGACAGGCAGAGATCCTTCTCAGTCCACAATACAAACTTGGGAGGGGAAAAAAATAAAAGAAATAAGCTTCAATAGCACAAACAAAACTTTAAAAACTTACAGATGGAAAAAGTATAGTAATTTTCATTATTCTATTTCAGAACACCTTCCACAACCCCTGTTCCCATCCTAGTTGGATCCACATTTTGACATTCAGCTTCTTGTACTGTGTCACCCACACAGATATTGCTTGCTTTTTCTTAGAAGCAAATTTAATCCCATTCAAATGTATATATGCAGATTATCTTTTCCTCTCTCTTCTCACAGAGCTGCTGGGAAGACATGAAAAAGAAGGACCATTGTGTTCAGGAGAAACATTTTGAGGAGTCACACTTGACTGTACCCAAATATTGTAAATGAAGACTCCTGCTTACCAGAGTAGGTAAACTAGATAAAAACTTGGAGCAAAGTCTTCTCTTTGTCACTTTCATTGTGCATTTAATGAGTAGGACATTGAAGAGTTGCCCAGAGTTACACAACGGCAGAATCTGTACCAAATCTGCTCCTCAGTCTCTATCCTATAGAAAGTTAATTCTGTACTGCATGTGTAGCAAATAATCTACAATATGGTCAGTTACACCTGTTCTAATGAACACTCAAACCAGTTTCCCATGCTCTCTAAATCAACTATCTTTTGGGATAAAATATCCATGCTAAGTCTTTATACTCAAAGTTGGAATATTTAAAAATTTTACTACATTCCCTTCCGACATTATATGTGGGAAAGTCACATAAAAACTTTCCAAGTCAGTAACAGAAAATCTAACCAGGTCTGTGACCACAGCTAAAATAACTGAAGCTGAGAATATTTAACTAACTACCTGAAGGTACAGTTTACATATGTAGAGGTACTTCTCCCTTAATTACAATAATTTGCAAGCAACAAAAGACTTCTAAGCCATATGGATGAAAGAAAATTTAAACAGTCAACAAAGCTGTCAAAACTGCTCTAGTTCTGCAGTTAATCACAGGATCACAGGATGTTAGGGGTTGGAAGGGACCTCCAGAGATCATCGAGTCCAACCTCCCTACCAGAGCAGGACCATAATCTATTGCAGGTGTCTTGGGTTCAAATGCAAGTTCCCAGAGACTCTTATAAATTTGGTAGACCCAATGACAATTTATAGAATTTATAGAGTTTATAGAGTGCCCTCCCCTCCTCCCCCTCCTTTCCCCAAAAGACAGGGAGAGAGATAAAAGGTAGGGACACCCCAATAAATCAATCTCACTCGATTTGGAAGTTAAAAAGGAAAAGTTTAACAATAACTTAGAAAAAGGGATTGGAGGTAGGGGAGTTTACAAAGGATAAGGAAGGGAAAACAGCAAAATACAAAACAGGGATGGATACAACCCGAGTGTGTGATGGTGTCTCTGCCTCGTGGCTGGTATGCAGTATCAGTGTGTGTGTGATCATGAACGCAGGTAGAGGAGAAACAGAGCAAGAGCAAGAGAGTGAGGAGCAGGAAGTGCTCCTCTTTTATACCGCAGGAAGTGGGGGGAGTGGGCTAACCATCACCTGGAGTGTGGCCCACCCCTGAGGAGGGGCCGAGACCCCTAGGGTCAGGTTCAGGGTCACTCCCCCAGGAGTGTTAACCCTATACAGCAGGTCACATAGGAATGCATCCAGATGGGCCTTGAATGTCTCCAGAGAAGGAAACTTCACAAATTCTCTAGAGCCTGTTCCAATGATCTGGTATGCAATCACAAATTTTCTGCACAGATGCAAAGGATAATTCTGAGATTTTATTCTACTTCTATTAATTTTGCAGCAAAATTCCCATTCACTTTAATATGGGATACTGTTAAGAAAGAAAATTATGATGGATCCATGAAGAGAAAACATAATTTCTTTTTCAAAATGCTGACCTCACGGCTGGCTCTGTAGTACATAATGTGTAATCTCAAGGTAAAGTACTTGTGGCCTGATTCAGCTTGGAATGTCTCACAAGGGTCAGGAGGAAGCAACTCAACAGAAACAGATATCTATATTTCCCTGCAAAGTGCAAAAGAAGTGCAAGTGACTTCCCACATTCCACCCATCTCCATTTATTTGGAGATGTGGGCTTCAATCCCTATCTCATGGTGCTCTCTGGGTTATCCAAAGGAAGTCAAGATAATTCCTGTGTCAGAATGGTTGTGGGATAACACAGCCTCTGTTTTTCCTGAAGCTACCTTCTGATGTGCTACAATGGTGTAGCATCATCGTGGGACAGGAAAGCAAGTTGATTTAGTATGTTTCAGAGCCAAGGCCATTTACAATGAGCAAGTGTTCATGTTAAGTGAAGATCCATGAAGCTGGTCTGCCAAAGAGCTGAAGGAGGGACTCTTATGAAGATAGCCCTGTTTTGGCTAAAACTGATGAATCAAGGCAAAAATGCCCAAACACCCAACTTCAAAATTAATTTTGAGAGACTGAGTGTCTGAACAGAGACCTTTGGGTAATTAACCACAATTCTAAAGTTAATACTCCTCAGTATGCTAGTAAGAAAAACTGAGTAAATGCTAAATACTTTTGACAATGTTATTCGATTTTCCTCCCAAATCACACTAAACATCACCTAGAAGGCAAGGACAACCACAGCTAGAGTATAAAACCCAGGAAGGGAGCATCTCTTGGTCTACAGGGACACTGATACCAGCACCAGCCAGGGTGCAAGAGTTCAGCACCAACATCAACATCAGAGAGGGAAAGACAGAGACAATAACAGTTGGTGGGCTGTGTTCCTTTTCCTCCACCCAAGACAGGGCCATCATTTTGTATGGGAACTGCACCCTTAATATATATCTTAACTGTTGCCTTCCTGTTTTATACTGGAGCCATTGCAAAGGTTTGCATCTCTGATTTTTCCAGATGTTACCCAGGATTTATTAACCTGAGATCATCTTGCAGTTGGTGTATTTATCACTGGCAAACCCAAACCTGTTGTATTTGTCACTTGAATAAATTAAACCATTTGATTGTTTTAATTTTCTGAACTTGTATCAGAAAGTCCTTATTGGGGCATCTGAAAGAGAGGCAAATGTTGATTTTCCCAAATAGTTCCTGTAAGAGTCTGGGCTCCGAGGCAAACACTGGGATCTCACCCATAACACAAGCAACAGCATAGTATGTGATACATAGTTCTTGTCTTTTCTTATTCCTTTCTATACAACACATTGAAGGAAAAGAAAATCCCTTGAGAAGGCATTCTCAAGGTCTTTAATCCAAAATATGCAAACCTAGACAAACCTCACACAGATAGTTATGTTCCCATCAACAAAGTTTCTCACATACAATACATCTTAGCACAATTCCGTAGAGGTTAGTGAGCTAGAAGAATCAAGAAGATGAGAAGAAACAAGAAGTTTGAGTACTTAAAAAAAAACACAAAGCAGGAAAATCAACACAAATGTCAAGAGAAGGAGTATCAGAAAAAAATTAATCAGTCCTTCCACTACAGCAAAGGAGCTATCCAGCAGCATCTGACCAAAGATGTTGTTCACTAGTTTTGTTTTTCTTTCTAGACACTGTTAAAACACTTCTAAAATATGCAAGAAATTACTCTGGAAAGCAGCAATTTTGATATGAAATTCTATTGAAATTTCCTGGTCACTGATTTGTATACAGGCTCTTCCAGCAAGTTCCCACGAAGCTGTAAAACGTTTAAAATACTGTCTGTACAAATGCAAAATTTATGAATTCACACATCTTGGTGTGATTTATGTGAAATAATAATGCACTATTTAATGCTTAAACATGGCTAGGAGCAATGCTAGGCTATCAAGATGTACAATGAAATAATAGATTTATAAGACAGATAACCTTCCTGCCTAGAGAAGCTTGTTTAAAGGTGTTGTACAGATATATTAAACTATATGTAATTTTATACTAACTTAATGCTGTAGGCCTACATTGCAAGCAGTAAAAGATTACTGCCACAGTATTTGCAATAATAAAATGATCTGGCTGTTCCACAGAAGGTATCATAAGAGTGAAAAAGAATTCTTCATGGTTTCAAACTTTTTCCTCCTCTCTTTTGATTTAATTTCTACATTTGATGGCTATCTTTTCATGTGACAGGTCCCTGTCATCAGCTCTCACTTGATTTATCAAAATTTCTTTTGTTTCATCCTTCAAGGAAAGGAATTTGCCTTTCTCTCTGACAATAAATAACCACATATTCAATGATTTTTGCATCAACATAAAAGGGATTTTAGGTAGGACATAGTGTCTATCCTGGTTTGAGTTAGAACTAATTCTGTTTGGTGATTTAACTTTCCATCTCAGTCTCTCATCAGTGACAACACATTCTGAAGTTTAAAGGCCTGTTTTCACACAGTGGCTGCTTCTTGCAGTGAAACCTGATGGTGAGAGTTACTGTCAGGCACTGCGGTGCAGAAAGGCTCTTGCTTAGACTTGTTTCCATGCAGATGAATGTCACTGCTAAATCTTGGTGCCATGTTGCTGGTGTAAAGTAAAAGACTGCACCTGCAGGGAGGAGCAGACAGGACAGGTGGCCCTAAATCAACCAACAAGGTATTTCATTCCATGAATGTCACATTCAATATAAAGCTGAAGGATCATCAGGGTCAAGTTATTAATTTTCTTCCTTTTTGCTTAATTTTCTTCAAGGAGGACTCTGGCCTGCTTCTAGGTCCTGAATCCTGTTTCCATCTGCCACTGAATCAAGGTCGAGACTCCTGCAACTGCACCAGTGGTGTCAGTGACATCATTCCCATCAGGGAATTTTGCATCTATTTGTGTTTATTTTAATACTATCTTCATTGAAGTAGTTTTAATTTCTAATCCATAAGTTTCTCTTCCCTTTTTCCCTTTGGGAACAGAGAGGAACTGCTAGAGAGTGTCACTCATTTAGTAGCTGGCCCAGTTCTAACGTGTGCAGTACCTCTTTCAGGAACAGACTTCTGCTGAATAGAAACTACCACTGTGAACTTCTTGTGATGAGTAGCCTCCATCAGCTGTGTATTCCTGACAGACCATGCAAGGGCAACAGGACCTAGAGCCCTAAAGTTTGTCAAGCATCACACAGGGACTCACAGTATTGACTGACATTAGCTGCACTACTTGGACAAGAATGTGAAAACCACAGACAATATCACATACTTAAGAAAATTCCCACTCAGCTACTTAGCTAAACCCAGTAAAGTCATCCTGCTTGTCTTTGAAGTTCCCCAGACAACTGTACTTCTGCACATGGACAGGTCAGTCTGAGCAAGGGAACATTCATGTATGTAATACTTGAGTCCAGCTGAGATGCATGAGTCAGGCAGTTCTCCGGTTCTCAACATCAGGGCATCTCCACAAAACAAGGGATGAATTTGTGATAAATATATAGAATCATATGTTTGATCCGATCAATTCGTGGCAAGAGGTCACAGACAAGGAGGAAGGGGGGGGGGTTTGAATGTAACTGCATTCCTGCTTGCACCACCATCTCAATAAGCTTAAAGATAAGAGTAATTAGATTGACAAAGGAGGGAGGCATGTGGAAGAGATAGTCTTTTGCATTCCTCCTGGTGCCACCTTTCCTGTATGAGCAAATAGAAGAACCAGGACTTTGAAGTTCATGAGGAAGACACTTAAGCAAGACCCTTTACTTCATCAAACATTACCAGAGGGACCACCGGATAAAAGGAGGCCTGTGTGGAAGAGACATCTCACATTCCTAAGAACTGATAAAGAAAACCCAACCTTTTCTTAGAACTTAGTAAATATGTAATAGAATAGGGTATAAAAAGAGAAAGCTGAAGGCAAAGGGGGTGCGTTGGGGTAGATCAGAGTCTCTCCTCGCACCCAGGCCTGTACATTGCTTGATTCCTGCAACTTTATTAAAGCCTTAACTTGCATGAACACCAGTTTGTGCCTGTTAATTATGACAAATTCATCTTCTCTAATTTTAAATACTCACAATGCAGATGTCTGCTCATGAGCCAGCCAACAGCAGTTCCGGATCCTGTCTAGCCAACATAAAAGATAAAGTTCAAGACAAATAATATCCTAGAGATGTCCTTTTCTTTACACTGACTGAAAAACTCCAGGGTCAGGTTCACAGTTCTACACCATAACCTAAAGACAAGTTCCACCATGAATTCTCAAGACAAAGTGTTTAGATTTTGGTCACTATTTTCTTCCCTTGAATCTTTATGGGGAAATAATAAATAATACAGAAGCTCTATGATGAGTTTATATAGAATAATTGGAGCTAATGGTGTCTTCAAGGTCTCCATTTTTCCAAGGGAGGAGGAATGCAAACCAGAGCTCATTGCAGAGATTTCCCCTGGCTCAGTGGGCTATACCAGGCACACCATCACACACTCTCATTCTCCTTTGAGCTTACAAAATTCTACTTGCTACATGAAAAAGGAAGAAGAGCCTCTATATTCTCTGGTGTCAGCAAGCAGGACACAATTGATTCTGGCTTAAATTGTTCCTTGATGATGTTCTACATTTTCAAAGTATCCTAGAGACTTCCAATGAAACCTTTTAACACCCTAATGAGACAGGGGAATTGCTGTTCTGCCTTCTTGTAAATGAAGGAGCTGAAAGACAGATATCACACTCTATGCATTTAAAACCATTTGCTAAATTTGAGTAATTTAGTATCTGGATTCTCATTTTGGGACTCCCAAAGCATAACTTTGAAAGGTAATCAGTACCCACTGCTCTGAGCTCAACAGGAGCTGAGATCATTCACCTTCTGTGGAAAATCACTCTGAGGACCTTGCAGTGGAGGCATGTGAGAAGCTGAGCACATGAAATAGTGGGACCTTTTGAACATGTTTTCCTCAATTACTGGCTAGTCACTCTAACAGCAGAGAAAAGAGGTGCAAATACTCTGCCTGAGCATGTAAATCATGTATCTGTGTATTGTGTAACTGTTATGCATTCCCTTATTGATCACAGATCCTGATTTTAAACACAAAAGCAAAACTCTCACAATCATCAATACTCTGGTTTACTCACTCTTTTTAGTCTTGTCTTTATTCCACTCTCAGCAGTGGTTAGCATATAATAAACATTCTCTGAGGAAAGAAGTTTATTTTATGCTAATGACACTTTTAACAGCCACTTAAACCCACACAAAACAGAGTGCAGACAGTTTTATATACATCTAGGTGTTGAGCCTTTCTTCTAAACAGCAAAACAGCTTCCACAAGATTTAGAAAGAAATCAAACTACAGAATATTTTACTTCCACAAACGTTAGCCATAGCTGAAGAATGTTTCCTGCATTTCCAGAACCTGAGCAAATATTATTTTAAGCCAGTGTAGTGCTGAGTATTTATGGCTGTATGTGCTGCAAAGGAACAAACATAGTGAAAGGAGGTGATGGTTACAGAGGCCTCATGAATCACCTTGTCTCAGCGGGTCACATTTTTTTTCTATGGCTTCCCTCTTGGGAAAAAAACAACTTGAGAGAGAGAGGCAAAATAACCTGCAGTGTGAAGAGAGCACTGCCTCCATCTTTAAACTCTGCACAAATCCAGCCACTTTTAACATCTCCAGTAAATACTGACAACTTTGCCTCTAAATCATCTATTCCCTAAATATGCAAAAATGTCAGATAATGAAGTTGCAACTAAAGCTCTACACATAGGAAGGTGAAACGTAACACTAACTATATATTAATATATGTGTATTTAACAATGATGATTACAGGCATTTAAGCAAAATTTTCTCTTTCATTAACTAGAGATTTGCCATCAAGATTTGATGCAGGATACACAATGAAACTTGCCTTAGGTAACCACAGGAGGCCCAAAAAAATCCACTAGCTTCATCAAAGGTCATTTTTAACTAAGTTGTAACAAAATTACTGTGAAAACTTCCAAAGTGGATAATAAAAACTATTCCATATGGGCATAGTCTCTGAGGAAGAGAAGAATTATATAATACCAAATAATAAACTGATCTAATGCACCACAAATATAGGAACTTCCAAATCCTGCCATGCGCCTGATATGGGTTCACAAAAGGTTCATGAAACTGGTGAAAGGCCTAGAGCACACGTCCTGCAAAGAGTGGCTGAGGAAACTGGGGTTCCTTAGCCTGGAGAAAAGGAGGCTAAGGAGAGAAATTCTCACTCTCTACAACTACCTTGAAAGGATGTTGTAGTTAGGTGGGTATTGGTCTCTTTTCCCGATGAATGAGTGATAGAACAAGAGAAAATAGCTTCATGTTGTCCCAGTGGAGGTTTATGCCGGAGTTGGGCTCTTCAGCCTGGAAAACAGAAGGCTTTGAGGAGGCCTTGTAGTAGCATTCCGGTATCTGAAGGGGGCCTACAGGAAGGCTGGGGAGGGACTATTTACAAGGTCTTGTAATGACAGGACAAGAAGAAATGGGTTTGAAATAGCAGAGGGGAGATTTAAAGTAGATGTTAGGAAAAAGTTCTTTACAGTAAGGGTGCTGAAACAGTGGCACAGGTTGCCCTGGAAAGTTGTGGATGCTTCCTCCCTGGAAGTGTTCAAGACTAGGTTGAATGAGGCCTTGAGGGAACTGTTCTAGTGGGAGGTGTCCCTGCCTATGGCAGGGGGGTGGAAGTAGATGGTCTTTGAGGTTCCTTCCAGCCTGAACCATTCTATGATTCTATATTAAGAACAATTTCTTCACTCAAAGGGTTGTTGAGGCCTGGAAAAAAGCTGTCCAGGGAAGTGGTGTGTTCCCATTCCAGGAGAGATTGAGAAGCCATGGAGATGTAGCACTGAGGGACATGGTTTAGTGGTGGTCTGGCAGTGGTGCATTAATGGTTGGACTTGATGATCTTAAAGGTCTTTTCCAGCCTGAAAAGTTCTATGATTCTATGCTCCCTACTTTCATAATGTCCAGATGAAAAAAATCTAAGACTACTTCACCATTGAAAGTACACAACTTGTCTGCAATTGTACTGTGAATGCCCTTCAACAAACAACAAGAAGCACTGCAAAATGCTATAAGTGTAATAGGGGAGTAAAAACATGAATTAAATACAGCATTGGGAGATAAGAAACGTCAGGTTAGATGCTGAAAATACTCTTCAAAATCTAAATGAAATGCAAATAAGTACACCTCAGCTTCACCAGTTTTCTCACAAACAATGCTAAGGAGGCTTGTAAGAATGAAAGGGATAAGCCTTTTTGTAGAGCTTGTTGTAACTGGACAAGGGGTAATGATTTTCATAGAATCATAGAATCAACCAGGTTGGAAGAGACCTCGAAGATCATCCAGTCCAACCTATCCCCCAGCCCTATCCATCTTTAAAGTAAAAGATGAAAGATTTAGAACAGATAGAAGAAAGTTTTTACACTGAAGGTGGTGAAATACTAGCACAGGTTGCCCAGAGAGATGACAGATGTCCCAGTCTCTGAAAACATTGCAGCTCAGGTTGAACAAGTCTCTGAGCATGATCTGCTTGAAGGTATCTGTACTTAGTGCAAGGCAGTTGAACTAGATGACTTGGAAAGGTCTCTTCTAAACCAAACCATTCTGTGATTCTGTGAATGACTTTTAGGAGAAGACTTCACACTTCTGAGAGAAATAAATGCTAGCTAGAAAGGAATGGTTGTTAGATTGGTAAATTTCCAGGAAAACAAAATAATTACAAAAGAAGCTAAGCTCACTGCATCTCTCATTGCATTGTGATATGAATTGAAAATTGAACATAGATCATTGAAGGAGCAGAGCCCGTATTTCAACCCAAGGTTACCAGTCTAGATATACTCAAAAGCAAATACCATCGCACATAAACTTGTATCTTTACTTAAAACTTCCCAAGGCTTTTTTTAAAGAAAGGAACATTGGATAAGCACTACATGCTGATACTGCTAATATACAAATATTTCAGCATATAGATGAACATATGCCATAGTAACACTGGGAGGAGCTGCTGTAGCTATGAACTAAATGTTGTGGTTCATATATCATGCATTTAATTAGACTTTCTGCTTGATCTTTGGAGGAATAAAACTTTGGGGGCATCACAACACATCAGATCATACACCAAATTCTTTAAAAAAATTTTAAAAAATTAAAAAACCACTAATTTTTTTAAATATCCAAAGAGCACACGAACAATTAACTCCAACTTTTACACATCTCATGTAAACCCAGTTTTTGTCAGGCTGAGGCATTTTCAGTTGAGTCCCCCAAAACTTTATTCCCATATGTCTAACTGAAAAAAATTAGCTGAACTTTCCAAGAAACTGCTCCATTAGGCTATGACTAAGCATGTAAAGTTTCAGAGCCCAGGAGGGAATTTTCTGCAAAATTACAAGCAATTGAACGTTTCCACTACAATTAATTGTGTGCCCTAGGAAATGTACATCTCAGACAATTAAATTTTCTCCTGCTTATGCTCAGAACAGCATTTTCAGTTGGTCATAACCTTCCCTGGACTCCATTTTCTTAAACTGGATGGTCCTCTGAAGAGTGTTTTTATGTAACTTTATAATGTTATGTCCATCAAAATGTTTAACGCTTTTACAACTAAGTGCTTGAAGCATGTTCTATAGTCACGTTTAAGGACCTAAGAATCATTTTATCCCCCTGGATGCCAGGCATTGCAGCTTCAGTTGATTCACTATAATATGTTGAAAAAAACTCAGTCCAAAGACTGCTTATTGATGGAATGTGGCATGTGTTGATGCAAAGGCAGAATTTTAGCAGCCAACAATCTGATCTGCTTTCAAGTTTAGAGTTGTTGACCACATGAAACAGGTACCAGTTAAATTCTACATTTTGAGTGTTGAATGTCTCTTCTTAATACCAGTAGTTTTAAATTAGCTGAGACAAAGCAGTAAGCAGAAACCTGAAACAAAACTAAAACTGAAAGACACCTTGACATAACACACTAATGCACTGCAGTGTCATCCAGAAAGAACATAAAGCTTTGCTGTCCTGAGGGCACAATGTACAAGGGTTTCTGCAACTCATCTCAGACAAAAGTGGCGTCCTGACAAGTGAATAATCTCAGGAACACAATGGAACTCAACAAGTAAAGACCAGTTCAAAGCTGGTTCATTACTTTTCTTACAAGAGTTACCTCGGTATTTAGGCACTAGCATTACTTAAGCTGCAGATTAAAGCCAGAAAACTTGCAAAAATGCTCCACCATGGCATGTATCACTTCTCAGGTGCCAGAAGCACTTTTTGCTTTGGCTGGTGGGAAAAAGAGTAAGGAAATGACACAGTGCCTATCTGCACATCGTGTCCTCCCGCACCACGTGAAAAACTGGCCTGTGGAGTCATTCCCTCTTCATCCCTCTACTTGCACAGAAGGTGCCATAACCATCTCAGGAAGGTGATGGAAGCCAGACAATCAGTCCAGTGGTGTTCTGCCTGTCCACCTCAGAAAACAAAATGCGAGAACAGGATGAGATTCCCTGTGTGAAACCCAAGCAAAGGAAATGATATCACCATCACTTTTAAAATAATATTGTGTGCTGAGGGAAAATATCATTCTTGGCCCTTTCCAATCAATGAAACCCAGTATCTGCAATTATCTACAAGGAGGTTTCTGTGCAGTGCAGAGAAATCACTTGTTTCTGGCAACAAGATTCCTATGTTTAGAAGCTCCTCACTTTATCAGTCATTGTGAGTACTTGCCATTCCCTGCAATTTGGAAATCTGGATGTGTGGACTAGTTGTGAAACAAAAGCTGCATTAATACACACTTTTGCATTCTCATTCACTGCACTTAAAGACACTACTATAGAAAACTGTACTATTTTAAGGTACAAAAGTGATGTAATATCTTACTATGTAAAACAAACCAATATTAACATCTTTTTCCTTTTTTTTTTTTTTTTTTTTTTTTTTTGTATGAAATGCAGAGCACAACAAGCTCAATGTGATTTACAAGGCGTTAATAACCCCTAAGACAAATACCTTCATGATTCAGAAATAGTCCTGAGTTGGCTAGGCAAATTTAGATTCATAGCTCTTTGCAATGGAGGGATAAAAACAAAAGCAAAAAAGTTTTTAAAGGGCAGTCACAGAAGTGGCTGAGACAGTGAGATGGTTCCCCCTTCTGGTGAAAGCTGGAGGAGACTAAATTCAGATTTTACTCATTTAATTGAAATCAGACAATGTATTGAATCAAAAATAAAAACATCAGTCTAATTCTACTCTACAACAAATCACCTAAACATTTTTACAATATGCTTTCAGAAATCAGTCCAGAGTTGTAGTTTTCAGAAAACTCTTTGGTGAAGGGCATGTGTTTGATCTGTGGAACTTTATGTTTAGATTGCCTTAGTGGTAAGCAAGTATTAGCCTAGGTCTCAAACGTCTCGAACTCGATGCTCTCATAATTCTTCAAAAGAGACAAACTCAAAACCAGATAAAGCTAACTGGAAGATTACTTAATAGCCTATTTAAAAAAAGCAAAAATCATTCCCTTGTTGACCCTGACTAACCTTGGAACTTCCACCAATGCTGCAACCCAAACACATCCTGATATTTATGGCCAGCTCAATAATGATAAATGTCAAAGCAATAAAAAAAGAATGGAAGCTCCTTTCTACATATTGTACCTGAGAACTTCACTAGCACTAACAGTGCCAACGCTTATTCAAATGCGTATATTTTGTATTTACCTTGCGGTAAGAAGATAAATAATTTAATATGTACTGAGAAGTCAGAAAATGCAAAACTGAACTGAAAGAGCAATTCCCAGTGGAATCAGTAAAAACATTTAAATAAATAATAGAATTATAACACCACAGAGGCACAAGTCTGAAATCATTTCTGTAACAAACTTCTTTGCCTTCAATCTCTCCCATCTAGTGGAAGCTCCATCTCTACATAATAAATAAAATAAATCAATTAATCAAAATGTTTCCTACCACAGCAGTACATTGCCACTATCCAAGTATCTTGTTTTTTAAACTAAGTTTTCAGGAAAATAAATCATTTCCTGAAGAAGATTCATCAGAAAAAAAGGATGAATTTTCTGACAATCAGCTGCAGTTTTACTAAGCAGCTCTGCCACAGCATTCACAGGTGTGCTGTGAATGTTAATTGAGTAATATTTATATCAGCAAATTATTTAAAAGCTCCTTAGTTAGAATTGTTTCTGGACTACTAAAGACTTGTCTCTCTCACTACGAACAGTAGCTTATACATCACTTTTTTCCTTAAGAAAAAAAAAAATCAAGTCAAGAGGAAAAGAAAGCACACTCCACATGGCTTCCCCTAATGATTTTGTCCTGTAAGCTCAAAGTAAACTGTCATTTGATTAAAAATAGCATTTTTCATTTAAAGTTACAAAATAACTATAAAGAAGACCTATTTTGCAGGAGAAATTCATGTTACAGGCCAAAATGATACTCACTTAAGTCCCGTTATGTTTCTCTCATGCTGAATCACAGTGAATTTAATCTTAGAGTGATCTAACATTAAAAGCTTTTCCTTAAATGATGCTATCTATATAGCACCAAGATTTTATTACAATGCTACGCTTTAAAAATAGGACTTTGTGGAATAAATCTAAAAATAAAATGCTACTTTACCATTTCACTTGTTATTGTGATACGAGAGAGTGACAGTTAAGTTTTTACAGAGCACAGAGAATCAGAATGTTTTGACTATTAAACCAAGCTTTGGTGAATTCCATTTGGCTCGGAGTTTTCAATAACTGAATCTTCACTCCCCAGAAATGGTCACATTAATAATGCCAACATTACTACATGCAGAGTCTAACAGAATAAAGAGAAATTAAGAGAAAATTTCTACCAATTTCAGTGATTACAAGCAGTATATCAATGTAAGGTATTTAGTGGACACCAGTAAAGGCAAGAATGTGTTGGCAAATGTAACTATGAGCAAACTAAGCCCCAAATTTCTACATTCCTAAATGAATGAGGAGCAGTATTTAAATTGCTCTATGGTGGTTTACAGCCCTCCTCATCTAGCTTCTAGCTTTTTCTTCATACAGGAAAAATAATCAGAATGTATTAGTGTTGATATTGCCATTTCCCCAAATAAACAGAATTTTTTTGCCATAAGTAAGAACAACAAATCCAAAGACAAAATTACACCTGAGCGATCTGAAATTGTCACGCACTGCTCATAAGCAATACTTCTAATATTTATTTTTGTAATAGGTAATTTTCTTCAGTATGTTAAGATTTTAGCATGGGGGTGGGGGAGAGCAGATCTCATGAACAGGCTTTTCAACACCCTAGAGGTGTTTGAAAGATGCAGAGATGTGGTGCTATGGGACATGGTTTAGCACCAGATTTGCTAGAGTTAGATAATGGTTGGACTCAATCTTAAAGGTGGTTTTGAACCAAAACTATTCCAGGGACACAAGCATCAGATTTCTGGGAAAGATAAAAATTTGGTTATAGATCTGCCTTTATAACCTAAAAAAGCAGCTTCTCAAGGACAAGCCCTCTCAATCAATATTCAGTTTGAAATGTTGCTAGTAATTCTGACTCTACTTGTCCCTTATATATTACAGACATCAGTTTCTCATAGTTTGCAAGAAAAAGTTTAACTGTGCCTTCAATAAAACACTCCAAACCCAGATGAACAGACAAAATTAAGAGGTTTGCACCTGACTTAAATGCTGGGAATTCACTATTCAGACAAGTTCATGGATTTAAGTTTGGTATAATTCAACTTCTAATTCCTGATGCTGCAAACATTAACCATAATTTGATTCCAATAGTTTATTTAGATACATATGCAAATTAAGTATTATGGATTGCTTTTTGCTTTTTAAACTTAACACAATATAAGATATTCTTAAATAGTAGCAACTGTGGAAAAATGTAACAAACCAAAACCAACTCAAAGTTGTGTAAGAGACCAATCAACTACCACACATTTTCATGAGGTTTTGTGCCTGAAAGTCTAATGTAATTCTAGATGGCATCAACTTCTAAGGCTGTATCTTGAACAAAGATCAGGAAAAAGAAAAAAAAAAAACAGTTTCCAGCCTAAGCAACTGTTTAGGATGGAAAAGGCTTTTAAGATCATTGAGTTCACCATAAAAATTCACATCATCCATCAAAATATCCAACATTTAAAGGAGGCAAACATAAGCAAGGTGAAGATTTGTTGAGGCATCATCTATAGGCCCACAGATGATTCATCATGCTTTGCTCAGCTTTAATTCTACATTAGAAAGTGGCTTAATAAAAAGCACAGCAAATGACAGACTCACCTTGAACATTGTTTAATTTTGCAGTCAACTGGCACTGTTGCCAGAAGCACTGTTACATGGAAGGAAGGTGGAATATCTAAGGTTTCCACAGTGTTCCCTCACACCCAACACTCTGCAATGACTGACAGACATATTTCTACAGACAGCTACTCAAACAGGCCTGCAGTTACAAGGGAGGATGCCAAGCACTTTTCTGTCCTATTTCTGAGCGTCTTTCTGCTGAGAGGTGACTCCTGACATCTTGGCATATTGATGTGAAAAGCACAGATATATTTTCCTGTAGTTTTGCATAAGACATATGGGAACCAGAATGCACCTGTCACAAATTGCCAAGTTGTATGGAGCCTGCAAGAAAACACAACCGCTGGGAATATCCAAATGATATTAATATAGAATGGCTAAACAGAGAGAGGCTATAGTCAGGCCTGGCATAGAAGGGCATGACTACCATTGACTTTGACTAGTGTAACACTTCCTCACATGAGAGCTGTGCATGCTCCCAAATGAATATCAATTTTAAAACCTTCACATTTGAGTTAATCACAGGCATAACACTAAAGACACAGGAAGGTTATCTCTATAACCTTCATTTCTTTCAAGGTTATTACGAAAGCATTGGAAGTAGAGTGAAGCAGAAATCACCTTTAAGCCACTGAATGGCTTTTGCCTGAATATCCTCACATGAAATACAGACACTGCCTAAATAATGGGTTCAATCTCCCACAGAGGTTCTTACTACACTGTGATTTCCCTAAAAGTAAATAAAAATGTCATTTCAAGACACACCTGGAAATTGAAATAGTAAATTTTCTACAAAAATAGTTGGTGAGAAAAAGATTTTTCAGCTATAATGCTGAAAATATTAGAAGATACACAAACTTCTGAGGTCAAAATAGATATTTTTTTCAATCGTAGTAGGGATGACAATGAAGACTTTCTGTACAAAAACTGAAAATAAAATTCCAGAAAAACAATTATAAAACAGCAGTATATCCATCAGTACTTTATGTTTTCCCAAAGGTATGTTGTTACATTTGCATTCTTCTTCAATTTATGAGCACCTGCAATGTGCAGACAGCTCAGCTGTAAAATTTTTTCTAACAGGAGTTTGTCCATAGTAACTGCTTTCCTGAAAAGTCCTAATAACTCTAAAAGAACTTCCATTCTAGTCTTTCTAATAGATCAGATTCTGACCTGAGAGCAAAGTCAGTGCTCTGACAATATGCCAACAGAACACAACCTGGAGCCGCATAATTCTCACATCTAACCCTGCACCACTCCTCTGACTCTTCTCAGTGTAGTCAAGCCCCAGCACATTCCTAACAGCCAATTCACTCAACTTCTTGCACCAGCAATATTTTGCTATAGTTTGTTTGTATTCATTTTATTTCTCATTTGCACTGGTACAGTGCTCAGGCAGTGCTGTTTAGTTCAATCTTGCAGTAAAAAGCAAGTTCACAGCCCTGAAAACATTGCAAACTCCAGTCTCACAATATTTAACAATATTAATATTTAATAATTACAAAAGTGATATCAGACCTGATCTTGTGCTCCAAAAAATGCTTCACAAACCAAAATTCCCACTGTACTGAGCAAAAGCAGTAACATGTCTCATAACACCCAAAGTCTATCACAGTCAGCAGGCACAGTCAAGCAGCCAGTGCTGACCCTTGTTGCCCATAACAAGGGTGGAATTAATCTCACCCATGACTTTGGCCTTCTCCTCGTCCCCAACTTGCTAGTTTTGACCACAAACAGTCTTCCAGATGCCAACTAGGGAGAAATTATTTTTTAACAGCTCTTCTATGCCTTGTCTGAATGAAGCAGAAATTCCAGTTTCTTGCATCAGTGACACATTTTCACACAAACTGCCTAGCTGGCAGGGGTCTCCTGACTTCAATGTGTTTCAATATCTCCCTGCCCAGGATATTTTGGCTTAACCCATATGTTGGGTTGGACTTCATTAAATGCCTGGACATGATGATTTTAAAGATCTTTTCCAACCTAAACAATTCTATGACTCTATGACATACAACTTAATTTGTGGCTAAAGAAGCACAGTTACAGTGATGTGCACCTGCAACCATTTTTATATCAAAGCTGTGTAATCATTAGACAGCCCTGGAGAGCACTCTTGACTAAAGAAACAACTGATAAATTAATACTCTAATTGGAAGGTCTCACCTACACACTCTAGGTCCATGGTGGCATCTCTTATCACTAGAATCTCTGTCACTGAAGTTCTTGCCCCTGAGAACAAAGAACAAATAATTAAAACCCCAAACCATTCTATATTTATAGCATTATACAATAGTAAGTTAACAGCCAGATCATGCTGCAAAGCAGCTTAATTCTCTGATCTTCCTACAACGGTTGACTTTGGATTCTTCAGTGTGGTAGAAAAAAATTAGCTTATATTTTAAACCTTTCTGTTCGATCTTAAGTTACTTAACATTGTGAATGACAGAACCGAATATGCACTCCTGAAAATTGATATCACATGCACAATAGGTGAAATTTCAGTGAAGAAAAAAGTGCAACCAACAGGTTTAGACCTCCTTGGGATCCTTGGGGTACTGTGCTTTAAACAGAAACAATGGCCAAGTTTGTTTAGTTTTAAAGGGTTGGTTTCTGTAGGTTTTAAGTCTTTTTCAATACATGTACAAAGTAACATAAAATTCATCATCTTTCCTCACTTTTGTCTTTGGGTTTGTTTTTTTATTTATGATCTATGGTACTGCCTAGATGATTATACTTCATCATCTGGTTAACCTTACCAGCAAGACACCAGAAAACAAATCCTGCATGGTACAATTTTATCTATACTGCCCATAAACAATGCCTGTCCCTCATCAAAATTAGTCAAGAGACAGAGGAGTGGACTAGGCAAAGGTAAATGAAACTGAGAGCCAAAAATCACCTGTTGGGCAGGTGATCACAAACAGTTACACAAAATAATCAAGATGTGTTATGGAGACTTGAAATGTGCTGCATAAATGACTTGGGACTTAATTTCACCAAGGGCTCCTGCACTTTTCAAGGAAAAAAATTATCCCACCTGCCCCAAACTCCACTCATGGATCCCAGTTTTCATAAAGGAGAATATGCAGATAATACTGTTTGGTATCAAGGTATTGGGAGAGCACCAGTCTGAGCACAGAAAGTTTTTCCATAGGCAAAAAAGTCTGAACATTCATCTTGGTAATTATTTGGGATCTAAGAATAATAAACAGCAAAACAGAGCAAAGAAAATATGTTTATCTTTTATAACAAAAGTGAAAGTCTCACAGAGTGGTTATTTTTGTATATGAGGGGAAAAAAAACTTATTATTTACAGCATAAGAAATAAGCAAAATTAAACCTGTCATACACTACATAACAGTCATACTGATAACCTTAAGTAACCACTTTGTAAGAGAGCTCCTTTATTAGAGGGATGTCTTTCTGTGTTAATTCTATGCCAATTGATCCTTCACAATTTTTGAGACATCAGGGTGTCCTAAACAGGCCATTGAAACTTTAAAACAAATTGAGGCCATGTTAGGAAGTAAAGTGAAGGTCAGGTTCTTCTAAATCCTTAGGGAGATTTGCTAGAGAAGATACTTTTTTTCTTGAGGGATTCTCAAAGGACAGACAAGTATCTGGTTTTCCTAAACACCAGGCAGGAAATCTTGTCTAATCATTGCTCCATTTCCTTCAAAGCCAGAAGCCTTTAGGAAGTGAGGGGGAAAACTCCAGCTGGAGTTAGTCAAAGAGTCATTCCAGAAGAGTTCCAAAAAATCTTGCTCAGTTTTTCTCTAATAGCTTTCTCCAACAGAAATGTCACACTTAGAGTCTATTGAAAGGCTACTTCTAGCTCTTGGTATCAGAAAGAAATTAAGAAAAGAGAAAGCACAAAGAGGTATATTCTGACTACCTCACTGGAGTCATTGAACATTCATCAGGTAATACTCAAAGTAGATTGTCCTTAACTCTTCAACGCAGAAGTTTTGAAAAACAATTCAGATCTATTACAGGTTTAGTCCCATTTAACTTGTATGTGAAATCCTGTTTAACTTGTATGTGAAGTTTCAATGGCTGTGCAGAGCTGCTTTGGGATTCTCCACAAGCTTACTCACCGTTAAAGTGAAAAACAAGACAAATGAGGAAAACACAAGATTAGGAGAATACACAGATTGCATTGGGCTGGAAGGAACCCTCCACAGTCAAGAGAAATCCCCTTATAGTCCATGCTATGCCATAAGACAGAGCATGGTTAAGTGTGTGGAAGCCTTGGATCCCAGTGATAGCAAATACAGTGTACTGCATCCCACTGGCCAAAGAAGGGCTGCTATGAATTACAGCACTCCCTAGACACTCTCTAATTTACACCAGAAGCTGTCATAATCCCTCTCTGGACAGAAACTTCTGCATTTCACTTTTCAGAACTGCATCAAATAATCTGCCCTATTGGGTCACGTACATGGCAGGAACACCCATCTTTTACAGCAGGACTTCTACACAGTGGGCAGTGCACAGGGTGGGTTTTGTTGATGGATCTAGGGTCATTTTGCTTGAAGAAAAGGTGGCAGAAGACTGTGGGTGTTGGTTTCTTCTCCCTCATAATAACTGACAGGATGAAAGGAAATGGCCTCAAGTTGCACCTGAGGATTTTTAGATTAGATAGAGAAGAAACTTCTTGGCTGAAAGGGTCATTGAGCACTGGAATAGGCTGTCCAGGGAGGCAGTTGAATCCTCATCCCTGGAGCTGTTTAAAAGATGCAGAGATGTGGTGCTGAGGGCCATGGTTTAGCAGCAGTCTTGGTAGAGTCAGATAACGATTGGAGTCAATATTAAAGGTCTTTTCCAATCAAAATTATTCTATTCTATGGAAGAACAAAACCAATATGTTCTGATAAACATCTCGCTTGAAGATAACTGAAACATTTTTGTTTATGAAACAAAACAGTCAAATGGCCCTGTAATTAGTTACTCAGATGAAATGCCAGTAACACAACACAGGCTGCCCCTTAATACCCAGATTTTGGAGAACAGCTATAACTCCATTAAAGTTTACACTTCACCAGTCTCAGAAATTACCTTAGAGGACCATCACACCCTACTAACACTGAACCTGGTGTTCTGCATTCCAAAGGAATTCCATCATTCTTCACTACCATTGCAACCTTTCTCTTCCCCATACCCACAGAACACCAAAAGCCTTGAAATGCAGTACTATGCAAATATCTTGGATGCCTTTGCTCCGCATTTATATTGCAGAGTAATCAATAAATTATTATTTCAATATTTATTGGAATCTCAGAATAAGAAAGAAGACAGATTACACAAATCCATCTTAGCTGATTAATGGGTACTCCAGCAAAAGGCATACACTGATGGAGTGGGGCAGTATGCAGACTATATTACTGAATATTTCAGCTGGGTTGTAAATATAGTATCTGTTTCTCTTAGGGACTGTCACACTGAGTGCAGTATAAAAGACAATAAATTTCCACAGATTAATTAACTCTTTGGTTACTGGGGCTGTGTGTCACCTATCCTGGCACCTAATAAAAAATCCTTTAATGCCAAGACATAAAGAAGGGCCTCTTTGGAAATGAGTTATTAACAGCATTTCGTGAATAGATGGAGAAATTGTAGCCCAGCCATTTAAGTGTCATAAAGTGCAGCAAAGGCTGCTGGAGGCCTCTGAGGGACGCCAGGCAATACCATAACAATCAAATCTGAGATGGAAGAGGGATTGAGCTGTCCACTCAGAATTTTTATATTGTCAAAGAGCAGCGAGGAAATAATGTGATCAAGAAGTGAATTAACCTTGTGTGTGAAAGAAAGGGGATGATCTGATGGAAAAGGCAGTAAAGTAAAAATCACTCCATAATGCCTACATTGCAGGCTGGTCATGAGGGGCCCCTAATGTCTGCAGGCTGTCAGGGAACAGATCCAGCCCTCTAAGTACCATAAACCCATTACCTGCATTAGCCTGTAATTGGAATACAGTTATTCATAATTTTAAAGTTCTTCAGGTCCTGGTGCTGGCTAGCCATCCAGCAATAATGTCTATAAATGTTCTCTGCTCCCCTCCTTGTGATAGAACATGGACAGTCTTCCGGAGCAATTAATGCTCTAAAAGAGATGAAAGACTTCCATACCACATTACATTTATACATAAGTCTGTATTACACTGTACTGTCTAATCTGGTTTCCTTGCTGTCAATTCTGTGAAGCTATGCTGGCATTCCCTGTAAACAAGCAGCTGCAAATATCTGCACTGCTGGAACTGACAGAGTCATATGGGAAGATTACAGGAAGGAGGAAATAGTCCATACCAAGTCTAACAAGGTTGCTTTGACCTAAATGCCTTTAGTAACATGCTAGTCAAGCAAGAGGCAGTGAAAGTCACACAGTGTACTTCTGTCACACACCAGCAAGCATATTTTTTTCTTCTGGTTACAAAAGACAACATTTTCTGTGGACCACTCTTTGTGGAGATGATGGGCACAGTCTAGGAGAAGATGATGTCTGCTCGGTACAAGCCTCTTGCATATACATAATTCACAATCAGATGTTATACCAATAAAGTGTAGTATTAAAAAAACACACATTTAAAGTCACCAAAACACACCGGTAAATTACACACCAAATGGGCTCAGATTTCATGTTTTGTGTCTTTAGAAGTATTTTCTATTGATTAAAGCTGCCTTCCTCATTAAAAAAAATATTACCTCACAGTGCAATAACAGATAAAGGCTAAGTACTTGTGTAGTAAAATCACTACATGAACTGAGCAGAAGAAAAACACTCTATAAAGTTATGACAAATCCTCAACCTGTTAGAAATGCCAAAAATTACAAAAACAATATGCAAGTTTAACAAAGATTTGAAGATGTGCTATAGGTGTCCAAAAATTCTTAGTGAGGAAAACTTAGTTATCCATTCCAGAAAACTTTAGTCCATTTAGCAGTCCAAGTGAGGTTGGGAAACACAAGCACCCAAAGTCTCCTGGCTGCTGCCAACACAATTTGCCAAAAAGTGTTTCCAAGCAGTTTCCTAAACCTTTCGATGAAGGGCACAGGACATGTGGTGTAAGCCATCTTTGATAGTTGTGTTCAGTCACCATCTTGTAAATACCTCTTGCTCTTGGCTCACAAATCTCCCCACTGAAGCACTCAGCACTTCTGACTCTCAGAAGGTTTATTAGGAATGGCTGCTACATCTAATTTTCAGAGAGTTTAGAGCAAGTACTATTGTAGCTCTCGCAGTTGAGCCATTCCTGGAATAAACTGACACTGAGACTCAGATAGAATCACTATGGTCTAACTCTGCCAGGACCATTACTACACCACATCTTTGAGCACCATATCCACAGGGCTTTAAATACATTCAGAGGTAAGGATTCAGCCACTTCCCTAGGCAGTCTTTAATAACCCTTCTGGTAAGATTTTCCTCATGTCTAACCTAAACCACCCATGGCATTACTTGATGTCATTTCCTCCTGTCCTGTTATTTGTGACTCTGAGGATGGTTCATTCCTGTGCTTTTCAGATTTCATTCTTGAAGAGTGCCCAGCCTTGCTTGACTCCTTTGTCCTTCAGGACAGCCTCTCAAAGGGATGCTACCAATCAGACTCCTGGGCAGGCCAAAGTCTATTTTACGGAAGGCCAAGGTGGCAGTTCTACTAACACCCCTCCTTCTCTGAGAATCAAAAACTATTATTTCATTATCACTAAGCCCAAGGCAGCCTCCAACTGTTACATTTCTCACAAGTCCTTCTCTGTTAACAGGTAGCAGGTCCAGGAGGGCACCTTCTCTAGTTGGATCCTTCACCAGCTGCATTAGGGAGTTATCCTACACACACTCCAAGAACCTCCAGGACTGTCTCCTTTGCTGCATTATATTCCCAGTACACACCTGGGAAGCTGAAGTATCCTATGAAAGCAAGAGGTAACAACCACAAAACCTCACCCAACTGCTTATACACTACTTCACCAGTCTCATCACTGATTGGGTGATCTGTAACAAACCCCCACCACAATATCTGCCAAGCTGGCCCTCCTCTTGGTTCCTACCCATAAACATTCAACCTTATCATCTCCATCATTAAGTTGTAGACATTTGTATCCCTCCTTGACAAAGACAGGCATCCCATACCTTGCATTTTAAAAAGTTGGTTGCTATAAATTGCAGCACTAATTATGCAAGCCATCTCGCCACATTTCCTTGATGGCACCTATATCATCATTTTCTTACTGCAGAGTTTGGCAGCTCTGCCACTCACCTTGTGATTCTGCTGCATGGACATACACTATTGGATATTGCCTGCAGTGTCAGAAAGCTGCTTCCACAGAGGAATCCAGTAAGGGATCATTGCCTCCATGAGTAAGATCTGCTGTTCCCTTAATCTCCTGCTCAGCCTGATTGATAGTGGGGTAAAGCTGTGTTTATAGCTCAGCCTCTTCCATTTTATGACTCTCTAAATATCTAAATTTGTCTAGAATATCCTTTTATTTTTGGAAGAAATTCCCAATCAAAGTGAATCTGTAAATAAATTAAACTAAATTTTCTACATAGTCTGGGGGCAGGATTCCAAGAAAATAATTCTGTAATTCCTTACTCGGACACATGAATTCCCTACGTCCATGACAACCACACACAGGTGTCATTTCTGCTGCCCTCCAGCATGAGTGTGTCATGGACTGAATTGAACCTGCTGCTGTTATCCATACCATGCTGCAGTTATGCCGGCTTCAAACATGAAAGTGCTAACTGGAGCAAAGTATTATGGGGTTTGAAGTTCAGATTATAACATGGGAGGCTTCCTATTCTGGTTGCTATTTCTGGATTCCAGGTTCTTGGATGTTGGTCTTTTCTCCTGGGATGGTGACAGGACAAGGAGAAATATGGAAGCAGTTTTCTGGCTTAGGCTTTTGGTTCACTTGCTTCTGCTTGCTGCTGCTTTGTGCCATGCTTTTTCTGCAAATAGGCTAAGGTAATTATGCATTATTTACTATCTTGATCTGATTTTGATCAGTAAACTCTACTCTTATCTCACTCTTTCTGTCTCAATCTTGAGTTTGTGTGTGTTACTCCTACCCTTGTATTTGTGTTGGGAAAGCAGGGAGTTTGACCCTGATTCAAACCATTACAGAGTGCCAGGCTCAGGCACTCCCTGAAGCTGGAGACTTGCATGGCCATGTTTACACAGGAGCTCCATCTGAGTCCACACATCCCTTCAGTGGCAACTGCTTTCAGCTAAGTGGCAACCATGGCTAGGTCCTACTCCTAGGGTGACGATCACTAGTTGAGTTCACAGAATCAAGCAGGTTGGAAGAGGACTCCAAGATCAGCCAGTCTAACCTAGCACCCAGCCCTGTCCAATCAACTACACCACGGCACTACCTCATACAGTCTTTTTTTTAACACCTCCAGGGACGATGACTCCACCACCTCCCTGGGCACTCATTCCAATGGCAAATCACTCTCTCTGGGAAGAAATTCCTCCTAACATCCAGCCTATATCTCCCCCCAGCACAACTTGAGACTGTGTCCCCTTGTTCTGTTGCTGGTTGCCTGGGCGAAGAGACCAACTCCCACCTGGCTACAGCCTCCCTTCAGGTAGTTGTAGGAGCAATGAGGCCCCCCCCGAGCCTCCTCTTCTCCAGGCTAAACAACCCCAGCTCCCTCAGCCTCTCCTCATAGGGCTTGTGTTCCAGCTTTGTTGCCCTTCTCTGGACAAGTTCCAGTATCTCAACATCTCTCTTGAATTGAGGAGCTCAGAACTGGACACAGTACTCAAGGTGTGGCCTGACCAGTTTTGAGTCTCAAGCCACGAGGGAGGACCAATTACAGAATCACAGAATGTCAGGGGCTGGAAGGGACCTTGAAAGATCATTTTGTCCAACCCCCCTGCCAGAGCAGGGTCACCTATATCATAATTATCACCAAGTGAACTTAACTCTTGCACTGGCAGAGCTCCCAGCACCCCACACACAAGTTCTTCTTCCTAAACTGCAAAGCCCTGGAAGACACCCACTCACTGTTAGTTTGCTTAGTGTTCCCAAAGGGCTTCTTTTATGAGGGTATGTTGAGGGTGAGGTGTTCTCAGAGTGACCATTAGCACACTGACATCTTCTTTACATATGCCACTCGCAGTGCCGGTTCATTCTACGCCTCCTCAGCAGCCCACTCACAAGCTGCCAGCACCCAGCACAGGCCAGCTAGTTTTCCTAGTTTCAATAAGCCCCAAATATTTTGCTGGCCCTTTTCACTGTAATTCCTTTCTCCAGTCTGGCTTACCTGCACTGAAGTTGGTCTCCTTGGTGAGTGAAAAAGGTGAGAAAAAACCTTGCAACAGACATTTCAGTAAATACCTCTTCTTAGACAAGCCTTTGTGAAACAGTGCTTACAGAATTTACTAACAGAAAACTCAAAATGTTTACAGAACTTGCTAACAGTAGAAAGGGATAGGAAATTAAACACTAATTCAATTTTTAAATATTTACTACTCATGGTGAACGTGTTCTCTTCCACAAATTCTGCTCAGAAAGTGAGGCCACACCACAAATACTGGGTTCAGTTTTGGGTTCCTCACGCCAAGAAGAACATTGAAGTGCTGGATTGTGTCCAGAGAAGGGCAACAAAGCTGGTGGAGGATCTAGAGCACAAGTCTTGTGAGGAGCAACTGAGGGAGTTGAGGCTGTTTAGTCTGGAGAAAAAGGTGCTGAGGGGAGACCTTCTTGCTCTTTACAAATACCTGAAAGGAGATTTTACCAAGGTGAGATCTGTCTCTTCTCACAAGGAACAAGCAATAGGACAAGAATAAATGGCCTCAAGCTGCACCAGCGATGGTTTTGGTCTGATATTAAGAAAAAAAATCATTCCTGAAAGGTTTCTCAAGCTCTGGAACTGCCTGCTCAGAGAGTAGTGGAGTCCACATCCCCAGTGGGATTTTAAAAGCCATGTAGAGGTAGTGCTGAGGGACATGTTTTAGTGGTGACGTAGCAGTACCAACTGAATTGTACTTGATGACCTTAAAGGTCTTTTCCAGCCAAAATGATTATAGGATTCAGCAGATCAACGATAGCCAGAGTTGAACAAATTTGAACAGCTTTAGACATGCTTCTAAAATAAAGATATTACGTTAGGAATATAACCACTCAACTACCCTTTTCTGGTCCTTTAAATTGTCCACACTCACTTACATGTTCATGACAAAATAGTTGTGTCTGTCACTATTGCATCCACTTCTATTTACCAACAGAAAATATACAAAAGCTGCCTCTGGGAGCATCTTTTCAGGGCATGGAAAAATGCATCTCTAATCTTCCTGTACTTTTCGTTCAACCAATATCCAAAGCAACTAAGTGAACATGCAATATGGAGAACACATTCAAAGATGAAATTAGTTTAGTCACCTCCCGACTTTGAAGAACAACAAATAATGTATCCAAATCTATTACCCAAGAAAACATGGAACCAAATTGTGCAGCACTAAGCAGATTTAAAAAGCATTTTCAGCTGAAAAAAAAAAAAAGTATTTGCAACAAAACAAATTAAATGGAAATAAAAAAGTCTTTTTCCAGCTCTGCAGAGCAGCAGTGAGCACCAAGCAAGGCTCAAGCACAATGAAATCTAGTGGAAGTCCAGGCACAGGCTGCCAAGCATTTTGAGCAGCAGGGACACACAATCCATTCGTTCTGCTCCCACACTTTCAGTTCAGTATCAGGTGAAAACACCTCATCATTTTTAGTAACCTCAAGTTGATATTCCAATTGCTTGAAATGAAAAATAGTTTTGCCAGAGAATATTAAATTCAGGGCAATATCTGCTGGGCCTAATGGCATCTGAGCACAGGGCCTCAAAGAGAGTCAGATCAGAGAGATCAGTTTTTCAGCTTCTCTTTTAGTTTGGTGGGAAATTGACACTTGGCTCCTCAACAAACATAACAGAAACTGACACCTATACGAAAAGCTTGCTTGGTAGTTCGGTTATATTTTTGTTCCTTAAGACTTAATACACAGGCTTCATTTTCTGTTTATGAAATGGGTACTTCAATCCACAAACTAATAGGAGGGAAATTTACTTAACCTGCAGTCCTATTCACACTCATGATCAGAGAAACCTTCCTAATCCTTATTAATTCCTGAATTTCAAGCTGAAATCAGATGGGATTAAACTTTTTCCATTATCACCCTGTATGACTAAAGACTCCTAAAAAATTGTCACAGATCAGAAATGTACAGATAGGAGTAAGTGAAAAATGCACTGAAACATTTCGGTAGCAAAGAAAACTCTCCAACAACAAAAAAGGAAGCAGCCTACTGCTTTTACAGAAGACTGAAAAATTAAGTCAGACTCTCCTCAAAGTGGAAACATTCTTGGACAGTGATCACTGGGCTGTGAAGGGGATTAACAAGCTCTAACAACACAAGTACTTCTGCCCACTCTGTTATAAACACCCCACTCCTTGAGTTTTCTCACCAAGAAACAGGAGCTAGAATAAAATCAGCATAGTGCTGACAAACTACTTGTGAAAGATTATGTCATCTTCACAAGTTATCAAACATTGTGCTAGTTCAAAGTATCCTAGATAAAGGCTGGACTAAAACACCATTGATCTATATAGACGATTTTTCACTTCAGGAAACAAGCATTGTCAATGGTTTTCACTCTTTCATTATGGAAAACATCACAAATGGATGGCGTAAGTCATGAAGTGTCACTTTCATTGCTTAAGATCATGTCTATTATGACACTATAACTTTAAATTGAATTCCTACAAAGTTCAGTATTGTACTCATGAAATTTATACATCTGTATAGACATGTCATTTACTGAAAGAGTGGTCAAGCACTGGAATAGGCTGCCCAGAACAGTGTTGGAGACACCATCCCTGGGGTGTTCAGGCAGTGTGCGGACCCAGTGCTTAGGGACATGGTTCAGTGCTGACCCTTCAAAGCTGGGTTGAGGGTTAGGCTGGATGATCTTTGAGGTCTCTTCCAACCAGATGTATTCTGTGGTTCTGTGAATGAAGACTAGCTACACAGAATGTAGCCATGTTGCCACACGATTTGGGTCTGTAAAGAACATGCTGAAGGCTTTGGCAGAATTGGTTGCATTAACCAAATAACAACACTGTGTAGGCTGAGAAAAAGGTTTTTTAAATAAAACATAAAAAATACACCACCTTCAATGTAACCAAGCAATTGGAATACAACTGTAATAAACTGAGAATAACGAGCATGTTGTAATGCTGCTTAACTTATTTGTAAATAGCCATTTAAAGTGCTTAGCAAAGGAAAACAGCTTCCGAGATGGACTGTGGGGGGAAAAAAACAGACTTTAGATTATTGGCCTAAGTTCAGCAGCAGAGTTAGCAATTTATGGACTTGATTATACCTTCAAAATGAACAATAACCCAGTAACTACTGCAGTAGTAAGGTACTAAATTTTTATGATATGGGGTAATCAGGTGGCTACCAAAGACATAGTAGACATGCTGCAAAGAAGAAACCACTCACATTAAAATTGTCAAGTAACAAATTCCCTCCTTGAAAAGGATATTTTTCTTTAGATGATGTCTTTAGCAGACTGTAGGCTGTTTCTTTAAATGAATGTTTATGATACACTTAATTTCTAGGCATACTTGGTTACAGAAACAGGCACTGAACTGTACATTGTGGTTAGAAATAATAGGACTGTCATACCTGGATTCATATTGACATTTCCATCAGCCTCTTATTCTGGATAGATTTGACATACAGGGGAAAGCTCAGTCACCCCACATCTAAATGGTGCTTACATATTCATAATCAAAATGTTCTTGGTTGTTTAATCAGGAAAGCAAAACTAGTTTCTTTATACCACTCTAGCACAGCAGTGACCAGGCTGACATTTCACTGTGGTTGGAGACACCATGCTATTTTACTGCAATTACAAATCTCCAGTGAAAAAGTTAAGGGGCAAAATTGTGGTGATTTTTCAAAAGACTAGTGTATTCATTTGTGTGGAAAGTTGAAAAGCACTGTGTTCTGGTCTTCATGGTGGAATGGGCACTCACAGAGTGTGGAATTAGCAATTTCGTGCAAAACCAGTAAACTTTTCTCCTCTATTTAGGGTGTGAGTTGTTAATAAAGATGAAATATAAAGGACACACCTATGATGACTCAATAAGCACTGGAAGGAATGTAAAGCTTTTAAGTATTTAATGCTACAGGATTAACTCAATAGCTCACAGACTTGTTTCGGTTAGAAGATGCATTTATGAACATTAAGTCCAATCATCTAACTCTACCCAGCCTGGTACTGAACCATGTCCCTCAGCACCACGTCTGCACTGTTTAAACACCTTCATAAATGGGGATTTAATACCCTCCCAGAGGAGCCTATTCCAGTGTTTGACAATCTTTTCAGCAACGTTTCTTTTAATACACAAACTAAACTTCCCCTAGCAAAACTCGAGGCCATTTCCTACCTCTCATCCTATCATTTGTTAATAGGCAGAAAAGACCAGCACCCACCACAGTCCAAGCTCCTTTCAAGGGACTTGTAGAGGTAACAAGAAGATCTCCCCTCAGCCTCTTTTTCTCCAGACTAAACAACCCCAGTTTCCTCAGCCACTCCTCAAAAGTTTGTGCTCTAGACCTTTCAACAGCTAAATTTCCTTCCTTTGGACACTCTCCAGCACTTCAATGCCCTTCTTGTAGTGACATACCCTAAACTAAACACAGTATTCCAGGTTTGGCCTCACCAATGCTCAGTACTGGGGGACAATAGCTGCCCTGGTCCTGCTGGCCACGCTATTCCTGATAGAAGCCACAATACTCTCAGCCTTCTTGGCCACACGCTGGTTCATACTCAGCTGCCTGCCAACCAATACTCCCAGGTCTTCAACTGCTGGGCAGATTTCTATGCACAAATAAAAATTGTGCAAAAGGAATCATGAAACAGAACATTTGAAATTTAATATAAATAATACCCAAAAGTTTTTATGACTGTGCTGTGGGGTTTGGGATTTCTTGGAATGTTCTAGGACTACAAACAGTTTTTATACTGCCCTCACCTGAACATTTATGTAGTAGGTTAAGCCCAAAGTTGGGAATCATCTCTGTGCAGTTATTGGATGCGTAGGATCTACAACTCTCTGAAAGGATGTTGTAGCAGGGTGGGCACTGGTCTCTTTTCCTGTCTCTTCTCCCAGGTAGCAAGTAATAGGACAAGAGAAAACAGCCTTACGTTGTGGAAGACTTAAGTTAGGAAAACTTGCTTCCCCAAAAGGGTTGTTGAGCCCTGGAACAGAACACTTAGGGAGGTGGTGGAGTCCTCATACCTTGTGGGATTTAAAAGATATGTAGATATGTGACATGGTGACCTGACAGTGCTGGGTTAATAGTTGGACTCAATGATCTTAAAGGTCTCTTCCAATCAAAATGATTCTATAAATCTGTGATTTCTAATGAAGAAAATGAATATATACATGACATGAGAATTTTCATGACACTGTCTAGATATCAATATATCTTCCTCAGCTTAAGCAATACACTCCAGATACATTGTACCTTACCGTATTTCAAAAAGTCAGTCTTTTAGAAAGTTTACCAATATACCTAATCCTAAAAATAAACCAACATAACACCAATAATGCTGATAAAGCTCAACTTTCAGAGACAACTGTGCTCTTCGCCCTGAAGGGACACACACAAATTTTATTCTTCCAGTTATTTACCAAAATGTGTAGAAAGGTTGATTTGTTTGTTTGGGTTTTAAAATCATAAGCCAATGTTTGTCAGCACACTGAAGGATCTAACTAGATTTCTTAACTGTTTTTTTCCTGAAGCAATCCACAGCCCAGATATTGGTGAGCCAATGACAGGTTTTAAGCAGTGCACTCTGCAATGTTTGCTCAGGTTTACCAAATTCTGAAAACCCAGGGAAGTTAAAGCCAGGCAGGAGAGTAAAAGGGAAAACACAAACCAAAGAGAAGCTGCTGAAATAGTAATAGCTCAAGTGAAAAAGACCAACATAACACAGTGCAAAAGCCTAAAAAAGCCCCAGAGGAGTCCAAAGAGACACTTGACAGACTAACAAGCATCCAATTCTGAGGAACAACAGAGATCAACACTGACATACCTTCTGAAAAACTCTGCACTGAAAGTGGTGAGATATTAACGCTTCACCCTCATGTCACATTACTCCCAGCTATTCACTACCCCCATAAGTAGTTGGTATCTGCTCTATACTAGAAACTTACATATGATATTTGCACTCTCTCCATGCACAGTAGACTCATGAAATTGTTTTTGATTAGAAAAGAACTTTAAGATCATTTAGTCCAACCATTACCTAACTCTGCCAAGTCCACTCTTAAACCACATCCGTTTGCACCACATCTCTGTCTTTTAAACACCTCCATGAACAGTAATTCAACCATCTCCCTGAGAAACCTATTCCAGTGTTCAATAACCCTTCCAATGAAGAAGTCACTTCCAACATCCACACCTCCCCTGGCTCAACTTGAGGCCATTTACTCACATCCTATCACTTGTTACTAAGGAGAAGAGATCAACACCCAACTCTCTAAAACCTCGTTTCAGGTAGCTGTGACTTGATGTCTCTGTACTTCACTGTAATACTGAAATCACACAGAAGAAACCAAAAGCCAGTGCAGCATTTGGGAGCTGAAGCACAAAGTTCTCAAAGGAAACAATAATTTTCATGAGGGGAGTACAAATGTCTGCTTTGAAGTTGCGACTTGAATACTGGGGTCTCAGAGTAAGACACAAAATTAGAAGCAAAGCAATGCTTTTGCAGGCCCATGTCATGGAAGGCCTCAACAGGCCAAAATAGGCCTGAACATGTCCTGGCTTGCCCAGACATGTTCTTCTGCTCTCCCTATCTCTGTTGTGGGGAGAAGCAACCATAGGAAAGAGGACAAAGAACCTGGAGCCACTGAAAAAATAACATCTTGGATCAATTAATTACTTTTACATCACAGCCCCACACCACTGGTCTAGACACCTGACCATGATACAAGGACCATAAGCCTACACAAGTTTTCCTGTAGCCTGTTAATATATAGCAAACAATGGTATGACTGTACAGAAGGAAGGATCTGCTCAATATATCACTTTAATCTCATCAGTTCCACGCTGTGTTAAACTAGAGGTGAGATATCTCTTGTAATAGAAAACAGTATTGATAACATCAAATTCTAGAAGCCAACTCAGAATGCAACTTTAAAGGGTGAAGCTGGTACTCATCTCTGGCTTCAATAGCTTTGCTACCTGCCTCCTGCAGAAAATTAACTATATTTCTCACTAACAGGACCAAAGAAAGTTAAACCTGGCACATGTCAGCTCAAAACAGGCTCCTCCATTCAATGGCAAGTAGAGAACATCTCTGATGATGACTCTCTAGCTACTCTGACAAATTCTCTGTAGTCTCCAAAATACATTTTCAAGCATGGAAGATATGATTTGATGTTGATTTGAGGCAGGGAGATATAGGCTCCGTCATAAACACTTTCAGTGGATACTATTTAATGCCTCATGGATCCATACTCAGACAACTGCAAGGCAGAGATTAGGATGTCCTAAAAAAGAACTCTTCATTAAAATGATTTGGCATGCAAATGACAAGTTCTCAACCCTTGTCAAACATGAGGAGAGTTAATGCAAGGGACATCTGCATTGCCCTTTTATCTCAGACCCTGAAGTCCAGACAAACCTGGCCATATGATTGCATCATGCGGTGTAACAGTTCTGATGCCCATAAAACTTCATAGGAGTGCTGGCTTATCAATTTACATTTGAAAGATACTCATAACACACCACAAAATACCATAAAAACACTTATGAGTACAAAGCAAGGATGTGAGAATTTATCTCAGAACCTTCCTATGCATAACATGTTCGTTTTTTCAGGCTACATTATGTCATTAAGGTTTTTTGCAATCTTTCTTGCCTTCAGAAAATGTAGAAATAAATAGAAAAATCCATGACTTATCATACCAGGCCTTTAGTAATGAATACAGTATCATGCTTTTAACTGCAGTTGTGGCTAATTTCCAGCTGGTTTTATTTTTCTAGCACATAAGCAAAGCATACAGAGTTCTTTGATTCAAGTTACCAACTAATATTATTAACTAATTCAGCAGAAGAAACCACCGAACTGTAAAAATTACTTCCACCCTTTTTTAAGAGACATTAAGATGCAATGATGAACAAACTTAAGAAATGGAATTTTCATTCAAATTTCAACACTATAAAATATTGGGATGCTTTTTTCTCTCTCATGTTCTTAAAATCTCATATTGTCCTTTCCTTCTGAGATATGTCAATCCTTCCTTTCCACTACCTGACACACACACAAAAAAACCCACCAGAAAAAAACCAAATCATCCCACAACTATTTGATTTGTCTCCCAGGAACAAATTTTGCTTGTGAAATACCTACATTCCAACTTCATGCACCTTGAAGTACCATGTAATGTCACCACTGGCCCATTTCATGACCTTCACAGTACTCTTCAGTCCCAGATATACCACAATTAAGAATCTGTTCAAACTCCCTACAGTGCCTCCTTCACTGAACAGAGGCCAAGAACTTAAATATCTTCAAGGGAAGATAGACAACATGGTAAAGATACCCAGGCACAATCTCTGCACAAGTTCCTAGCACAAGGCAGGGGGCTGTGGTAGGAGGAGATCTGCTGAGTGTATCCTTAACTCCCTGGACTGCATCAGAGAACAACTAAGCAGACCTTGGATCTGACCCTCTATTGTGTTCAGGTTTGGGCCCCTTACTACAAGACAGACATTCTGGTGCTGGAGCAAGTCGAGAGAAGGGCAATGAAGCTGGTTGGAAGGTCTAGAGCCTATACCTTCCAAAGGAGCAGCTTTGGGGTTGTTCAACCCGGAGAAAAGTAGGCTCAAGAGAGACCTTCTAGCTCTTTACAAATCCCTGAAAGAAGGTTACAGTGAGGTGGAGGTCAGCCTCTTCTCCCTAATAACATTTGATAAGACATGAGAAGATAGCTTCAGGTTGCACCTGACCAGATAACATGAAAATTCTTCAATGAAGTGATTATCATACAATGGAACATGCTCTCAAGGGAGATGATTGAAATTGCCATTCCTGGAAGTCTTTAAAAGATGCAGAGATGTGGTCACAGTTTAGTACCACACTAGGTAGAGTTTGATAATAGCTGGAATCAATTTTGAAGGTATTTTCCAAGTAAAGCAGTTCTATGATTTGTTCTCAGGTTAGCTCTCAAGACCAGATAGTTTCAAAGCACACATCACATAACTGCAGGATGTATAAAACCCAGCAAACCTTCCAAATTTTACACTTCAGGAAAGAGCATCCATCACACCTTTACTTCTCAGAAGCAGGGCCTGAATTCAAATTTTGCACAGACATGACACACCCTGGTATTTACAGTCTAGAAGAACCTAAACTGTTAGAGAAATCATGTACTAGAACACTGAGAATTTTTTTACAGATGAAACATCCTGTTGATCATCTTGCCACTATCTCTTGTGCAACCAAAGACCTGCAGGCGCAACTGGGACAGCTTTTTTCTCTTCATCTTTGGAGTGTCTTTAGTGTTACATGTTAACCTGGGGTCACACACCTGTTCAGAACTGCTTAAGATTTAAAAAAAAAAAAAAGATATTCTAAAGAAGGCTGCCTGCGACCTTGACTGAGTGGTGAAGTTACTTTAAGACCCTAAAATCAGTAAGTACAAAATAATTCAAGTACATCCTGGCTTAAGCACTATTGTCCTTCAGTCAAGCAGTTATGACTGCAAAATTCCTTATGATGATATTCCAAAGAAGTAGTACAACACATTCCACAGCCCCTCTGAGAAAATTCCTTGCTATCCTTGTCCACGTTTCTGTCATGTATGTGCTCCAGTGGCAAGAGAACTAATGAGGCTGTATCTAGACAATTATCAACATTTGATCCATTCTCTGTCTGCTCAGATGCTCCCTGGTTTAAGTGCCATTTAAAAATTTAAAAATCAGTATTACAGTACTTTGTAACGTCAGAGGCAGAACCTTCATTTAACTTTGTAATTCTAGATACAATAGCTTTTCTCGTGAATATGATATATCACACGTTTCACGCTGAGTATTCTACAACACAATAGAGCTTTTTGTTACTGTTAAAACTGCAGTTTAGTTTCTGAGGCAGTAAAAAGGAGCAGAACAAAGAATAAATTAGAAAAGGTTTAAAAATTAGGCTGAGAAAAATCATTGCAGCTTGAATTTAAGTACAGAAAATTACAGGAAAGGATTCAGAAAACATTTGAGAAGGCTAAATAAAATATGCATTTTAAGGTAAAAATCATGCTTTAATTGTATTGATACTGTGATATTTAACCAGTGATCCACAGTTTGGATGGGCACGGACTCCTAATTTAAAAAGCATTCTTATAAAAAAGGCAGTCAAGTCTTTCATCTATATGTCCCTTACTTATTTTATTCTCATTCCACAGCAACAACAATAGAGACTTATATAAAGCTGGCAGGAAAATCTTCCTGTGAAACACAGGGTATTAAATTATCAGTATAACCATCTGTCAAGGGTTAGGGCTGGGTTGGCCACTAGACAAGTGACAGATGCTTTCTATGAGCCTCTCTCAATTCCCAAAGGGGAAAGGAATGAGAGAGAGACTGATGAGTTGGGGAAAAAAACTAAAATGGCTTTAATGAGAATAATAACAATAAAATCAAATAGATACAAATAAATACAAACAAGTATCAAACACAACCTCCCTGATGGCAATGACATTGCTGTCACTATTGATGCTGTGGGCAGGCACTGGAGAAGTCCCAGACTGGACTCACTTGCAGATGGGAATTGTATTCAGCAACACACAGATCAATATCATAGTGCTTCCTATGGCACTACTCATTGAAGAAGAGGCTTACATTTGGTGATCCCTCAGCTTTATACTGAATATTGACAGAATGGAATCTCTTGTTGGCCAGTTTAAGGACATCTGTCCTGTCTGTTCCTCTCTGCAGGTGCTACCTCTTTCTGAATGCATCCCAAAGTGGCACACGATATTTAGCAGCGACCTTGGTCTGCACAGGAGCAAGTCTAAGGAAGAGACTTTCTGCACCCCAACCCTTGGCAGTAAATCTAACCATTAGCACTACCACTGCTAGAAGCAGCCACTGTCTGTGAAAACATGCTGTTAACTTATGAAAGCTCTGCTACTGAGCAGAGACTCAGCAGGCAAGTCAAATCACTGAAGAGAATTAGTTCTGTTCTAGATCACTCCGGGACACCACTGTATTTGTCAAGAGGAGAAGAGAACTGTTGTTCATCCACCCCCTTTCCCCATGTTACAGAGGTAAACAGCCTCTCTTCTCTTTGTTGGTCAAGTTTCTAGGCTTACCTAACTCCCACAAATTCACCAGATGACAGGTTAAAACAGCCAAAATGCACTTTCATCTAACCAGAGCACTTAATTTTGCATAATACTTAGTTGAATACAAATGTTAAGGCACAATTCACAGGAAAATACAAAGTTTTGCATGTAATTCCCCACCATTTTTGGCAAAGACAACAAGCCAGTATTTGGTTTAGCTGTATCAAGAGTCACAAACTGCATCCTTGTTTGCATCTATCATATTTTAGTCAACATAGCAAAGACTAAAATTATTTATAGAAAGCTAAATCCGCACAGCTCTGAAAGATGAGTCCAAGCTTTTGAAAGTGTCTTCTTAATTTGCCTTTCACTAGGATTTCATCACAAAACTCCCTTACTGTTTTGCTTCATTAACTCTGTTTTGTTTATCAGCCAAGTATAAATATTTGTGGATACTTGTGTTACTAGTAGCAAATGTTGCATGGGCAAACATACCAGTCCTGGATTGTCTTTGCACATGTAGGAAATATTTTTCATGCCTTTAAACTCAACAGAAACACATGCTGTGCCACAAAGATATCAGAATCCAGGAATGGTTTGGGTTAGAAGGCACCTTAAAGATCATCTAGTTGCAACTCCTCTGTCATGGGTAAGGACAACTCCAACTAGACCAATGTGCACGAAGCCCTATCCCATTTGGCTTTGAAAACTTCCAGGCTTGGATCCTCCACAACTTCTCTGAGCAACCTGTTCCAGCACCTCACTACTCTCACTGGGAAGACTTTCTTCCTAATGTCTAATCTCAAACAAGCTTATTCCAGTTTGAAGTCACTACCCCTTGTCCTATCACTTTTTACAATGTCCCTCTCCAGCTCTGCTATAGCCCACTTCAAATACTGGAAGGCTGCTATAAGGTCTCCCCAGACCCCTCACTTCTCTCACATGAACAACCTCAATTCTGTCTTCACAGGAGAGATGCTCAAGCCCTGTGATAATCTCTAGCAAATGGCAAGATGTTCACCTGTTAAAAATATCCCACATTTGTGTTCCCTTCCACAAACAAGAAATGCAAAACACCTTTGCTGTAGCTTTTTTCTCAACCTACCATATCAGGCATGGGTACAGGCACACCATCACACAGGTGAAATTTGAGAAATACTCATGTTCAAGGAGCTGGAGAGCAATCCAGAAACAATAAAGACAAAGAACAAAACAAAACACATACACACACCAAAACCAACCAAACAAACAACCTCCCACAAAGCTGGCATTTCTGAGTTAGATTGCTATGAACACAAGTTCTTGTCAATAAAAGTACAGCCAGCAGCTGTATTGTATATCTTCACTTTCATATTCCAGAAGAAAGACACAGGATTAAGTTTGTGCACAGTGAGCTGCCCTGCTGTTACATGAGTTGGTCATGGAAAGGTACAGACAGGCAGCATGAGAACTTTGAGATCTTTTAATACTTCCACTGCCTCTGCTTGTGATGTACAACATCTATTTCCTGGCTAAACAGAGAACTGAAGTCCCCGGAGTCCAAATCCAGTACCTTTCATAAGCTCTAACTTCATTTTTAAAAACGATAAGAGAAAATGTAATTTGCTTCCCAGCTTTACCAGTAATTCATACGTGTTCTTATTGCAGACTGCAGAAGCATATGTGAGATCAATAACAAACATCCCACTCTTGTTCTGCTTTATTTAAAGAGAATATTCCCCACCACAGAGCCTGCTCTATGCATTCTCCAGTTTGAATGATGGAATATGGAAAAAGAAATAGAGAAACGCATTCAAAATAGCAAATTGCATGATTTTTACCAACAGGCAGGCAACCTTCTGCAATCAAACCACTCTAAATTTTACACTTCTGCATTAAAAAAAAAAGATACACCGAGGCAGCATCAAGACTGCAAAGTCTCAGATAGTAAAGAATATCAGAATCACATCTGCCAGTGTGTCTCTCCTCAACTCTCCATCAAGTTCCTCATTTCAGTTACAAGTGACTTACTGAACCCTATTTAGTGGTAGAGTTTGACTTTTTCTTCTGTCTGCCTACTTGCACTGAATCATACAGGCACACTCTACCTCAAATCTTGCCTGCTGCATATCTCATCTTGGCTTCAAACTTCACAAAGTTGGAAGCTTAATGCTTCCTCTCGATATCTATTTCCAGCAGTAGCTGGAAAAACAACATTGTGGACCAATGATCACTCCATTCGTATCCATAAAAGGTCATTATAGACAACATATTCAGAAAAGTTACTTACAGGAAGCTAGAATATTCTAGCCGACCGCATCCAAGCTTCAGTTTGTCTTCTTGAATTATTTGGGTAGTTACTTCTATCACAGAGGCAATGAAAAGCACCATCCCTATTGCTGCAAAAACGCCATAATTGCTTGCTAAATGCAAAATGCCTCAACCCTCAATGACACAAATCCAATGCCTCAAACCCAAATCAGGAAGCATTGGAACCTCTCAAGATGACGGCCGCAGTATGTTCCTCAATAGCCACTAACCTCTCTGGAGGCAGTTGTTTTGAAAGGTTTGGGGGTTGGAGAGGGCTCAAAACGTGTTTTTTTTCAGTTCACCTCAAGCACACACTTCCATTTCATAGAATGGTTTAGGTTGGAAGGGACCTCAAGGATCATCCCATTCCAACCTCCTGCCATAGGCAGGGACACTTCCCATTAGAACAGATTGCTCAAGGACTCATCCAAACTCTAATTCATATTCCTTTACACCAAATTTGAGAAAATAGAAAAGTTTGGGTGAGTTGTTTGAGTTGGCTCCAAAATAACGTGTAACAAGTGGAATGTGACTTCTTGGGAAACTAAACTGTCTTTAGCTATCAGGCTGAGAAAGACTTTTCAGGTCTCTTCAGCCTTAATTTCATGTGACTGTGTTTAGCTGGGCTGTATTAGGAGTAGATCATCATATACACTAAGGTCAAGTGGCATTACCTTTATCCTGCTGTTCTGGTAAAGACCAATTCAAAACTCTTCAAAAAACCAACAATTTAAAATGCTGGTGCCCTTGTTGCTACACCTCTAATACATAGATTTACCACGCTCCTACTGCAAAAGATAAAGGAAAACATTTTCAACACTGCAAGAATAAAAGCTTGAATATCCTCAGCACCACAGGACGATAAGTATTTATGTATAACGTTCTGTTCAGCCCTACTGGAAACACAGGGCTCTCGTTTTATAGCCTGATATGATTAATAGCAAGATTTTATGTATTGCCAAGTTACTTCCAATTCATGTATTTTCCAAAAACTGCCTTTAGCTACTCCTCGTGTAGAGCTTTTTACCTGATTCCCTCGTTATGCTCTCCATGCGTTGCGCTGTTATTGCTCTCATTTACCTTCTTGCTTGTCATTATTATGTATTTTTACTACTTTCCTCCTGCAGCCTCGCACACAAAGCTCCGAAGAAGCGGGAGTAAACCACAGGTTTTGCTATTTGTACGGAGGCAGCAGCTTCACGTGGGTGATTCACTACTCGCACTCAGGCAGTAAAGCATTACTAAACCCTCGGGAGGAAAAAAACTCCTTTCCAAGGACTCCAAAGTATTTCGGTCTCACCGTGAAGCGGCTGCCTCCTCTCAGGGTATCCTCCTGAGGGCTGTGTGGGAAGGCAGAAGCGCGAGCGGGTCGCGAGGGCAACCGTTAGGGGCAACCGTTAGGGGCAACGGCCGGCCGGGGCGCGCGCCTCCAGCAGCAGCCGCCACCCCGCGCGCGAGCCGCGAGCACAACCGCTGACGGCCACCGATAGCTCTGCTACGCTCCCCCAGGCGCCTCGGCGAGGAGCCCTCTCCCCACCACCCCTACCGCGGCACGCCCCAGGCGAAGGTGCCTGGCTCCCTGTCCCCCGAGGCGTTCCCAACACCGGGAGACTAGTACCGCCGGGTGTGATACGGCGGGGTGCCTCTGAGGACACGACGAAGAAGCCCGGGGGTGCCCCAGCGGGCAACAAACAGCACCGCTCCGCTCCATCCCACCCCCGGACCGCGGAAACAAACAGGCCACGCCCCCTGCGGCCACGCCTCCCAACAAGGAGGCCATGAAGTAGAACCACGAGACCACGCCTCCCGTCAGACCACGCCTCCTTAGGGAGAGGCCACGCCTCCTAAGGAAGAGGCCACGCCTCCTAAGGAGGAGGCCACGCCTCCTAAGGAAGCGGCCACGCTCCCCGGTGGAAGGAGGCGGGACCTGGAGGGGGCCGCTCACACGCCTCAGTCCGAGTAGCGGAACGCCGATCGAGACGTGCGGTGTCGATGCGCTCGATCGATTCGCTCGATGCTCGCACCGACCCTTGGCATCCTCACCGCCACTTCCGGCGGCGCGGGTCGCTGCAGGAGGCGGTGGGGTTGGCGGACGGGCTCGGAGTGGCGGCGGCTGGCGGAGGAGGGCGGCTTGCCCTTACTGCCGTGGCCCTCCTCCCCCGTCACACAGGTACGAAGGCGGGGACGCTGCTCCCCCGAGCACCGGGGGTGAGTGGGGAGACGACGGGGTGCCTTTCTGGGAAATGTCACTCACTGACTGGGGCCTGTGGGCGTGCGGAGCACCGGGCCCGGGGCCGGCGGAGACAGGAGAAGGAGAATGGCTCTGCCCGCTGCAGGGCCCGAGGAGGTGATGTTTGCGGTGCTGGGCACTCGAGGCCCATAAGTAGTGAGACACTCCCTTCCACGGGAGATAAGGCCCGTCCGTGGCGGCTCGGGAGCAGCTGGCAGGTGCTCGGGCAGAGCCACGTCTGCCCTGGTCTCGGGGTGTGGCATCAGCCAGGCCCCGATTGCTCGCCTGGCACAGGGCTGTGCTCCTACCAAGTGGGTAGGAAGGAAGCTTCAAGGATCAAGCTGGTTCTTGTCCTACTCTCTTACCTGCGGGGTAGACGGCTGGTACCACCAGGGGAAGGACCTTGCTCGGGTTTCTGAGGGCGACCCGGAGCATCCCTGTCCTGCCACCAAGCATTTGTGGAACTGGCTCCAGTGGAAATAGATCTTGCTCAGGGCCAATGTGCGATTTTCCTTGCTTGGCTCATGCCAGCGATTTTTGTGAGTACAGAGATGCTGGGTCCTGCCACACTGACGTTTTTACTGGATGTTGTTCAGGATTAAGTGAAAAAGCCTCACCTCCTTCATAATGTTTTTTCCGTGCTGTGTACAAGTCATCAACTTTTTGGACACCAAAGAAATTTTACTGTGCAATTTACTTATTCATTTGATTCTTTTGTGTGTGTCTAATAGTTACTTATTTTACTTGTAAGCTAAAGTCTTGCTCTGCAAGATACTTTTTTTAAGAAGAAGAGGGACAAAAAATATTTGACCTAAGGATGATGTTGCTTATATTTTGACACAAGAGATAAAAAAGCGAGGAATGTGCTAATTTGCACACACCAGGACCACTCTTAAGGGACTTTCCTTTTCATAAAATGGGGCATTGCTGCCTATTTGTTGAAAAGGTGTATCAGCTGCTTGAGGGGTTTATTTTTGTTTAGATGATAATGAAAAGCAGTTTTAAAACTTAGAAAAATAACAGTTGGAGAAGTGACAGTGGACTTCAGGAGAGTTCTGTCACTGCCAGTAATGAAATGACTTGGTGGAGAGTGTTTCAAATGGATATACGCTCATGCAATTTCTTCAGTTGTTAAATAATGTTGCTTGAAATGTTTCTTGATTGTGATTTTGGGTTTTTTGGACCTTTGGAACATAATAGAGGAAAGGCAATTACTGTGCATCATCTTAAGGACAGCCTTGAGCGTGACTAGAGCTGCCGGTGTCATTTCTTCCTACTTCACTGGTAGACTCAGTAATCTGCAAGAAATAAAAATGGAGAGACTGTAAAAACTGATGAAGTTCCTGAGGAAGTATTTTTAACCTAAATATCAGAAAATTTTTTAAAATGTGTTAATTGTGCTGCGGGTTAATGCCAGTAGGCAGCTGAGCACTACACAGCTGCTTGCTGGCTTTCCCCCAGTCCCTAGGGGGATACAGAAAAAGAGAAGAGTAAAACCAGGAAAGCTTGTAGGTTGAGATAATTGTTCAAGAAGTGAAGGAAAAGTGTGAAATAGAGAAAACTAAAGAGGTGCTAGAAAGGCAATCACTCTTCCCACTGGCAGACCAACGGCCATCCAGTTCCCAAGCAGAAGATGGCTAACCTATCTAACACCTGTCCTCTTGCTTCTTATTGCTGAGCATGGCACTTTATGGCATGAAACAGCTCTGCCTAGTTCAGGTTATCTACCTGATTGTGCCCCTTCCTGTCCTCTGCCATGCACTCCAGTCAAGTCACTGAGTGAGGGAAGCAGAGGGAGAAGCAGAAAAGGCCTTGATGCTGTGCAGGCTCTGCTCAGCAGTAGCTAAAAAATTAATGTCTTAACAGCATTGTTTTGGTCACAGATCTAAACCACACCACCAGATAAGCTACCGTGAAGAAAATTAACACCACCCAAGCTAGACCAAATGTATAAGTACACTTTTTGTTTCTTCTTCCTTATACTTCTTATGATCTTGGCATGGGTATTACAAAAATAATATCTAAGTTAGGGGTCAGAGTGGAAAATGTAGATAACAATGCATTATAGAACTCAGTTTTTGGAATCTTGATGCATACACGACAGTACGTGGCTGTGTCGTTCTCTGTTTCAGCTTGGGTGCAAAATGAGGTTCAGATTACTTCTGCAGCTCTTGTTCCTGCAGAGAAAGTGCAGTTTAGTGACCAAGTGATGATCACAGAGTATCTTCTATGGGCACCTTTACTCTATTTTCAAGTGGAGGAATGCTGTAAACAGGACTAAAGTGGACTGTTCAGTCATCATGCCCAATCTTAATAGCTCTGCATAATTGCTTTGATAACCTTAAAATCAGTTCAGTTGTTCCTTCTTTCAGTTTCAGGCTGCTGTAGAATATTGATGGTCTGAGGATGAAAAAAACAGTTTCAAGGAAGGTTTGCTCTCATTCTACTGTGCTTTAAATGAAGACAATTTTTCTTTAGTTTTAATCCATGTGGTAGGTCTAGTTTCCTTTCCTCGGGGTTTCACTAGGCTAGCCAAGTCTAATGTTGCTTTCATCTCATTTCAGTTCATAAGATGGACAGTCTATTCCTCCACACTGATAACCTTTGTTCTTGAAGCTGTCTTTAAGAGTGATCAGAACTTCATATGATACTGTATGCAAAAGCTCACTAGGGCCTCATTGCAACATTGTCACTTTCCTGTTTTTACTGAAAATAGCCTACTTCTCCCATTTTTAAATGGAAATCTATAAAACCCATCTCATTTCTGAGCCAATCTATTTTGGAAGGAGTTAAAAATCCACAAAGGTAAGCTTCTGACCCCTTCTGATTTTCAGCTGGAGAACTCTGAGTTGAAACACAAATAATTATTACAGTCCCTAAAATCTTCTTACAGTCCCCAAGCTGCTCTTTGAGAACTTTTAAAGGAATCCTGTTGCAACCTGATAATAGGTTGTATCAAAAATGGAAACTTTGCAAGTTTTATTCTAAGCCTTCATTTTTCAGGTAGATTTGTAATTTCTTATGCATTATTAACATTTGTGCAGATTTACTACATTTATTGCATGATGAACTTTTTATAGCCTAGCACATCTTCCATCACTCCAGTCTCCTTTCAGGCAGTTGTAGACAGAAGTTCTTCCGTAAGCCTCCTTTTCTAGAAGCTGACTTAGGTACATTTCAGAATCTGGGGACAACTGACTGACCAGGGTGTTTATCTTGAGACTGATAAGAAAAAAATAGTGGAGGCTTAAACATTATAATCTCTGCTGAACTGGAGGGAAAAAAAAGATTTGCCCACCACTCCTTTAAGATGTAACCAACCATAGGCTCAGGCATGTCATTTTTCATATGACTTTCCAGGTAGTGGATAAATCTGGTGTATTTTGCTGTGAAAATGAAGTGCACAGAAGCTGAATGCTTTAGTACCAGTTCTTTTACTGTGATATTAGCTAGGAATCACTTCTTTCCCAAACAATCATTCCTGGGAAGATTGGCATAAAAGGGTTGGTTTGAGCTGCTGTGGAACTGAAACTGCTTTTCGATTGATGGTGTTTGGGGACTGATTTGTTTGTTTTGTAGAGTGTGTAGCATGATTACTTCCCACATGAAGTGTTTTCATAAAGTGTTGTTGGCCTCTTAGATTAATCAGTGGTAACTTTGGGCATCAGAAGAGATAAATCCAGTTTGTAAGTAAAACCAGACCAACACAACTTTTAAACTCATTTATTTTCCATGTCTATGTCACACTTGTCTGCTGTTATTGTTGGAAGGTCGTGTGTTATATCTTCTCTGATTGCAGCCTGTCTTTCAGCTTTCAGACAGAGGAGAGCAGAAGCAAGACAAGAAGAGCAACGAATGCAGCCAACTAGGAGTCATGGATCTGAAATTCACTTCATCAAGAAAATACATTTCCATCAGTGTACCTTCCAAATCTCAAGCGATGTCTCCCCATATCAAATCAGTAGATGATGTTGTCGTTCTTGGCATGAATCTCAGCAAATTTAACAAACCTACTCAGTTCTTCATCTGTGTTTCTGGAGTTTTCATGTTTTATCTAATCTATGGATATTTGCAGGTAAGTCTGTGAACCTGTGCCTTAGGTCAATCCCTCCTGCTCCTTTTTCAGTAGCATCACAATATAGGACATTTTTTAATACATAGAAATGTTTAAAGTGTATCTTGGTGGCAGAGTCAAGCTTTCAAAATTCAAGAGCTGCAAGAAATAGTACAATGTCAGATTCCCTTAAGGTTCGTGTGCCTAGAAGTCTGGTTCAGTTGGACTTCAAGAACTTGATCTTATTGCAGCCTTTCAGTACTTTAGGGGGCCTACAAGAAAGATGGGGACAAGGCCTTTTGTGACTGTAAAAGGGATGATGGTTTTAAACTAAAAGAGGGGAGATTTAGACTTGATATAAGGAAGAAATTCTTCACATTGAGGATGGTGAAACACTGGCCCAGGTTGCCCCAAGAGCTGGTAGATGCCTCATCCCTGCAAACATTCCATGTCAGTTTGGATGGGACTCTGAGCAGCCTGATCTAGTTGAAGGTGTCACTTCTGACTGCAGGGGGTTGGACTACATGATTTTGAAAGGTCCCTTCCAACCCAAAGCATTCTGTGATTCTGTGATCCATGAGAGAAGTTCTTAAATGATGACTGACATGTAAGTCATCACTTTGGAACCTTTAGATCTCCTTGAGTTCTAGGAGTGCCATACAGTAATAGTAATTTTGTTCTCTCTGCTGTCCCTTCAGAACAGAGCTGAAACATGTGCTATGATAGTTTATTAAACTGAATTGTAATGTTTGTGCTGGTTTGCTTAAACATTTCTCTTCCTTCAATCCCTTTTATCTTGAGCAGCTAAATTTCTGTTCCTTTTCAAAATCTTTTTTTTTCCATTCAGTGAGTCTTAGCAATTAAAAAAATCTCTGTTTCCAATGCAGCTTCCACAAACAGCTGAGAAAACCTCCAAAGAGTTTGAGTTGCAGAATCTCAAAAAGGAAAACATTAGGTAGTTTTTTGTTTCTTTAAGTGATACATGCACATAATACTTTATACTCTGCATGTATTCTTCCATTACAGATTGTTCTGGATTTAAATCTTCCTACAGCCTACAAATTTACAAGCTCACAGGTGCTAATTAATGTAGGCTCTCAAAATATTAGGGGCAGATTTGTGAGAGATGAAAATTACCAGTAAATGTCTGCTAGAGAAAATTAGTGGTTACTTTATTGCAAGCTAGAGTAAAAAATCTGGATTAAAAGCAGGTAAATAAAGTAAACCAACTGGAAAAGCAGACAGGAAAACATCGATCATTTGAGATAAATGTTCATGTTTCAAATACATTCTCCTTATGAATCAGTGGATTCATTTCAGTGGATTTACTCCAGCAGTGAATTTTCTCATTGAATTTTGGAGAACCTAAATTGTCCTTTCTAATACTTGGCATGTGACAGGTTAAATTCTGGTTAGTAACCAGCAGCTGCAAAGCTGAACTGGCGTTTACACAAAGACAAAGCCCCTCTTGATACTGTTTTGATGTACCATTTTTGCTGTATGTGTGTGACCCTGGTGGGTTTCTGTTGTTTTTCTAGGAATTGATATTTTCAGTGGAAGGTTTTAAACCTTTTGGTTGGTACCTCACTTTAGTGCAATTTGGATTTTATTCCCTTTTTGGACTAATAGAGCTGCAGTTAATTCAGGACAAAAGGAGAAGGTATGTGTTTTTTTCCAAGCATTTTACTCATGTCTATCAAAATAGAAGCTTTTTATATTCATGGTAGATTTAAGTTCTGTTGTTTGAAAATGTGAAAGCTGTTTGCTACTTAAAATAATGCAAATTTACTGGATGATGTTAGAAAATGAGCTGCTCAGAGAGGTGGTTGAGTCACCAACCCTGCATGTGTTTAAGGGTCATTTGGAAGTGATGCTTAGGGATATGGTTTAAGGTGAATCTTGTAGAGTAGGGTTATAGGTTGGACTCAGTGACCCTGAGGGTCTTTTCCAACCTGGATATTTCTGTGATTCTGTGAAAATTTCATAAGCACCCACTTAGATTTCAGACCTGTAAGTAGTCTTGTCTGCTGTTACTTTGTCCCACTTAACAGAGCATTATTCTATCCTTAAGGTAGCTAATACAGACCAATTCATGTATGTCTTGCTTGGGATTATCACATCTAGAGTAAGATCAGCCACACCTCACAGCAGTTCACAGAGCCACAGTACAAGGGGCAACAGGCATGAAATAGAGCACAGGAGGTTCCATCTGAATGTGAGAAAAACTTAGTTCCTGTAAGGATGGTGGAGTACTGGACCAGGCTGCCGAGAGAGGTTGTGGAGTCTCCTCTGGAGAGATTCCAAACCCACCTGGATATTGTAATCCTGGGCATCCTGTTCTAGGTGACCTTACTTTAGCAGAGGGTTGGGCTGGATGATTGCCAGAAGTCTCTTCCAACCCCTACGATTCTGGGATTCTTCATTCTGAGTGTCAATGTTAACACAAAAACTTGACCAAAAAAATGACACAGTGAGCATGACAGGACTAAGACTGAGACTCTCTTGGTATGCTGACCTTCTGTGTTCCCTTTGACAAACAACCCAAAGACTTTGCCTTGATTCTTCTGTAAATAATAGACCTCCTCAGAAAGTTAAAGAATTACTGCTTGAATACTTCATGAGCCATCTTTTCTTTATCTTGTCTTGTATTTGAATGCTGGTTTTTAGTAGTAATCAAGTTTCAAATCAATCCCTTAAGTGCCATTTTGAATTTCTATTCCAGAATGAAAATCAGTGAGAAAGATGATCCAAGTTGTATTGCAAACACATTCCTTCATCTAAATTTTCCAAGCTAAATCTCATCTGGATGAGTCTGTAATACCAAGATTCATATGCTTATATTTTGTAGAATTCCTGGCAAAACCTACATGATAATAGCCTTTTTAACAGTGGGAACTATGGGTTTGTCAAATACTTCCTTAGGATATCTGAATTACCCCACTCAAGTCATCTTCAAGTGCTGTAAGCTGATCCCAGTTATGATAGGTGGGGTTTTTATACAAGGTAAGTGTGTTAGTCTTGCTATTAGATGATTCTTTTGTTGTTGTTCCTTTGAGAGGCATTCCTGTGCAGAATCCTGTACGCTGTTAACTTCCACTGAGGCTCTTGGATAGAGAGGGACAGGGTGAGATTTTTCCTGTAAGAGAAAATGTGACCTCTTGAAACTTCTTAGAAAAGATGAACAGAAAATGTGAGAAAAAGAAGTTGTTCAGGTCTCTTGCAAAACTTCAGGGTTTTTTTAATGCAATATCTCTTAAAGTAATGTAACTTTGCTTTCTGAGCCAAATCACTTCATAAAGGAGACAGTCTCATTGAAATGGAAAAAAAAATCATCCACAGTTTGTGAACAAATACCTGCCTCTTCATGTTCAAAATGCTCGATTCCTAAATTCTAACTAAAATTCTTATAGCTTGATTAAAGGTTTAGACTTTACATTTCTTTGGTTAGTCTTGAACTCATACTTCATATTCCAAGAACAGAGTAAGGGATCTAGAGCACAGTTGAAGGTTGCAGTTATGTGAATAAGCATTTATCAGAATTTCTGGATTTAGAAGACTTAAGTATACTATCAGAGTTTAAAACACTACACAAGGATTGCATCATTACACAAGGATTAAACCAGTAAAGGTCTGCATGGGCAAGTGTTATGGAACAGATTCTAGAATGATTTATTTCTATTTCTGTACTTAACTCTGGCCCTCTAGTTGCAACAGAAAAAAAAACCCTTCTCAGTTAAAATTGTTAGTTTCAAAAGCAGCTCACAGCTTCCCTTGGAAAGAAACACTCCCAGAAGTACAGCTTTTGGGAATCTCTTAGTTCAAACAAGATACATTAACTCCTGTCTTCTCACTTCCCTGCTTTCCTTTTCCACCTCAGTCCACATCCCATCTTTCCCAAACTAAAAGGCAAATTTAGGAGTTTGAAGTACTCAAATCCCTTGTTAGTGTTGGGGAATGCTTTCTCTCTAATCAGTAAGAGCAGTCAAAATGTCTTGCATAAGGGAGAAATCCTAAGAACATATTTAAGCTATTCTCAAGTTGCTGAGATGGTGCTTTGTCAGGGAGGATGTGCTTTTAAGTCACTGAGAATGTGCTTTATAAAAGTAAACCTGACCACAAGATTTGGTTATTACCTATTAAGGTCCTCCTCTATCTCAGTAACTGCTGCTGTAAAAGAAACCTATTCCAGTCCTGAAAAGGCCAGAGCATTAACTCTCTTGCTTAAGTGAAAGAATGACAGTGAAGCATTTTTTCCTTTGCCTTCTAGTCTACTAAACAGGATAAACATGGAATTCTGAAGATGTTCATAGTCTGTTTGTGTTGTTTGCATTGCTTCTGCAGGAAAACGTTATAACATTGCAGATGTGTCTGCTGCCCTCTGTATGAGTCTTGGATTAATATGGTTTACTTTAGCTGACAGCACTGTTGCACCAAACTTCAACTTGACAGGTAAAGGTTTATTATATCTTGGATTTTCCTATAGTAAACTTTCCATAGAAGTTCTCAGAGTTCTTCAGGAGTCAGATGAAAAATGCAGCTTTTATTGCAGCTGTGCACTAGCAGAATCTGAGGCCTTTATTCTACGTGCTAGTTTTTAGGGTCTTAAAATGTCTGGAAATTCATAGATCCACAGAATGGGTTGAGTTGGAAGGTACCTTAAAAATCATCTAGTTCCAACCTCTCTGGCATTGGCAAGGACACCTCCCACTAGGTGCTCAGGACCTCATCCAAACTGTCCTTGAATGCCTCCAGGGAGGGCACATCCATGACCTCCCTGTGCAACCTGTTCCAGTGTCTCACCACCCTCACTGGAAAGAATTGCTTCCTAATATGCAGTCTATATCTACCCTCCCCAAGCTTCAATCCGTTCTTTCTCATCCTGTTATTACAAGCCCCTGTAAAAAGTCATTTCCCAGCCTTCTTGTAGGCCTCTTTCAGGTACTGCAGGGCCACTATAAGGTCTCCCCAGAGCCTTCTCCAGGCTAAACAGCTCCAGCTCTCTCAGCCTGTCCCCAGAGAGGAGGTGTTCCAGCCCTCTGATTACTTCATGGCCAACTCTGGACCTGTTCCAACAGCTCCATGTCCTTCTTGTGTTGGGGTCTTCAGAACTGGACACAGCACTCCAGGTGGGGTCTCAGGATAGCCAAGTAGAGGGAGAGAATCACCTCCCTCATCCAGCTGGTCATACTTCTTCTGATGCATCCCAGGACACAGCTGGCCTTCTAGGCTGCAAGTGCACGTTGTCAGCTCATGTGTTGTCATCAACTGACATCCACAACTCCTTCTTCTCAAGTCTGCTCTCAAGCCATTCTTCATCCAGCCTATATTTGTGCTTGGGATTGCCCTGATCCACCTTCTAGGTTAAAGCATCTCATGTCCATTCTGCAGAAATCCTTATTTCCTAGTAGATCTGTTACAGTAAGTATGGTAAAACCCAGGTTGCTCATTTTAACCCTTTGTGACATTAGGTGTGGTCCTAATATCCCTTGCCCTCTGTGCGGATGCAGTGATAGGAAATGTGCAGGAGAAGGCTATGAAGTTGCACAACGGTTCTAATTCAGAAATGGTAAGTACCAGATTTGCCATTTTAAAAGACCACATTCTACCCAAGGCAGGGCATACCACACCAAGTATGAAATTTAAGCTGCTTAACTCTTGCATATGTAAAGGAGACCTCTTGGCCATACTGTTCTTGGGGTGTTCTCTGTGTGTGTTTGTTTGTTTGAGGGCTTTTTGTGGTTTGTTCTTTAACCTTTCAAGGGTGCTACTTTCAGTGTGTGTCTTCAAATGTATACTGCAGCTACAGAAACACTCATTTCTACCCTGGATGGCTGAAATCAAGAGAGTGATCTCTATATGGTCATGTATTTAATGTCTGAAAAATACTTCCTCTTCTTCTGGCATAGATAAGCATGTGTTACATGGAACATGTGGCTTTCCTTACTTGTTCTGTTTCCAGTTCTAGAGTGCTGGCATTTGAGAGGCAGACTTCTTAAAGCTTTTGAAATCAAAACTCTGACTTTCAAGCTGGTTGAATATACCTGGCACTTAACTAGAAGATTTAGTTTCTCATTTGTGAAAATAGCTTCAGAAATGAAGAAGAAATTAGTTAGAAGGCAACTTCATTTAAGGATGAAAGGGATTTAGGTTGGCTCAAGAGGTTTGAGCTGTCATTTTCTGCAAAGTGGAAAAATATACCTGAAAAATGTAATGTCACTGTATTCTTGGCTTTATTTTTGTACTTCTCAGTGGTCACTGTTGATTGCTGCTGGAGGCAGAGATTTTAGCTACATGGACCTCACTTGACCCAGTGCATCTCCAAAATTCAGGCCAGAATACAATCTGTAATTGTTTTCTTTCCCACTTTGCATCATGTCTCTGCCCTAGTGATACCTTACCTGGAATACTGCATCCATTTCTGGGCTGCCCAGTTCAAGAGAGACAGGGATCTACTTGAAAGCCAAACACAGGGCTACAAGGATGATTAAGGGAATGGAGCACTGCCTTGTGAGGAAAGGCTGAGAGACCTAGGGCTATTTAGTCTGGAAAAGAGGAGACTGAGAGGGGATCTAATAAATATCTATAAATATATGAGGGCTGGGTGTCAAGAAGGGACAGGCTCTGCTCACTTGTGCCCTGTGATAGGACAAAGGGCAATGGATGTAAACTACAGCACAGGAAGCTCCACCTCAACGTGAGGAAAAACTTCTTTACTGTAAGGGTCATGGAGCACTGTGTGATGGTTAAGGAGTTACCTGTCCCCCCTCCTCCCTCCAATTCACCCAGACTAGACTCAGCCTGCTGGAGTTAAGGAATGAAGCTATATTTACAGCTTAGCACAATTTACAAGCATATATACACGAATATTTACAGTTATATCCAAGTTAAAAGTAATACAGAAACACAAGATCCCTCCCAAAACAATCAGACTGCCAGGAGGCTCTTCCCCTCCCTTCAGAAATAACCAGATCAATCTCCTTATATCTCACGTGATAAATCTGGGGATATCTGAGATGAGATGTCAAAAAACAACAAGAAGGTTAGGGGAAATAAAGGGTTAGGTCAGATTAGAGTTAAAGCAGATGCAGCCATACACACTGTCAGAGAGAAGGAGCAGTACAAGAGAGAACTAAGAAGTGTGTGAGAAGTGTCTTACTGTTATTTTGGCTAGTTGCTTTTCTCAGCAGAAGAATGAGTGATGCAGGTTACTTTTGTTGTTTTTTTTTTCCTTCTCACAGGTAAGGATTTAATTTTTCTCAGTAAAATACTCCAGTTACCCTCAAACCAGCACACACTGGAACAGGCTCCCCAGAGAGGTTGTGGAGTCTCCTGCTCTGGAGACTTTCAAGACCTGCCTGGATGCATTCCTGTGTAACATGCAACAGATTTTATGGTCCTGCTCTGGCAGGGAGTTGGACTCAGTGATCTATGGAGGTCCCCTCCAATCCCTAACATCCTGTGATGCCAACAGTAATCTGACAGTTGTGCCTTACCTACAGAGCTCCTGATATCTCCAGAATTTGACGAGTTTTTTGCCTACTGTTGGTCTTCATATTCTATTCTCATATTACTTGTAGAGAATCAGTATAGTGATAAGCATATAAAGGGCTTGAGGTCTAGAGATTACACTCCAGGATTGTGTTCAGAGAATTCAGTATAGAATTAAAAGCTGAATTTCAGAAATCACTTTTCCAGACATGAGAGTGTGGGTGAAAGTGTAAAAAGTCTTCAGAATGAGAGATCATATTTAATGGATAGCAATCTGGAAAGAAAACTGGGTAGTAAAGGAATCTGCCACCTGGATTAAGCAATTATGAAGAGAGGAACGACGCTTTGTGGCTGAAACAGTAACCACCACTTTGGAAGGTTATACCTGGTGTTGCCAGGTTGTGAGTTGACTTATATCACACTACCTAACAAGGAACTGGCTATGTGGTGCTCGTTGCTCATTGTGAAAAGTGAGGTCTGGGTAATTCAGGAGAAAATTTGGATGCAGAGGCAAATCAAGAACTAGAGACTGCTGTGTGTATAAACACTGTAAAATAAAAGCTCTGAAGATCAGGCCATTGGGGTTTTAAGCATTTAAAAGCAATTCTGCTATTAAAATGTAGAACCATAGAATTATTTCAGATGGAAAAGACCTTTAAGATCATCAACTCCATCCATTATGGTCATCCTGTAGAGTAGTCATAAGTGTTCTGTTGTCTCCTGACATTGTTATTAATCATTAATAGATTTCTTTTTGCAAACAGTTGAGATAGTGTAACAAGAAAACAATCGATAACACTTGTGTCAAGAGAAGCAGCCTGTAACTGACACCGAGTCTTGAAAGTGATCTGCTGATCAGGGTGTTCTAGCTAGAAATGTTTACAATAGTTCTGCTCATTCTCCTTTTACCCAAGAAAAGGCCAGTAAATGTTGCCCAAATAGCTGAATGACTCCCACAGCGTGGGAGGGTGTATGGATGGGCAGTTCATCCTCTACATTGAGAAGGGCAAGATGATGCTTTTGTTACTGGTTGAAGCTATGAATTCAGGGCACAGAGAAGACAAAGATCTTACCTGTTACAGGCTGTTCTGAGAGATGGTCCTATTTGAGAATTTTGTGTCCTGTAACCATAATGCAGGTGTGCCACTTATCTGAAATGACACAGATGACACATACCTGTTACTTCTGGCAGTTCATGGTGATGAACTGATATTTAATGTAAGATGGATCTTTCCTTAGCAGCATAAACAGCAGAAAACAAAATCAGTTTAACATTATTCAAACTATGAAATTACATAGTTGTGTGATATGTTATTTATGCTATGAAATCATGAATTTAACAATTTAAGCACAGTCAGCATTGCCCTCGGGGGCTATCATGGACTGACCAGATTACAAAATTAATGTGTAGAAAGAATGCCTCTAACACTTAGGTCTTGCCACTGTACATCAGCTGTTCTGTAGATATCCTAATTCAAATAGCTTCAAACACTGCAAATTCAGCATTGAGAAGCTGAACATTTTAACAGAGTCAAGCATTTGAAAGCATTTAACTTTATCCTTTTGTACATATCACCTGGTAATTGTTTTCTCTTAAACCATTCCAGGTTTTGTATTCCTATTCAATAGGGTTTGTGTATATTTTATTTGGATTAACATGCACTAGTGGATTAAGCCCTGCAGTAACATTTTGCTCAGAGGTAGGTATAAAGATTTCCCTTTTCTTTTCCTCTCTGAAGAACCTCATTGGAAAACATTGCTCTGTGTGGCTTTAGAACATCTCACTGCTCCTCTAAATTTATATTTTCATTGTGTAAAGTGGTTAACTTGTCCAATTCACACAGTAAGCAACTTGTTCCAGCCTTTGATGTACAAAATAGGACGATGTTCTAAAAAACAAACTGAAATCACAAGATCAGACTTATGAGCTTATAATTTCATTATGATTTTTCCTTTATTTAACTAAAATTAAACAAGGATCTTTGCATGAACGCATTGTTGAACAGCTTATTATTGCTCAACTTGATTAAAGTCTGTAGTTTTATGTCATTTTACAATACCTCAGGGTTTGTTTTACATTTTCTTAACAGGCTTTTTGTTGTTTTTTGTTGTTGTTGTTGCAGCATCCAGTTCAGACTTATGGTTATGCATTCCTCTTCTCTCTGACTGGGTATTTTGGTATATCCTTTGTTCTAGCTTTGATCAAAATATTTGGTGCTCTGCTGGCTGTAACAGGTATGAACAAATTATATCTTCACTGCTTTTGGTACAAAAACATCAAGTGATAATAATTTAGAACAGAGGTTTTGATAAATGATCTTACTCTGGCCTTTAGTGCTGTTATTTGTGCTGATTGATCGTGCTTTGTGGATTGTTACTAGTAGAGGTGGATAACACTGGTAGTGTTTCACTCCAGAAGAGCCTGTAGAGTATTGTGCATATAGCCTGTGCTGTGCTTTAGTGGAGAAGCCAGACTCTTCTACATAGAGCCACTGCAGTATAAATGTCCTGGGACTCCCAGTGGACACTGCAAGCCAGCAGTGTGCTCTTGTGGCCAGGAAGGCCAGTGGTATCTTGGGGTGGATTAAGAATAGCGTGGCCAGCAGGCTGAGGGAGGTTTTCATCTCCACTCTGCCCTGAGGCCCTATCTGGAGTATTGTGTCCAGCTCTGGGCTCCCCAGCTCAAGAGAGATGGGGAACTAGAAGAGAGAGTCCAACTGAGGGTACAGAGATGATGAGGAGACGGGAGCATATCTCTTAGAGGAAAGGCTAAGAGACCTGGGACTGTTCAGTCTGGAGAAGAGTAGGCTAAGAGGGGTTCTTATAAATGCTTATTCATATCTAAATGGCAGGTGTCAAGAAGATGGAGCCAGACTTTTCACCTTCACTTTTCACCATCTTCCTATATACCTGCTTTCAGGCTGTCCCTAAAAACATTACTCTTCAATATATACAGCTGTCATAGAAGGTAAAATTGTTTTGTCTGTAGAAAATGGTTGCTTCCCAACTTAAAATGTAACCTGAAGCATAGCTTTCAAACCACAGTCATTGCCTGTTTAGCTGCTTCTGTCTTTTCTAGAGTCATTACAGTGACAAGAGCCAATTACACTAGGCTCATGCCTTGCTCAGGATACCTCTTCTTAAAACTACAAACATCAGTTCCAAGGACCTGGTGGGTGAAAGTGCAGTAAGATGCCATTGAAATACTTTCTTCTCTTCCCTCTACCCCTAAAAGGTGGTTTCTATCATGTGCTGCTCCACATCACTGGCAGTAGTGCAGAGGTAGAGAAAGGTTTTCTGAACTGACAATTTAATGCTTTGCTTTCCTGTTAGTTATTTCCTCAACAGCTCTTCTGTTTCACATTTATTTTTAACAAAGCTCAATACATCTGCTGGACATTGGCCCAGATGGGAGGGTTGGTTAACCTATTAAAATAGCTCTTTATAAAATAAAAGAGGTCTTAACTGTGATGAAAAATGTTTCATAATGCTATGGAATAGCAAACCCTTCCCAGATTTTCTTCTGTCTGACCTTGACAATCCTACTACTGGAGCCCTTTCTCTCTTGCCTGTAGCAATGTGGAAATGTTTATTGTGCCTTGAAAGAACACCACATTCATTACTGGCCCTCCCACCCCCCCATCCAACCTCCCCCTTCTTCGGGGGGTGGGGAGGGAGTGGGGTGAAAGAGTTTAATGAAAATTGTATTTCTATTAGCAGAATGAGAAATTATCAGACTTAATTGGGGAAAAAGAAGAAAAGGCACTTAATTTAGGAGGGAATGGTTACATAAATATTTTAATTAATAACTGATTTGAAAGAGCAGAAATAATCGTAATTAGAAAAACTGAAGTAATGCAACCATTCTTTAAATTATTCATCTGTAAACTGTTTCCTAATTAAAACTCAATTTTCTTTTTCATTCTCCTTTAATTTTTCATGTAATGGAAAATAATTTGTGCATGGATTTCTTAAAATGTAAAGAAAATTGCTATTAAAAAGTTGAGGCTGGGGCAGATGAAGCAGTGGTGAAGGCTTTCTTCTGCTACCAAACATGCTCTAAGTAAATATTTGTTTGTGGGAAGGGTGGAGGAGAATGAAACTTCTTCTACCAACCATAACAGGATGAAAAAACATCACTGGCTTCTTTTGTTAGTGTATTACAGTAAGGCTGATGTGGATGTAGTGATCCAAGTAAGGAGTTCAGTGTAGTATAAAGCAGATAGCACTGAAATAATTGAAATAGTTATTAGAGCTCTAGTTAATTTGAGACTAACCCAAACAGTTTGCTTCCATTTTGATAACAAGATTGTGCTCTGAGCAGTTCTTACTACCTTGGTTCTTTCAAGTGATAAGATCACACATAGAAGGTTTCTTAATGGCTTTGATGAAAACTTCCTAATGCAATCATCAAAGTCAGACATCTTTGGTCTCTTAGGTTTCTAACCAAAATTGTATTTTGCTGCATGCACTGAGAGATAAATCTTCAGCACCTTCAAAGGACTGACAACGTGATGATCCCATTCCACTTACAAAGCCCAAAACTCTGCTGCACTGTAATAACCAGAGGTAGAAATGCCGGCAGACTTGGTGTATACAGATAGAGATGCCACTTTTTTTTTCTCCTTTAACATCTCTGCCAGCAGTTACTTGCAAGGATTGGTCATGGCTTTCAGATACTGGGAACTGATTAATGTGACGTTATTAAATAGCAAGTCCTGTTCTGGAAGTCTCTGTGCTGTAATACTAGAGCTGATAGTACTGATGCACTGCACTTGTTTCAAACAGCTTGTGGTTCTAGCACTGCTTTGCACTGGATTGGTGCATCTGGAGCAGCTCCTTTGAAGAGAGACAGAGAGTTGGGGTTGCGCAGCCTGAAGCAGAGAATGCTCCAGGGAAACCTAATGACCATTCAGCACTTAAAGGGGGCCTAGAAGAAAGATGGGGACAGACTTCATCAGGACCTGTTGAGACAGAACAAGGGGTGGTGGTTTAAAACTAAATGGGAAATTCAGTCTAGATAGAAGAACTTGTTTACACTGAGCATGGTGAACCACTGGCCCAGACTGTGCAGAGATGGGTAGATGCCCCATCAGTGGAAACAGTCCAGGTTAAGTTGGATAGGGTTCTGAGCAGCCCAATCTGGTTGAAGATGCCCCTGCTGAATGCAGTGGGGTTGGACAAGGTGACCTTTAAAGGTCTCTTCCAACCTAAACCCTTTTGTGATCTACAGTGTGTGTTTCCACCAAGGACGATTGTTGTTTTAGCCAGACACTTAATTATGTGATGAGGTCATTACTAGTTTTGAAGCCTGCGTTATGTTCCTATGTAACTGAATTCTTAACAAAGGAAATATTTGTTCTCCTTTCCAGTTACCACAGGAAGAAAGGCAATGACCATTGTGCTTTCTTTCTTCTTCTTTGCAAAGCCATTCACGTTACAGTAAGTGTTTCTAGTTTTAAATCAAGTTCTCTATGTTTTATTATAAATCATGTTCCTGATCATGGAAACATCACAACAATAAATGATCACATTCAGGCTTCAATGGACTTCATTTCCTGTCTTCTACTAATGCTAGCAGCCTGCTGTAAATACTGATCAGTTTGTTGATGCTAATTGTGCTATAAGGAAAACAGTTTCTATTTTTCAAAGGTCTGGAGGACAAAGTATTCAATATGTTGGCATTTTTTGTTGTGTTTTTAAGAAAAACTTTATATAATGTCTAGTATTTATGATACTTAAATTATTTCTCTGTGGAGGAAGATTTGGCTAAGGGAAAGCATTTTCTCCATTACATTATTGTTTCTCCTTTTATAAGCTCAGGTCTGAGTTCCTGGCTAGCAAGCTTCTATTACCTTGAAATACTAAACTGGAAGATTTTTTGAGCTTGGGTTTCTTGCTTTTTGTTTTTAAGGAGGAGCTTACAGTGAAAAAATTCAGGTGCAGTATGTTGCTGCATTGACCCCGATTGCTTCTGGTTTGAAACAAAATAGTAATGAAATTTATTTCTCTGTCTAAATGTACTGGAGATTGGAGAACAGAGCATGCAGCCCAATGCCTAAATAGAATTTGCTGCAGCTAAAAATCTCAAGGCTTAAAATGATGGAGAGGTGAAAGAAAAATATGCTTACACTGGGAAGGGTGAATATAAGGAATAAAGAATACATTTTGGAACGGTAATAGAGAGGATTGCTGCCATACTATAAGAAGGAAAAAAGATAATAAAACCCCTCAGGACTACTTGATTCATGGGAGAAGGAACATCTCCTGTTTAGTTATTATTTAACTGTAAATGCACCTTAACGAGCTCTCCAGCCAAGACAGGAAAATGAAGGATGGAAGGCTCACCAAGGAGGTGTTTGAATCTCCATCACTGGAGGTGCTGAAAAGATGTACAGATGTAGTGCTCAGGGAAATGGCTTAGCACCACACTCTGAAGAGTTAACAAATGGTTGGACTTGATGATCTTTTTCAAACAGTTCTATGATTCTGTGATGATAGTGATAAACATTCAAGCAAATTCTTCCTTAGAGCCTCATTTGTAGGAGTATTCTCCTTTAAATCTTCCCTGCTCTTAATATGAGAGCTTTAGTTTCTCTTTAATCCATAACTAATCTATGGCATTGCTACAAGCCAAGTGCTAATGGTAGCTTTTTTTTTCCCATTCTCTCCCTTTTAGGTACGTGTGGTCAGGCTTGCTGGTGGTCCTTGGTATATTTCTTAATGTTTACAGTAAGAACATGGATAAAATCAAACTGCCTTCACTGCATGGTCTTTGGGAAAGAAGCGTCGAAGAGCGAAAAACAAGGACGTTGTCACAAACTGTGTAGAGAGCAGTTTATGCCTTGTCTGGACTGTGACCTAGAATCTTATTTGGAACAGCCTTCGACTGATTCACATTTTCCAAAGGGAACATTGTCAAAACCAAAGGAGCTGAAGGCATGTCACCCCATTGCAGATTGCTACAAGTGCACATTTCTGTGAGCCCTTTCTTCAGAGCACTTGAATTCATCGCTAAAGGTGGTGTAGGCCACTGTTAGGTGGCCTTAGGAGACAATGAAGGACTGCAGCTCCTGGCAAGCTGCTGAGAAGCTGCACGCCAAGTGGGACACTGTAGAAGACTAATTTGGGCATTTTGATAATATTGGCCGTGTGGCTGATCTGAGGTTAGTGGTTCTTTGGTAATTGTCTAGGAGGGGTAATTTCCTTGTGATACTGTATCCACATTTAACGGCACCTAATCAGCAAGCGGTTGATTGACCAAATGGCCATTTTAAAGGTGAAAGGTTTGTAGTATGGTGTGTTGTCACTCTTTTTAATTTTAAATAAAAGTGTTGCTTTGTTATTTTTAAGTTATTGATCAGAGCGTTGCAGAACTTGGTATGTGTTGTAGTCCTTGACATTTTTTGTGGAGATCTTTGAGTGTTACTCTTCAGTTATTGCTTGCAAGTAACAAAAATGAGATGGGGTTTGTGCTGTTAACACCCCTGCTCTTTCAAGGTGGGAATGGTCTTTTAGCACTGAACAGGGTGAGAGCACAGAATGAAAGGGGAATGGTGGGACAAGAGGTTATTTGCTTATTCTGTGATGAAATACAGAATTCTGCTGCCTCTCCATATCATGGTAAATAGATGTGGAAGGCTTCTGCTCAGCTGTCATTGAATCAAAACTCTTCAGTATCTGAGTAAAGAACAACAGCATCTGCTGATGTCTTTGGAGTATGTATTGTGTCAGTCTTTGTGTGAACTTAAGAGGATTAGGGCACAGATTACAATTTACTTTATTTAATGACAGGAGAGGACAATGTAATATCTGTCTGTCTTTTTCATTGTGAATTTAGGAAGACAAATCATTTATCTCTATTGCTTTCATGCTCAACTCGCTTTCAAATCACTTGCCATCTCTCTTTTATATCTGTAACAATAGCACTTTAAAAATACTAATCACCTTAAAGCTCATTGTCCTCCTGTGGCCATGAGCTTTTGGTTGTTGTGTGTCTTGGTGTGTGTTTGTTCGACTTAGACAACAGTAAATTGGATAACAGAATTTAAGAACTTAGAAATATCCACAGGATTACCCTCTGCCAAAAATAGTAGTTAATGAAAGTATTCTAAAGGTGCAAAGTGGTTTTCAGACATTTAGAAAGAATTGCTGTTCTTGTGATCAAAGCAGAGACAAAAAGATGTGCCTTACATTTGCTTACTGAATGGGTAGCCAGCATGTGCCATTTAAATGTGCTATCAAATAGAACATAGAAGAGTGTAGCCATCTCAGCATGATGGAAAAAGGAGAGGAGGGGAGAGGTGCACTAGTATAATCACACCATTCCCAGCACTCAGGCTGCTCTGCATTTTGACCCACCTACACCCAAGTTAGGAGAAATTACTGCATATGACAACACTGGCTTTTAAATTCCCAGCTGCATTGTGACTGGTTGTGTCCTGAGCAAAGCAGATGTGAATGTAACAGACACAGCTTGAAAGAGCATGGTGGCCTGCTATGGTTATCCATGGTGTTATCCATTCTCATGTTGCAACCAGAGTTTTACAGTAAGATATGAAAAAGGGTTACAATTTAAAATTTCATTCCAGGTGGCATTTGACCAATTTGAGAGGGCTGATGCACACTGATGATCTGGACCAGCAGATTGAGTCCAGCAGTAAGTTTGCAGATGACACCAAGCTAGAAGCAGGTGTCTATCTGTTGGAGAGTAGGAGAGCCCTGCAGAGGAACCCTGACAGGCTGGATGGGTGGGTAGAGGCCAGTGGGATGAGATTTAACAAGGCCAACTGCAGGGTTCTACACTTTGACCACAACAACCCCAAGTAGTGCTACAGGCTGAGGATAGAGTGGCTGGAGAGCAGCCAGGTAGAAAGGGGCCTGGGGGTACTGGTAGATAGTAGCTGAACATGAGCCTGCAGTGTGCCCAGGTGGCCAGGAGAGCAAATGACATCCTGGCCTGCATCAGGAACAGTGTGGCCAGTAGGACAAGGAAGGTTATTCTTCCCCTGTACTCAGCACTGGTCAGGCCACACCTTGAGTACCGTGTCCAGTTCTGAGCTCCTTAATTCAAGAGAGGTGTTGAGATACTGGAACATGTCCAGAGAAGGGCAACGAAGCTGGTGAGGGTCCTGGAACACAGCCCTGTGAGAAGAGGCTGAGGGAACTGGGGCTATTTAGCCTGGAGAAGAGGAGGCTCAGGGGTGACCTCATTGCTGTCTACAACCTGAAAGGAGGCTGTGGCCAGGTGGGGATTGGTCTCTTCTCCCAGGCAACCAGCAGCAGAACAAGGGGACACAGTCAAGTTGTGCCAAAGAGAGAAAACAGAAACAAAACTGGATTACAGAAACAGTTCATCAACCTATATATTGTGTTTGAATTCTAATCAGAAGCTTTGGAAGCAACTTCTCATTTCTTTACATAACACAGATGTCAAATGAATTATATTTACTATGATTGTAGAGTAGCTGTCACATAATTTGGCTTCCTGAAGTTCAGTGAAGTTTAGCAGGGCTTACAGATGGCAGAATCACAGAAACATTCAGGTTGGGAAAGACCCTCAGAATCACCAAGTCCAACCACTAACCCTACTCTATAAGGCTCACCCTGAACCATATCCCCAAGCACTGCAGTTGAATGACTGGTTGGGGACTCCACCATCTCCCTGGGCAGCACATTCCAATGCCTGACCACTCTTGCTATGAAAAAAAAAATCCCTAATATCCAGTCTAAACCTACCCAGTGGCAGCTTGAAGCCATTCCCTCTTGTTCTAGCACTAATTACCTGTGAGAAGAGACCAGCACCAAACTCTCCCCAACATCCTTTCAGGTAGCTGTAGACAGCAATGAGGTATTTTTATACACAAACACAGGTTTAGTGTTAATAGCATAAATTTAAGGGCCTGATTTTTGTTTTCATAGTTAAGTCTAGCCCTCAACAACATGTAAGATGCACATACAAGAGACAGTAGTTCATGACTCGCTACCTGTCATATTCTGCACGGTTTCATGGTACATTGAGGCATTAAGAAAACCTTAATTTCAGTGAAAATCGTTGAACTGCTCTGTGTGGTTTGGGTCACTTCCTCAGAATCACCTACAAGGCAACACCAGGTACAATCTTCCAAAGTGATTGTTACCATTTCAGCCACAAAACATTGTTCCTCTTTGCACGACTGCTTCATCCATGAGAAGTTCCAAATTTGGCAACTAAACAGAGACCCTGTGGGTACCAGATTCCTTAACTACCCACTTTTCTTTCCAAATCATTGTCTATTGGCAAGATCTCTCTTCCTGAAGACCTCTTATATTTTCACCCACAGTCTCATGTCTAGAAAAAACTATTTCTGAAATTCCACTTGCAATTCTGCACTGAATTCTCTGAACAGAATCCTGGAGTGTAATCTCTAGGCCTAAAACTAACAAAACCTTTGTATGCTTACTCACTATACTGATTCTCTACAGGCAGTATGAGTATAGAATATGACAGACTAACATATGGCAAATTAGCACAGAATAAAAAGCAAAATTCTGGAGGTAACAGTAACAAACCTCCAAGTGTTCTTACAAAAAGTATTGATACAGGCTCTTCTGTACTGTATATGTGCACTGGGTTTATGTTGTCTGAGAAATATGAACAGGGGCTTGGCCACAAAGTGACTAAATTCTTTATTTCACCTATAAGAGCACTTATATGAGGCTGTTAACCCTTCCTGCTGCTGCTGTGTAGGCTGATTGTAATAGCCATTGCATTTTATACTGCTCACCTCCTGGGTTCAACACTAAGCATCACAAAACTACAGACACAGCATTCATTCTGTCACTATAAATTGATTATCTCAACACAACATCAATTAGTTGCTTCTTATCCTTGTGCTATACAACTTCCTCAACAGAAAACTAAGATACAAGTGAGTTATAATGGGAATGAAGTTCACACTAAAATTTAAGGCTGCTCAAGGTCTCCATTGGTGCCAGTGACCTACCTCTGTGTTACCCTCTGTATTTTCATCCTTTGGAGAACCTATGGAGCTCTGCTTTCCTCAGTTAGTGTGCATTTAGAGTTCCTTTCACGTCACATTTTTGCATTTCTTTGGCACACTGGAATGCTGAAGCAATTGGCTGTGCAGTAGATTTCTTCAGTGTTTCAGTGTGTCAGTTCCATCAGCCTGCTAATTGGTTGGGTACCTTGAATGCAAGTGCAGAAGAACTGATGCTCTGGCCTTCCCACACCTACATTGTTTCCTTATTGCTTGCCTTCATCTGGTTTTACCACTCACAGGCTTTGAATTTAGAAAACATTTTAATCTTAGAATCATAGAATTGTTTCAGTTGGAAAAGGTCATCAAGTGCAACCATTATCTGGTACTAAACCATGTCCCTCAACACCACATCTCTGTATCTTTTAAACACCTCCAGGGATGCAGATTCAACCACCTCCCCAGGAAGCCTCTTCCAGTGTTTGATAACCCATTCAGTTTCTTCTGATGTCCAACATAAACCTCTGCTGGTGCAACAAGAGACAAATTTCCCATATCCTATCACTTATTACTAGGGAGAGGAGACCAACACCCATCTCACTCCAACTTCCTTTCAGGGAGTTGTAATGAACAGGGAGGCCTCCCCTCAGCCTCCTTTTCTGCAGGCTAAACAACCTTAGTTCACTCAGCCCATCCTCAGAAGACCTGTTCTCCAGATCCTTCACCAGCTTCACTGCCCTCCTCTGGACCCACTTCAGCACTTCAGTGTCTTCTAGTAAGGTGCCCAAAACTGACCACAGTACTCAAGGTGTGGCCTTACCAGAGCTGAGCAGACATACATTATTCCTACTTACCTTCCTTGATTCCTTATTTGTCTACTTTTGGATGCCAACTCCTTTTTAATGTACTCTTGATACACTGTGGATTGTTGTATGTTTCTATTCCTGCATATAAGGGCTCACATCTTATTGTTTCAGATTGGTCACATTCCTTAGCCTCTGCTTGTGACTGAGTGATTCTTTTAAACCCTTTTTTCTCCACAGGAAAAAAAAAAATCTTCCCTTTTATACTTTCCATTATTTTTGGCAAGGTCTTGATAAGTGCATGTATGAGTTAACTCCTTGACCTCATTCCATTTTCCAAGAAAATCTCTCTTCTCTCTTTTTTTGCCTCTGAGAACTAAAGGAAGAGGAAATAAATTATTGCAAGTGCTCTTTTTTTTCTTTAATAAGTGCCTTCCTTACTAACCTGGTTTGTCTTAATCATTTCTCTTCTTTCTGCTTCCCATGCTGCCAGGCACAGACAAGGCATTCTCTCATGTTTGACCACTTCTTGTTCAGTTGCAGAAACTTTCTGTGTTATGTCTTGTTCTGAAAAAGAGGTATTGAGCTGTGTGGATGCTCTAAAGGGCAGGAAATTATAAGTAAACTTCACAAGTTAAGAGAAATAATTAAATAGGTTCATATCTTTTTTTTTTTTTTCCTGGAGGGATTTTATATATGGTTAAGGTAATAGCTCTGAATTTGTTAGTGGAAGGGTTTTTTTTTTCCTTTTACATTTCACCTATTCTAAAATCCTTATATTAATTTTAATATTTAATATAAAATTCCTGACCAGGCAGCTCACAGAGATTAATTTCAGCCTTGCCTATGAGGCAGAAAAAATCCTGTCTCCATTTCACTGATGAAGCAGAGATGGTAACTTTGCCAAAGTTGTCTTAGTAAGTCTGATAAGCAAGGAGAAGATGTTAGTGGTCTTAGTTATTCTGTGCCCCAAGTCCAACACAGCCTTTCTGTACCTGAAACAAAGCGATACCAATGTAAGCTCTCTTTTTTTTTTACCCCAGTATTAGAGATGTTAAATTGTAATTAAATGTTTTGTGTTTTATCCTAGCATAATTTAAAGTGGCATTAAGACAGGCATCAAACGGGCTTCCTGTGTTTTGTGTGACGCGTCTTTGTGTGCGCGCGCTGCCTACATCTGTTCTGTTCTCTGTGAGCGCTGCTGTGGAAAGAAGCCAGGGAGAGCAGCAATGATAGGAGGCCCATAATGGCCTTCACTTGCAGGGGACTGGTCCAAACTGAAGCTCACATTGCAACTGGTCAAAAGCTGCTGCCACTGGAAACTCTGAGGAGTGAAGACATGAGGAACTGTGCATAATGGTGTAGTGCTGCATCTGTATCTTTGCCATTCACTTGTAGAGAAGCAAAACCAGTGACGCAATAAAGAACATTCCTGCACAAGCACTCAGTTTACAATACTAACTTCATTCTTCTTTTCCATCCCTGGCCCAATTCCTGCTGTTTTTCCTTGAGATATGAGACTCGTGTATTGCTTCTCTACACTTTTGGGTAGCTCAATAGTCATTTCTTTGTTCACTTTCTCAGTTTTATGCTTCTTCTCTTCATTTATTTTAAGTGTAAAGTTTTACCTTGGGATTTTCATTACACTAGTAGTGCCTTGTTTAGTTCTGGGCTCCTCAGGATGAGAGAGATATGGAGCTACAGGAGGGAGCCCAGCAAAGGGACACAAAGATGGCAAAGGGCCTGGAGCATCTCTCCTAGGAAGAAGAGCTCTAAGAACTGGGGCTGTTCAAACTAGAGAAGAGACAGCACCAGGAAGACATTATTACAGCCCTTCAGTACTTAAGGGGGGCCTATAAGAAAGATGGGGACAGACTTTTTAGCAGCCTCTGTTGGGACAAGACAAAGAGTGATGATGGTTTTCAACTAAAAGAGGGGAGATCTAAACTAGATCAAAGAAAGAAATTGTTTATGCTGAATGTCGTGAGATGCTGGCCCCTGTTGCCCAGAGAGGTGGTAGATGCCCCATCCCTGGAAATATTCCAGGTCAGCTTGGAGGGGGCTTTGAGCAACCTGATCCAGTTGATGTCCCTGCTTGCTGTAGTGGGGGTTGGAATGGACAATTCTGTGATTCTGTGTCCACAAAGAGGATTTGAGGTCCTTGAAAGGTTTTTGTGCATAAAGTGGAGTTCATACAAGCTTCAGGCAGTGACTAAGCAGAATTTAATCTCTTTAGGCTTTAACATCCCTTTAGTCTTTTGTTGCTCTAGCCCAAAGGTGGGATTATTTATTTTGTGTACTATCCAAATTTTGGTACTGGAAAATCATTTTAGTGAGGAATAAAATAAAAATTGCCTTTAAGAAGCAGTTCAAGCTAACAGCTAGTACCATTCTATCTCTGGTTTACACCACCCTGTGCAGTGCAGCAGTTAGTAAAACCTGAGTGCTTGGCCTCTTCAAATGAAGACTGTGTTCTGGATGTTAGGTCGTATCACCACCCTTGGTTTTAGCAAAAAAACCTCAAATTCTACATCACTACCTAGGTAGCAACAGATTTAAAAGTATCTACTCTTAGTGTGAGCTACACTTGATTTCCCTGGACTCGTTATCCTTAACAAATGAGTCAAGCCTGGCTGTGCAAACTTGGTTTGCAAACCCCATTTTGCCTGGGATTAAAGCAGCCTGGGATTAGCAATCATGCTTGACAGGAAAGAAAGCAGTTACTGCCTGAAACTTGAGTGCCATGGTCTAGTTGATTGGATAGGGCTGGGTGATAGGTTGGACTGGATGATCTTGGAGGTCTCTTCCAACCTGTCTGATTCTATGATTCTATGATTCTATGATCCCCAGGTGCATAGGTAAAGACAGCTTGAACTGACTATCTTAGACTTGATAAATTTTGCTTTGTAAGACAGACTCAGTATAATCTGTTCCTTCTCTTAACTGCCAGCTCCTGCACTTGGGTCACAACAACCCCAAGAGTGGCTGGAAAGCTGCCCCACAGCAGAGGATATGGGGGTGCTGGTCAAGAGCTGGTGGAAGCTGAGTCAGCATGTGTCCAGGAGTCTAAGAAGGCCAATAGCATCCTGGCCTGCAACAGGAACAGAGTTGCCAGCTGGAGTAAGGCAAGGATTACCCCCTGTACTCAGCACTGGTAAGGCCAGACCTCAAATCTTGGGTTCAGTTTTGGCAACCTCACTACAAAGAAGACACAGATGGAGGAGCTAGAGCAGGCCCTTTTAGTCAGAGGGGCAACCCATTGCTCGTGGTTCTGTCTCTGTATTTGCTCCTCTGCCTTCACTGTTTCTGTTTTTTTCACTCTTGTAATCAAACTGGACACTACCAGTTAAAAACTTGGTGTCCTGGTTACTGGTTTTAGACTGAACAAAATAATTTCTCTGTCATTTTGCATTCCTTTTACCAGGGTGGCTGTGACCTTCTAGAGTGTTCATAGGATATTGTTTCATTATCCTTCTGAGTTAAGGATGTATGTGCTGTTTATTCATGAAAAAAGGTCTTGAGTTGTTGAAAAAAATAAAGCCCCCCCCCCCAAATAAGTAAACATTTTGCTCCTTTAAATGGCTGATTGACACCTAAAGCTTTGTGTTCACATATTTCTCAGACTCAGAAAGCTGCCACACAGTAAGTTCAGTAGAAGCTGCCTGTGTAGGCACAGTTGTCACTGAAAAAAAACAAAACTTGAATTGTTTTACATATACTGAGCACAAAGGTTGTACCTGTGGAGCAGCTGACAGTGTAAGATCACAGGTAACATCCATGTGCCTGTGACCTGAACTGTTACAGTTTGCAGCCATCCAGAGCATACCTGGGACTGAACAGAGAGATGCAGCCCTCCCACCTTCAATACACATGTAGCATCAGAACCTTCCTTGTGAGGGTGGCAAGGCACTGCAGCAGATTGCCCAGAGAAGTTGTAGAGACCAGTCACTAGTGGTGTCCCTCAGGGATCAGTGCTGGGCCCCATCCTCTTTAACATCTTCATAGATGATCTGGATGAGGGCATGGAGTCAGTCATCAGCTCTGTATCATTCTCTGCTGTTCCCCAAGTGCAGAGAATCCCAAGGGATTTCTCCTGCTTTGTTCTACAGGTTGCACTTCTGGTTGGTGGCTTTATGCTGCTGCCTTAGGAGTTGTCATTGCCATGGCTTTATTCCCATCAGCTGACAGAGACGTAAGAATTTCATTAGCTTGATAACTGCTCTCATTTTGGCTGATATAACATGAAAAATGTAGTTTGAAAATACCTTCCAGGGCTGCTGTGGTGGCCCAGATAGGGCTGTGTCAGAGACCCCAATTCATTTCATAGCCTTTCAGGCCTCTGGATGCCACATTTACTAAGCAGACTCCCACAGGTTTCTCCACAGCAGGCAGAAGGGCGGCTGAGCAAAGAGCTTAGTCAGTTCTTCAGCAAGTGTTGGGATACTTCATCAAGAAATGCTTTTGATGCAGTAACTTCTGAAGGCTGCTTTAATTAGCACACCTTAATTGCAGCCTGCTCTATGCGAGGATGCTCTCAGCACAAAGGTAGAAGTAGGTCCCTTTTCCTTGTGGCTACAAAGGAAGCTGTGAGTCTGTTGGGTAACATGACCCCAAAGCAAAGAACTCCTATCCTCAGCTACGAGGCCTGGAGAAGATTGTGCTTATCAGTGTCTGGAGGGCAATGAGCAAGAAGATGGGGCAAGACACTTTTCAGTGGTTCCCAGCAACAGGACAAGGGGCAGCAGGCACAAACTCCAACCCAGGAGGTTCCACGTAAACATGAGGAAAGAAATATTTCCTGTGAGAGTGCCAGAGCACTGGAACAGGCTGCCCAGAGAGGTTGTGGAGTCTCCTTCTCTGGACAGATTCCAAACCTGCTGGGACACAATCCTGGTTAACTTGCTCTGCAAGCTTTAGCAAAGGGTTGGACTAGATGATCTCCAGAGGTCCCTTCCAGCCCCCACCACACTGGGATTCTGTGACTCTGAGGAATGGATTTTAATGTTTATGTACCCAGTTTGGGGGAAATAATGTCCAAATCTGAGTAATGTTCAAGTCTGAGTATTCACAAAGTAAAATTGATCTACACATTCTGTTTTCCAAATAGAGCACACAATGCCACATGACTTCTGCATCCACTCAAAATGCCTTGACTAGCTCCCACTGAGCCCCCGAGCTCCTCCTGGATAAACAGGCTACAAATTCATCACAAAAACTGGCAAAAAAATGTTGAATTATAAATATATTGGAGGAAATTGTGCTACATTGGCTGACAATTCATTAAAAAAAGAGGAGCTGGAATTGATCAAATGAATTGTTTGTTACTAATTATTTGCCTTGTGCTAGCTATGATGTGAGACCTTGAGGGTGGGAATAAATTATCTTAATGAGGGATTAGGTTAAGGCATGTCATAAATTCTCATTTCAAGAGCTAACCCCACCATTAACATATTTGCCTATAACTGTGAATCTTCTTTAATAGCTGCCTGTCTTTGCACTGCATAAAATGTTCCTCTTCCTCACGTCTGCGCTCTGAAAAAGGAAGTTAGTGGCCTCCCTCAGATTTTATCTTCGTTAAAGGAACCAAGGAGATACTTGCAAGGAAAGAAGAGGAATGTAGAGGGAGTTATACTTCATTATGGAGAAAGAAATGCTCACATTCCAAGGACAAATGAAGTCACAAATACCTTTTACTGTGAGCTGAACACAACCCTGCTTTTGGAAACCTTGTTTGTATAGTGCATGTGGCCTTAGAAATAGAGATTTCCAAGTGAAATGAGGATAGAGAAATAGGGATAAGCTGCCCTGCATAAGTGAAAGGGAGAAGAGGACCGTGGATGCCTGTATAGTTTTGCCTATAATAGGCTCAGGAGTTACCTCTTAGGATTTGAGCACCGTGCAAGCCAACCATTAATGTTTGCTTCAGATGATCTAAGTAGCAAGGGCTTCAAATCTGCTCTTCCTCCTCTGTAGCCACATTATTAGCATACTACATTGTTATAACTGATATTAATAATTCCTAGCAAAATCTGAGCCACTCATAGGCTGACTGGGACAGGGACTGTTTCTCTTCATGTATTTGTGCAATGCCTTCTAGCTGCAGATACTACTGAAAATAAAAATGACCATCCAATAAAACCCCAGGCTTCTCCCTCTCTCCCACTTTCCTTAAGGATAATCTTTCCTGTGAAGGGCTGCATCAAGAGCAGTGTGGCCAGCAGGGCAAGGGAGGTGATTCTCCCCACTTACTCTGCTCTTGTCAGACCCCACCTGGAGTCCTGTGTGCAGTTCTGGAGCCCCCAACATAAGAAGGAAGCCCAGAGAAGGGCCACAAAGACAATCAGGGGGCTGGAGCAGCTCTGCTATGAGGACAGGCTGTGAGAGTTGGGGCTCTTCAGCCTGGAGAAGAGAAGGCTTCTAGGAGACCTTGTAGTGGCCTTCCAGTATCTGAAGGGGGCCTACAGGAGGGCTGTGGACTATTTACAAGGTCTTGTAATGACAGGACAAGGAGTAATGGGTTTAAACTGGCAGAGGGGAATTTTAGACTAGATGTTAGGAAGAAGTTCTTTACAGTGAGGGTGGTGAAACACTGGCACAGGTTGCCCAGGGAAGCTGTGGCTGCTCCCTCCCTGGAGGTGTACAAGTCTAGGTTAAATGAGGCCTTGGGCAACTTGTTCTAATGTGAGGTGTCCCTGCCCATGGCGGGGAGTTGGAACTAGATGATCTTTGAGGTTCCTTCCAATCTAAACCATTCCATGATTCTAAGGTGACAGAGCACTGGACCAGGCTACCCAGACAGGTTGTGGAGTCCCCTCTGGAGAGATTCCAAATCCACCTGGACTTTGTGAACCTAGGCAACCTGCTCTGGATGACCTGCTCTTAGCAGGGGGATTGGACTAGATGATCTCCAGCAGTTCTCTCTACCCCCACCATTCTGTGATTAGTTATCCCCAAAGTGCTATGAAAATAAAAAGCCTACTGTATTTCTCCAGTTAGCTCAGCACTCACACTCACCAAGCAGGTCCATGCAGCAGATGGTGTGCAGACACACACCTTCTTGTGCTGTGCCTCAGTCCTCTGCATGCTCTTTCCATCAGACATTGTTTACTCAAAGGATCAGCAAAGCTGGCTGTTGTGTAAGCTGAGGATGAAAATTTAGGAGGATGCATTAGATGGTTTTGTCTTTCACAGAAATATTCAGGTTGGAAAAGACCCTCAGGATCACCAAGTTGAACAGACAACCCTACTGTACAAGCTGCACCCTAGACCATATTCCCAAGCACCAACATCCAAACAACTTTTAAACATATCCAGGGTTAGTGACACAACCACTTTCCTGGGCAGCACATTCCAATGCCTGACCACTCTTGCTGTGAAAAAAATGTTTCCTAATATCCAGTCTAAACCCACCAGCTGGGCAGCTTGAAGGCATTCTCTCTTGTTCTATCACTATTTACCTGTGAGAAGCAACCAGCACCAAGCTCTCCACAACATCCTTTCAGGTAGCTGTAGATGGCAATGAGATCTCCCCTCAGCCTCCTCTTTTTCAAACTAACCAGCCCCAGCACTCTCAGTTGCTCCTTTCTTTGATTTTGTTTCAGAATGGATTGAATCTCCTCGGTGCTTTTAAGGCACGATACAGTGCCTCAGATTGCCAAGAGCACTTCTTTGAATGACACTTTTCATGCTGCCTTTTTTTGTTTGTCAAATATCCACTGCTGGCTTTTGCTGCTTACTTGCATCCTTTCTGCAGCTCTTGATTGAGCTCTGGGAGCACACAGGATATGCCATCTGTGAAAATTGTCTGAGCTCTTTGGAGATGGGATGGAATGGTTTGGCTTGGAAGGGACCTTTAAGATCCAGTCCAACTGTCAACCCCACACTGCCAGGTCACCATTAAACCATATCCCCCAGCATCACATTCAGCCTGTAGAGAACCTTCCAAGCACTGCCAGGCTCCTTGCTATTGAAATTCAGCACAGGAACAAACCTCCCAACATTCATTATTCTCTTCTGTAGCAATCCAGAGGCAGCACTTTGTGTTTGTGCAGGAAAGATTCATCACTTTTTTGGGTCAGCTACCTTAGCTCCACAAACATACACAGAGGGAAGGAAAAATGAGCTCCATACACCTCATTCATGTCAGAACTCAACAACTTGAAGAGTGCAAATATTCTGCAGTCACTCATGAAAAGAAATTTTTAATAATAAATATCTAACAATTAATGGGCTGGTAGCTGCAGTTGTCTTCAGGGCATAATATCTAATTTCCTTGCAATGTTTCATATCCTTACTTTTCACGCTGCAACAGTCTATCATTAAAACCGAATGCAGGTTTCTATCACTTTTATTTATTTTTCAAATCAACTTATAAATCAGTGCCAGGCCTTGTTACAGATGAGTTCCAATAAATTATCAGCTGTGGACAAATTCTGAATGTTAAACATTCCCTGTTTCTTCCTCCTCACTGTTTGTTGGGTTTTTTCCCTCCCCTCCCCTTACAGCGCTCTTGTATCACCCTCTGATCCCAGAGCACATGACAGGCAGGGATTTGGCAGGGGCTTTTTCCATTTTAACCAAGGTGAAAACCTGGCTACTTCAGTTGGTACTACTGAAATAATGTAAAAATGTATGTTTTTCAGGAAAAAAAAAAAACCAAACACAAGACTAAGGAAACAGTTTGATGCAACCTACAAGAAACATACATCTCTAGACTTCAGATAGATGGCATCTCCTTGACTTCTACCTGACAGGTGATTTCCAGAGTGAACTGTAACCCTCATCTAACTCTAATCAATTCTTTTACCAAATTCTCTTATCAGCTCTCTTACTGTTGCCCTTTGGATGCAGGTCATAAGTGCTTCTGGGAGCTAATGTTGACTTTTCTGTAGCCGATCTGCCACTTCTCAATTGGGTTATTGACATTAGCAGTGTGTTGCCTGTTTTGATACTACCCCATCTGCAATGCTGTGTCCAGCTCTGGAGCCCTCAACATAAGGAGGACATGGAACTGTTAGAATGGGTACAGGGAAGGCCAGAAAGGTGATCAGAGGTCTAGAGAACCTCTTCTGTGAAGACAGGTTGAGAGAGCAGGGGTTGTTCATCCTGGAAAAGAGAAAACTCCAAGGAGACTATAAAGCAGTCTTAGAGTGTTTGAAGAGAGCCACAGGAGAGCAGGAGTTGGACTTTTTACAAGGGCATGAAGTGACAAAGTGAAAGGGAACAACTTCAAACTAGAAGAAACTAGACTGAGATTAGAAATTAGGAAGGAAGTCTTCCCCATGAGGATGGTGAGGCACTGGAACAGGTTTCCCAGAGAAGCTGGGGAGGCTCCAAGTCTGAAAGTGTTCAGTACCATGTTGGATGAAGCCTTAAGCAAGCTGGTATCGAAGGAAATTTCCCTGCCCATTGCAGGGGGGCTGAAATTAGACGACCTTTACAAATCCTTTCAAACCTAAAATATTCCACCTCTGCAGACAATCTCAACCAACTTCACCACCCTCACTGTAAAAGATTGCTTCCTTACATCTAGTCTAAATCTCCCCTCTTCCGGTTTAAAACCATCACCACTTGTCCTGTCTCAACAGACCCTGCTAAAAAGCCTGACACCATCTTTCTTGTAAGTGCCCTTCAAGTACTGAAAGGCTGCAAAAAGCTCTCTCAAAAAGCATTTAAAAAGTATTTAACAGAGCTGGTCAGAGTGCACTTATCTACTTATATTGTGGAGCAGCTAAACTAGTTGGAAGAGATGTTCCTGGCACAAACAATGGGGATATCTGTGTCCACAAAAGGATGTGGTTTCCTGGATTAGTGCAAGACAAACTTCCCAGCACTTGTATGGACCTTTGTCCCCCTGTGCTCAGGTGATATCTCTCAAGATGTGCTAGATTAGGAGCTCCTCTCCTCAGCATCTCTGTCAGCAGCTCGTCTGTGCAATATAACATGGCCCTGCGAGATGATTCTGTGACTCTAACATAGATATGCTGCACCTGGACCACTACACAAATATCTGGGGTGCACCAGGAAAAGTGTGGCCAGCAGATCTAGGGAGGTTCTTCTTCCCCTCTACTCTGCCCCGCTGAGACCACACCTGGAATACTGTGTCCAGTTTTGGGCTCCACAGTTCAAGACAGACAGGGACCTGCTGGAGAAAGTCTGGCAAAGAGCCATGAGGATGGCTGGGGGACCTGAGTAAAGAGAGACTGAGAAACATGGGGCTGTTTAGTTTGGAGAAGACTGAGAGGAGATCTTATCAGTGTCTACAAAATATCTGAGGGGTGGGTTTCAAGTGGATGAGGCCAATCTCTTTTTGCTGATCAGCAGCAATAAGACAAGCAGCAATGGCTACAAAATGGAACATAGAAGGTTTCACCTAAACATGAGGAGAAACTTCTTTACAGCAAGGGTGACAGAGCACTGGAACAGGCTGCCCAGAGAGGTTGTGGAGTCTCCTTCTCTGGAGATTTTCAAAACCTGCCTGGATGTGCTCCTGTGCTGACTACCCTAGGGGATCCTGCTGTGGCAGCAAGTTGGACTCAGTGATCTCTGGGGCTCCCTTCCAACTTCTAAAGTTCTGTGATTCTGTGATCTTGTGGCGAGGAACACAATTTCCATTATCTTCCAGCTGTTGGAAGTTCAGCATCACAGATAATGGAAATCCAGCCAGATATCTGCATCTGTAGTGAGCTGCCTAGATTTAAGAAGAGCTTTAGCTTTGCATGGCCACTGTCACTGAAAAGCAGGGTACTTTTACATCTGTATTTATACTGAAACTGATTTCAGCAACCCAGATTGAAAAATAATAACTGACACTGACATTTTACTACTGAGAAATTTTGTTCTCAGTCTCCTAAGTACTCCTTTATCCAGCTGCAGGGGAATACGAATCAGTGCTCCAGCATCTATCCACAGCACTCCTCCTGAGTCCACAGAAACTTATGGCAAATCTCTCTCTCCACCTACACCAGGTCAGTCCCTACGCCTGCTCAATAGGTGATACTGGTTCCCTGCATTGCTGTAAGGCCTAACAAATTTGCAGGGTGCTTGGAGTTGTTTGAATGAAAGACATTATAAAAGTGGAAAGGTAGTAATAACCACAATTATTATTATTATTTCTTCAGAGGAGCCCTTTGCATTGCTCTCCAGAGCAGCTTCTGCCCAGTGGAAGACTGCCTTCCCATCTCTCCACACTCAAGCTCTATTAACATACAAACGAACAGGTCACACTCTTCTTGGAGCAGAACTCTTTAGCATGTTAATGACAAATTCACACCAGTGGCCCCTGAGTGCTCTGGAGAAATACAGGTTTTGCTTAGTGCTTAATAAAACAAAAAGCCCTTCATGAAATATGTCACTTGGGACCGATTAATACTGTCAGGAGAGATAAAATGGAAAAGGAAAATGACATCAATTTATCTTTCCATGGGTGCCAAGTGTGGCTTGCACACATACTGCAGTCTCACTAGTAATGTAGCATACATGTGGGGCTACTTGGCACCTACAGGGCCAAATTTCCAAGTGAAGGCTCACAAGAAAGGCTTAGCTTCTGCTTCTTATGACTTAGGAAAAGCCCAAAGTCAACATGGATGAATGTGGTGATGTTCACTAGAAGCTTCACAATGGACCCACAGCCACCATACCCTACCCTAACACCACTAGAGGACTGATATGATTGATGTAATCTGAGTTCTCATAGCTCTGGCTACTTAGTTTGGTCCTTCTAGGCCAGATGTCATGCTGAGGGAAGTTGCCTGGCAGTGCTGGATTAACAGTTGGACTTGATGATCTCAAAGGTCTCCTCCAACCAAAATGATTCCATGACTCTGTGGTTCAGTGAGCATTTCTGAAAATCTAACCCTGCACACAAACATATGAGGTCATTTTACACTTAGGGCCACAGCAACATGCAGCACTTCACAGCTTTGGGTGTACTTCAGATGTCAAAAGGCAAAAGGGAAAGTTACACTCCTGGTTTCTTGCAACACAGTTTAAGGAGTATCTTTTAAAATCAGGGATTCTACAGGCCACTTTCACGAGTTATGGATGAGAGAAGAAAATTTTGCTTGAAGGACTTTATCCGTAACCTAAAAAGATCAGCAGAAACCAGTCTCCTTGCTGTCTTGGGCCTTAGACCACACTTCAGCTCTTACAGCAGCCAGTCACAGCCATCAAGTAGAGCCCTGCACCATCCAGAGGCTGTCAACTCAGTGTTCCGTCTGGAAAGGCTCTGTACACACACTAAAAATGATGGCAGGGATTTGAAGATGTTGTCATTGAGTTATCACAAAGAGGCAAACTCAATATTATAGTACATCTACTGCTGTTGCCCTCATGGAGCCAAATATTACACCACGTGTTGGTACTAAGTGGTTTTCTGTGTCCTGTAAAGGTTACAATACTTACAAGGAAAAGGGCATCAGAGATAATTCTTTACAGGCTCTTAGTTGGAATCCTAAGGAAAGCACCTTATGAAGGTGTGGGATGCCTGAAGCATGCAGATGATGGCAAAGAGGGTGACTTAGTGCATTAGTCTGTATCAAGGTTTGGGCAGTGTCCACTCAAAGCTTCCCAGCTGTGGAAAAAAGGGGATTTTGACACTACAAGAGTGGGAAGGTGAGATTTACAATACCTTTCCAGCCTTCTGATGTAGTCAATGGGGAGAGGATTCCTACAAGGGGCAGCAGTGGCTGCATAAGGACTTGTGAGACATGACAGAACTCTTTGGTCTTCATAGAATCAGAGAATTATTTTGATTGGAAGAGACAACCCAACTGTTAACCCAGCACTGCTAAGTCACCACTAAACCACTTCCCTCAGCACCACATAGACACACTTTTTAAATCCCACCAGAGATGGTGACTCCACCACTTGCCTGGGAGCCTGCTTCAGGGCTTGGCAACCATTTTAGGGAAGAATTTTTTCCCTATGTCTCACTTAAGCCTCCACTGAGACAACTTGAGGCCATTTCCTCCTGTTCTGTTGCTTCTTACTTGGAAGAAGAGGTTGACACCCACCTCACTACAGCCTCCACCACCTCACTACAACCTCCTTTCAGGCAGTTGTAAAGCACATGGTCTCCCCTCAGCCTCCTTTCTTTCCAGGCTAAACCTCAGTTCCCTCAGCTGCTCCTTACAAGCCTTGCTCTCTAGACCCTTTTACAGCTTTGTTGCCCTTCTTTGGACATGGTCTGGCACTTTAACATCCTTGTAATGAGGGGCCTAAATTTAACTGAACCCAGTATTCAAAGTGTGCAGAGTACAGGAGCATAATCACTTCACCCAGATTTCCCCCTTCTGAAAATCAGAGTGCACAAAAATTAAGAGCTGGCACAGAGCATGGTCTGTATCCAGCACAGGATGCAGAGAAACTCTCCTGAGCTCCACACCAAAGATTTAGGCTTATATCAGGCTTCTCCTCCAAATCACCTTCCTGTCACTCAACCGTCAAAGATGAAAAGACTCAACAGCTAACAAGTTAGACAGTGTGGCCTGAGGACTCTCACAAGTGCATAAGAAGGATAGTAGCCAGCACTAGCCCTCAATACAGCCAGGACATGGACCTGATGGAGCAGATCCAGAGGAGGGCCACGAAAATGATCCGGCAGTTGAAACACCTCTGCTACAAAGACACAGGATCACAGGATATCAGGGGTTGGAAGGGATCCAGAAAGATCCAGTTAAACCCCCTTCCAGCACAGGACCATACAATCTAGCTCAGGTCACAGAGGAACACATCCAGACAGGCCTTGAAAGTCTCCAGAGAAGGAGACTCCAGAGCCTCTCTGGGGAGCCTGTTCCAGTGCTCTGATATAATTACAGTAAAGAACTTCCCTCTGGTGTTGAAGAGGAACCTCCTGTGCTGCAGCTTATATCCATTCCTCCTTGTCCTATCCCAGGGAGCAAGTGAGCAAAGCCTGCCCCCTCCCTCCTGACCCCCAGCCCTCAGATATTTACAGACATTTATTAAATCCCCTCTCAGTCTTCTCTCCTCCAGACTAAAAAGCCCCAGGTCCCTCAGCCTCTCCTAAGGCAGTGCTCCAGTCCCCTAATCATCCTTATAGCCCTCCACTGGACTCTCTCCAACAGATCCCTGTCCTTCTTAAACTGGGGAGCCCAAAACTGAACACAGTATTCAAGATGGGGTCTCAACAGGACAGAGTAGAGAAGGACAGGCTGAGAGAGCTGGGGTTGTTCAGCCTGGAGAAGAGCAGGCTCCAGGGAGACCTAGTAATGACTTGGAAGTACCTGAAGGGAGCCTGCAAGATGGATGGAGAGAGACTGTTTACAAAGGCCTCTAGTGACAGGTTGAGGGGCAATGGCTCCAAACTAGGGAAGAGCAGATTTAGACTGGATGTTAAGAACAAGTTCTTTACAATGAGGGTAGCAGAACACTGGATAAGTTGCCCAGGGAGGTAGTTTGGGGCCCATCCCTGGAGATATTCAAGGTGAGGATCAAAAGGACTCTGGGCAACCTGATCTTCTAATTGAGGATGTCCCTGCTGACTGCAGAGGGGGTTGGACTACATGACCTTTGGAGGTCCTTTCCAACCCAGACCATTCTATGCTTCTATATTTCCTAAGGACAGTCAAGTCTAGGCTATGCCTGTATTTTCAGTCCACTGCAACTTTGGAAATGACAGAAAAAGAACCATTTTTCTTTTTCATTTCTCACTTTGATTGGTTTTGTGCAGGAGGAATTATCTTGACTCCTATGAAATGTCTCTATTTCCCTAACTGTGAATACTGGCATACTTAAAACAGCAAACCAGCATCAGCCTAAGATATTGACATTTGAACATATATTGATGTTTGGCCTGGAATAAGGAATATTTGTGTCATATGAAAGCCTACCTCTATGGGAGCAGTAGTATTTTAGTCAGCATTCTCAGGTATTCTGCACCTGTATTTTTTTCTTGTTGAAACAGATCCAAAATACACAAATTCACAGATCTTGTTTGGAAGGGACCTCCAAAGGTCATTTTGTCCAACCCCCCCAGCATCAGAAGGGATACGTCCAATCAGACTGAGCTGCCCAGGGCTACATCAAATCTGATCTTGAGTGTTTCCAGGGATGGGGCCTCAACCATATCTCTGGGCAACCCATTCCAGTATTTCACTACCTTAATTGTAAAGAACTTCTTCCTAATGCCCAACCTAAATCTCCCCTGCTCAAGTTTCAAACAATTAATCCTCATTCTATCACTAGAAGCCCTTTCAGACATTTCTTCCCCAGCCTTTCTGTAGGTCCTCTTCACATATTGAAATGCAGCTATAAGGTCTGCCTGCAGCCAAAAGGTCTGCCTGGAGCCTTCTCTTCTCCACTGTGAACAGCCTTGATTCTCTTGGCCTGTTTTTGTAGGAGAGGTGCTCCAGTCCTTTGATCATCTTTCTGGCTGCCCTCTGGACCCACTCCAGCAAGACCATGTCTCTCATATGTTGGGGGTCCCATAGCTGAATATAGTACTCCAAATGAGGTCTCAGCAGAGCAGAGCGGCAGAATCACCCTTCTCTGTCTGCTGGTCGACCTTAGATGTCCATCAAATTGTGAACTCTGGAGAAAGCTTCCCGTCTGGGAAGAAGAATGCTGCTGCAGATTTCAGCAATAGCTGTAACCCTCACAGTTATCTTCCCTTCTACACATACCCAAAAAGCAATTTAACGCACCAGCAGCGGTTGCCTATTAATCGGGCTAGAAAAAAGGTAGCCAGGGAGGGCGGGCTGGAAAGAGGAATGTGGCACTATTATGTATTGCTAGCAAAGTAAACAAGCAGCATCCACATAGTCATTTCCTAATTATGAGCTGTTTCATAAACTGTAAATGCTAACACGGGAGAGGTAAATCATAGCAATTTAATTAATAAAACACTTTAGACAATTAAATCCATATGTGCATGTCCCGAGGCACAGCATCAATAATAGAAGCTTGCAGGCATATTTGGGAAATTTTATGCAATCATTTGCAGATCTTGTAGTCAATAATTGGTACAAACTGGTTTAACTCTTCCTTGCCCAGTCTGCAAGATGGAAAAAAATTGTTTATTACTATGACTATTGTTGATTTCATTACTATGTTGTCTATTTTACCAGACTATGGGTGGTAAAACACTGGAACAGGTTGCCCATCCCTGGAGGCACTCAAAATCAGACTTCATGTGACTCTGGACAATCTGATCTAGAATGAGAGAATCAGTCAGGGTTGGAAGGGACCACAAGGATCATCTAGTTCCAATCCCCCTGCCATGGGCAGGGACACCCTACTCTAGATCAGACTGGCCAGAGTCTCATCCAGCCTGGCCTTAAACACCTCCAGCCATGGGGCCTCAACCACCTCCCTGGGCAACCCATTCCAGGCTCTCACCACTCCCATGGTGAAGAATTTCCTCCTCACGTTCAGTTTGAATCTCCCCACCCCCAGCTTTGCTCTATTCCCCCTAGTCCTGTCACTATCTGATATCCTAAAAGGTCTCTCCCCAGCTTTTTTTCTAGTTGGAGGTGTCCATGCTGACTGTAGCTGGGTTGGACAAGATGACCTTGGAAGGTCCTTTCCAACTCAGTGCAATCTGTATTTTAAAATTATTTCTGTGCAGGCTGCAAAATGGTTCTGATGTCTTCCCTGCACGTATTTGAGCTCTGTACACTATATGGGCTTCATCCTAGGCAGGTCAAAGACTTCTTTTCCTGGTCCAGAGAGATAGACTAAAATTTGCACATTTGCACTTAAGGTTCTGAACTCTAGATATAATTTCTTAACAAGAGGCCATGAGCTTTGAAGTCAGAATCATAGAATCATTAAGATCAGAAAGGTCATCCAAGATTATCGAGTCCAACTGTTAGACCTGCACTGCCAAGTCTACCACTAAATCCTACCCATCAGCACCACATCTCCAAGTTTTTTGTACACTTCCAGGGACAGCACTTTCACCACTTTCCTGGGCAGCCTGTTCCAGGGCTTAACCACTCTTTCAGTGAAGAGAGAGTGCAAAGAATCTGTCCATTACCAAAGATACCTCAAAAGAATTTGAAGACCCTAAGCACAGAGTTGAATAGAGACTATGATGGATCCAGATAGACAACTGATGGCTGTGCAAAGCCCACCTCATGTGTGCAGTAACTTAGATCCATGCACAGTCTGGTTTGCAAACCAGACTGACAATGATCCTGAAAAGAAACAGGCAGTCATAACCAAAACAGTGCAAGACCTAGGTACTATGTTTTCCTGTGGGATACAGAAGTTGGTAGCACCATACAAACTTCTATAATCTGGAATATCTAGCACAGCCTGTTAAGTTTGGGAGTCGACTACAAGAGCTATGCACTCTGGTAAATGAGCCACGTGCTGTTTTTCCAGAAACTGCTAACAATACCCAAGCCCAACATTCATAAAATGCCCAAAAATCTCTGAGGAGCCAGCTCCAGGATGAGGCTGCTGGCTGCAGTGGAGTTCAGGCATCACTCAAAGAACTGACCAAAGTATTGTGTCCCCCGCTGCGAAAACCAGACTCCTATATACCAAGATAGTGCTCAGGTCTTCTAAGACTCACTAAGCCTGGAGAAGGAAATAGCAGGGATCACATCCCTGTGCTGGCTCCCAGCTAATTTCCAGAGCCCATGCAAACTTTTGTTCTTACAAGTTCAAGCAGTGACAAAACCACCCCTGGCAACATCAACATGTGTATGATCCTTGAGCCACACTAACTGTATGCTCTCTGGGATAATGCAAATCACAAAGACCAGTAAAGCAGTTAGTGGATTCTGCCCCATTTACATCAATTTTTCAGTTCTGATTTATGCAGTTCCATGATAGCAGTGCTCCCTGGGGACAATGCAGCTCATGAAGTCCCCAAAGTATCATATAAATGCTGGGGACATCTTCAGTTAAGGAAATCTCAGTGGGCAGCCTTCAGGTAGAGATCAAACAGATGTTAAGCCTCAAGAGAAAAGCTTTCTGAAGAAATTCATTTTGAGTCATATATGAAGATTAAACCCCTTAACCTTAACTATCTACCCACTCTGAACCTTAAATGTTCATTCATTTCCCGGGAAGAACCAAAGAAAAGATTTAAGCCCCAAAAGGGAAGACCTGCCAAAGACTTAATGAAATCCAGCAGGGGCTTGCCCACCTCTATTGCTGTTGTAAGAAAAACAACAGATAACAAGTTAAAATTATTGAATATAAGTAAGTGGAGAGATGAATTAGCTGGTAAAATGATTCTGCTATTTACATAGGAAGATACCAGCGGGAAAAAATATCCCTTGCTGAGAGCACACTACCAATTGCCATGAATTCCTGCTTCCCTTGCATTCTTGTCTGAAGTTATGGCAGGTATTGCTCTTCCTTTTCATATGGTAGAAAATCAAGGGATTATATGTGCTCCTCTTGCTGTTTACCTACATTTCACTCATATTCAGGGCTAAACTATAGCAGTTGCTTGATCACCCAATGACCACCCCCAGCAGAGAAAGGGAATCAGAAGAAGGAAAAAAGACCTACAAGTTAAAATGGAAATAGATTGAATGAAACAAAGTAATGCCAGTATAAAGTGCACAAAGTTATACTCACCACAGCAAAAGTACAGCAGTCACACTAAACTGGAAAGCTGACTTATAGGAAGCAGAGGAACCCAAGCAAGAGCCCAAATAGGAAGTCACATCTTCAGCAAGCTTCTCCCTCTGTACAGAGTGTGAGGTTTCTGGTGTGGGATACACCTGTAGTCAATTCTGGTCAGCTTCCTTGGCTAACCCCAAACTGCTAACAGCCTGCAGACCATGGCTGGTTGAAGATTTTATCCTAGCAAATCCAAGAGAGTGATTGTTAAGGATGCTGTTTCCACTGCCTAGTGCTATTTGCAGGATAGGTATTTCATACACCAAAATCTGCAGAGCATTTGAAGTCTTCTGAAAGGGTAAAGTAACTATGAATCAGTGGTGCTGTTACTCATAACAATGCAAAAAATGTCTGCTGGTAGGGGGAGACAAAATCAGGAATGTTCTGAAACTGGGTTAAAGAGTGAAGAGGATTACAAATTTCTGAGTCATCATAAATCAAAGCTTAGCTTTTTCAAATTCCTTTTCTAATTCAGCTATTTGGTAATTCAGCAAAGTATACCACAGCAGTTTTATTTTAACTGGTGAGGACATTTGTAACAAGAAATTCTAACCTGTTGGCTGTAACTGTTTGGGCCATTATCAAGTAAACTGCCAATAAGAATGAGTATTTGCTTTTTGGTTTTATTATTTGTAATTATTTTTTCCTATTTCTTGGAAGACAGTAAAAATCTTTTTGTTCACACATGTTTTCACAGCATAGGGTGATATCAAAATGAATAATGCTGAGATGGTTGCTGGCAGGGCATTATGGAGGATATGCTCATATGACGTGGTTTGTACGTAAATCCTGCTCCAGTTCATCAGGGCACTAAGCAATTTCAACCCCATACTGTACTGCCTCACCAGACACTTGAAAGAGTTCCTTCTGTTATTCTGCTTTCAATCCTGATTTCCTTACTCTTCCCTTTGGGAATGGAGAGGGATTCACAGAGAGCATCTATTTTTTGTCTAGTGGCTAACCCAGCCCTAACACTTGCCAAAGTGCCATCACACAGCATTGCTGGCAGATAACTCACCCCTGATAACTCTTGACTGGCTTAATGTCTGAGATCAATTTTCCTTTATGCAGTTTGGTGGCTTTGTATTTCTGTATTGCAGAAAATCTTAACTGGAAGGACAGAACAGGTATGAAAATTCAGAATTGATGCCTCTGTAGGGTGACTCCTTTCTGCAGTTTGGAGTTGTCAGAGAGCTGAGAAACGACCTCATATAGCAGAAGTTTAGCACTGCAAAAAAAAAAAAGAATCTTTATAAAGGGCTTAAAAGTACAATTGTTAGCTGCTCCAGGTAAGCAGTGAGTATCACACCCAGCATGATTAGCTGCAATGGTCAACCTATAGGACCTCCTCCAAAATTCTCTAGAGACAATAGAAAAACAATGGCAGAATAAAACTTCAGCAAGGTCTTCATCGCTCAGTCACTGCAGACCTCCTCAACTTCACCTGTATGACTCTCATGCAATAAGCTCTTTCTTTTTGACTATCTGTTGGGATGATTACAAAGATTGGCACCTTTCTGACTTCACTTTGCTTCTCTGAGCAGCACTGCAGGCATCTGAAAGAGCCTGTGATCACCATGTGGGCTGAGTTCTGTGGGCTTCAGAGAAACAGGAAATTGTACAGCAACACGAGGGCAGTCCAAAGCTGTTTTTCTAATGTATCCCTTGAGGTGAATCCTGTTCATTGCACTTTTAGAGGTAGCCTTCTCTTCTAAGTGGGTAAACAACTCATTAAAAACCTAATTAAAAATGTATCCATTTGTCCAGCATGTGCATATGTATCCTATAACTCAATCATAAACTGTGTTTCATCCATACAATACATCAAGACTTGTTTCATCCATTTCTTTTTGTAGTTCTAATTTAAACTCATAAGTAGTCCTCTGGACTCTGAGAGATTATTCCCATGTTCAATGATAAGATGATTGTGGATTGGAAGACTGTGATGAAGATTGCTCTGAGGTTCATGAAGGGCCTAGAGCATGTGACCTATGATGAGAATGTGGGGAAGCTGGAGTTGCTCAGTCTAGGGAAGAGGAAGCTGAAGGGAGACCTCATCACTGTCTACAGGAAGAAAGAAGGAAGAAAAGATGAAGATAAAAGAAGTTCTTCTTAAATTATTACTACTTTGGGAATAACTATTATAAGAGTGATAATAAAACCCATGAAACCACCAAAAATCCCCTCACTGTTGATTTCAAACAAAGTTACATGGTCAGATCATAGACATTTAGAGGCCACTGGAAGTGTTTATCACTTATATTCAGTAAGGAGAGATGTACTTATTTTAAAGAGAGGGGAGGTGGAACAAAGCCAAACAGCAACCTGCCATACTGAAAAGTAAATGCAGTCAGAAATTAAACATGGGCAAGTTCTGCCTGTGAAAACAGGGGGCTTATTAAAAAGTATTCTTTATATCCATGAAATTCCTCTTCTTATTGTCAGAACTTGATGTTTTTTTCTCTCTTCACTGCATCTGAGAATAATAAAAGTATGTTTTCAGGGGACTGTATGAGCTCATGGTCCTTTTTTCAGTACTAATAGCTAGATGGTTTTAGCTATCTCCCCAGTAAATTATAATTTAATTTTCAGCTATTTAAAGGTCACTCTGAATAATATATCTGCTGCTTAATAATCAGTTAAAATAATGGCACCTTTCAGGAGTGTAGGCTAATAGCAGTATTGCCTTTGTGCAGGCCTTTGCTGTTTTCATTTGTTGTGTGATCAGTGAAGCAAGAAAGAAGTTTCCCTCGTATGCCCGAGCCAGATTTTTAGTCTCTCTTCCTTTCCCTTTTTAATGGGAGAAACAAAAACCTTTTTGCAATCAGCAGTAATCTCTCCAAAGGTCTTTTAATTTAAAAAGTCATAAGTGTTAATTAGCTATTATTAAGTGCCCCCTGTATAAATTAACGTGATTGATGAAAAAATTAAGGGTAATGAAAAATGTAGCAATGCATGTATTTTTAAGAGACTATATTAAAGCTGAAAGTCCCCAAAGACAGAAACTGAGGCCTGCTGCACCCCTACCCTGCCTTTATTAGTATTAGTAATAAAGAAACATATAGATATCTATCTCAGCAATGCACATGGACATGATGGATATACCAGTTCTAACATATTTCACCTTTTATTGTGCTTTGAACACTCTTTGTGACAAAGCCTTAGTCCAATATGGTGTAATTTGTCCAGTTCTTTTGTGGAGAAGTCTCCCAGCAGAAAATGTTTGACTAAATACTATCAGATCTGAACATTTTATTTACTGCCTTCTTACCTACCCAGAACATATTGCTTGCATCACACAGCCACGAGTTTACTTGGATTTTTGTTTCATATATGTGGAATCATCATCATGAGAAATGCAGTCTGTACCTGTGAAGTGCAGACTGCCCAGTCAGACCAGGTGTGCTGATGGCAAATTGGTTAGTAACTGCTGGCTCTGGGTTAGCCTCTCAGCAGCAAGTAGTTGGGCTAGACAATCTTTCAAGGTTCCTCCCAATCTCTAACGTTCTGTGATTCTATGAGAGTGGTTTCAGAGAGCTCATGTGTTCAGAGAAAGGCAATGAAGTTGGTGAGGAGTCTAAAGAACAAGTCTTATGAGGAATGGCAGAAGGAATTAGTGCTGAGCCTGGAGAAAAGGAGGCTGAGGAGACCATTGTGCTCTCTACAATTCCATAAAAGGAGGTTGGAGCAAGGTCGAGGTCAGTCGCATCTCCCAAGTAACGAGTGATAGGACAAGAGGAAATGGCCTCAAGATGTGCCATGGGAGGTTTAATTTGGATAACAGGGAATTTTTTTTCCTTGAAAGGTTTGTCATGCCCTGGAACAAGCTGCCCAGGCACGTGGTGGAGTCACCATGCTTGGAGGGATTTAAAAGTTCTGTAGATGTGGTGTTGAGGAACATGGTATAGTGATGGACAGTGTTGGGATAATGGTTGGACTTAATGAGGTCTTTCTCAACTAAAATGATTCTCTGAAAACCTTTTTCTCAACTCTAGATCCAGGCAATTACATAGAACTAACAAGAGAGTATCTCTTGCTATGCTTCTGCCAAGCATATCTGAAACTGGCCATGATTCAAGCTGTTGGACATTCTCCAACAGCACTATTTTATAAGCTTGTTTTCCTTATTTTCTCTTTTCTTCCACCATAGCTTCTTCATCCCAGTGCCTTGGTGCAGTTCTGGATCTCTCTTACTAAACTAAATGTGATTAAAACTGCACTGGTTTGCAGACTGTGAGCTCTGGAAGTCCACACTAGCATGTCTGCTTTAGAAGCCAGCAGAACTCAGAGGGATAGTGTACCTAAGTGACACCTAACAATTTGGACTTGATGATCTGTGAGGTTTCTTCCAACCCTAATGATACTGTAATTCACCTGTCCAATACCTTTATTTCCCTTCTGCTCTTCACATTTTAAATTAACTACCTGGAATGAAACCATTTCTTTCAAGGCCAGCATCTGGCAGTCCCTGATTGTTTTAAAGGAAAAAACACTAGATATCTTTGAGAGAAAGTGAGCTTTTCTGGTTCTAATAAAAGAGTCATGCAGGTATTCCTTGATAATATGCCCCATATTTTATGCTCTAGTTTGCAAGTGGGAAGAAGATACAAGAGATATGCCTTTAGCACAAATCTGATCAAATCTCAAATCTCTATAAACCCTCTGTGAAGTCTGCTGTCAAGAATTGGAAAGATTTTGACAGCTGAAGTCTCTGAAGAGCCTGACTGCATTAAGCAAGCCTACACAGTGACCGAGGTGCACATGCACCACTACTGGAGGGTTGGGCATTCTCTAGCCAACAGCTCCAGGGAAGAAGAAAAAAAATCTCTCATTGTACCAGAAAAAGAGAAAAGACCAAAGAACAGCTATCCTGTCTCAGACCAAAAGTTCATCTATTCCAATAACCTATTTCTGATGGTGACAATGAGTGGATGTGTAAGGAGAAGGAGAAGGATAAAGCATAAAACAATAGTAGTGTTGAATATCCTTCAGGTTATCCTTCTGGGTACATGACCTGCAGAGTCAAGAGTTAGTTTCCCTTTATGAAATTGTCCCTGGATTTCTGCCCCAGGAGTTTGTCCAGGTCTTGACTTCATGCAAACCTCAAAGTTCCATGCTATCCAATGGCAAGAAGCTCTATGAAAAACTTTCCTTTGAGCAGAGTAGAAGCAGTAGTGAAGGTTAGTTTCCAAGAATACAGCAGACCCTGTTGCTCATCCGGTGGTAATCATCCCAACTGCATTCAAGACTATGGAAATACACACATTATTAGCTGAGAAGAAGACTTATACAAACCACGAGAGGACAATAGATCAGGTCACAGGAGGCTCATAGTGTAGCTCTGTTGCTTTTTCTCAGTCTTCCCAAACAAGCACAAACCCTTATTAATTTCCTTCCAAATGTAGAAGAAAAGTATTCTATGAAGAACTGACAGATGAATTTGGCTTGGTCTAAAGTCCATCACATCAGCAGCAATACCCTCATGGATTTCAGTGGACTGCATTTGGTGTTTCATGAAATGCACACTTAATCAACAGGTATTATTCTTTATAGTCTGCAGCACAAGGAAGAACTCTGATACAGACTTCATGCCACCTTTTAACATGAAATCTGTTATTCAAAATGGTTTTTGTTCTTGTTTAATAAGTAAAAGAATCCACTAAATCAGCAAACACAAAATTTACAAGTAAAAAAAGTTTGTTGTTTGTTTTTTTTCCCCTCTAAAAACCAGTGGAAGTATCCACTGTAGTGAAATAAATGAATGCTTTCAATTGCATGTGGCCACACTCAGCAAAAACAATCCCCTTGGATTCTGTTTGAACATGTACAAAAAAAAAAAACCCTGAAGATGTTGTGCCACTCTCTACCATAAATCACTCCTCCATAATAATGCCTTCCTGTCCAAGCACACTAATCAAATCTCTTCCCTGTCACTGGAATTATTACATTTTAACAAGTACAGGATTTAATCATCAGTTCAAGCTTTTCACGCATTTGCTTCACCCAGGCCTTGACAGCAAACCTTTACTCATGAGTTGTCCTTACTGTGGTGGTGTGATTACCATTTTGACTACTCATGTGAATAATACTTTGCAGTTTCAGGCCTTTAATTAGCTGGATGCTTTCAGAGATATTTCTTTAGACTGCATTTTCTCTGTGCATTAACCATGGTATCCTTCCTCCCTCGTGTTAATGACTTGGGCAGGTAAGTGTTTGTCTAATGTATCAATCACTTTCTCCTCACTTTCTACACATCTAAAGTCTTTCTGATTGTGCCTCATGAATTTTAAGAAGCTTCTCTGACAGAAAAGACCTTGACATCTGTATTGCACGTCACATAGGACTTAATCTTTTGTGACTGAAATGAAAGGCATTGCCCAGTTAAAAAACTGGCCATGTTGTGCTCAGATTTACCAGATGCTTGGCTTCTTTCTCTTTCTGATGCCCTCTCAAGTCTTCTGCAGCTTGAAGGTCATCAGTGCATTTTCACAGGTCTCCATCAGCATCCAGGAGTGAGTACAGATGTTGCTAGGGTGATTTCTTCAATTAGATATGGAGCTGTTCATTGGAAGAACATTCTGCACCTGGGACTAGCAACAACTTTATATAAGATATCAACCTGTGAGAGACACAAGGAAAGGAAGAAGGAATTTCTAGAACTTGACAAATTCTCTAAATTAAGTTGTTATTGAAAATCTCCCTATTCAGTAGAACCCCCAATGGACAGTCAAAAGTTAAAACTCATTTGCTGTCTTGCAGCCAAGAGTGTATTTATTCTTCTTCTCCCATTTATTCTCCTTCTCCTATTGAAGGAAGTCCAAACTAACAAGGTTTTACAAGGAAGTAACCTTCTGCAAGGTTACTTGGTCTTTTTTTTTTCTTTTACTATTGTGCTCCAAAACATGCTTTGTAGACTGTTCTTTCCACTGATTCCAAGAGAAGTTCATCCAGGTGTTGTTGTCTGCTTGCATGATTGGTTTTAGACTAGTGCTTCCTGGGATTTACTCAACAGGGTTTTACATACCTTCACTTAGCAGACAGCTAGAAGGATTGAGGATGCTGCCATGCTCAGCTGTTTATTACACCAGAGATGATGAGTCCCCCACAAGAGCCAGGAGAATGCTGCTTTCCCATAAAGACCAGTAATTTTGTGCAGTGGAGTTTGCAGGAAAGCAGCTGAGTGAGGCACATGAAATCCTGCTAACTCATTCTGATGAGAGGACTATCTGTAGTAAGTTGAAATGGACAGCCAGGAAGGCCTCTTTCCAAGCTCAGCTAGATGAGTCAGGGCTTACCTGTCATCATGCTTGAGTTAGAGGCTGTAACAGCATAACTAAAAGAAAGAAAACTTGACAGAAATTCCCATTGTGGTCTGCTGTTTCTCATTGACACCCCCTCACCCCACCCCGCCCCCGTCACCGCCATGATACATCATTTTGCAACAGATTCTGACATGTGATGAAGAATCTGAGTTCTCAAGCTCATCCAGGGACTACTCTCCACCTCCAGGGGATAATTAGTTTGCTTATAAAACATTTTTTTTTAGATTCAAGTGTTATTCAAAGTTCCAAATCCAAAACATTCCAATCCTGCTCAGTTTGGAGGGAACAGTTTTTCACATCCAGATATGACCCTATGGGTTTTTCTCTCCTGGATCAAGTCTCAGAAAAGATTTCTCACACACACACACAGAGTCATTAGAATATGCAGTGTTTTGAAATGAGTTTATGGCCAAAAAGAGAGAAACATTTCCTAAAACACACCTGAGATCATATAAGTCAAATTTGCTCTTGGCTCTAATATTGCCTGCCAGGTTTCATCTGCTTGACTGATAAAGAGCTACATTTCTGCATGCAAGATCATACAAACAGCAAGAGGAATATGGACTCTTTTACTGGCATTAAAAATAAAAAGAAAGGGGGGTGTGGTAATATACAAGGGGGAAAGGGACTGTAAATGAGGGTTTTCAGAATTGTACCCAAACTCTAGACAATGCAAGGACAGTAAGTAATGAAATTAATTTTCCAATGCATTTATTTCTATGGTACTACTAATGCTGTTCCTAGTGAGGATTTGAGGTCATCCTAAGCAGACTGGTCAGTCCATACCCTCAGATCAGAAACAACTTCATCAAATTCCAAATCTACCCTTGAGTATTACAGATCATGTGGGAAAGAAGATAATTGAATGTTCAGAGAACCCTAGAAGCTGATTCAAACAACTGTCCTAGATAAGACTGATAGGTGAAACGCGGAGGGTTTTAGCCTTAACTCTGAGTATCCTGGCATTCAGCATTTGTACAAGCAATACTTTACCAGGTGACTGCAGCCTTGGGAATGCAGGGGCAGTCTCCACAAATATTATTGGTCCTCTGATACTAACAAATCTCCACCAGCTTCCATTCATCAAAGTTTGCCACTTTATAAGCACCCTCAGTAGCATTAGGGGTTCATTCTCCCTCTACAAATACCAACAACTACAAGACAGCAAAAATTCAGTATTTTACTCTTCTTGTCACTTCTGTTTCACTTGTGCACGTCCTTCTACTACCACGTGGCACAGAGCTACATTCCTACGACAAAGAAGCCAGGTTTGATGTGTGCACCCAACAACTAAGAGACCCTAGAGCTGACTTTCAGTCTTGTTAAGTCCAATTTCAAACAGCTGCCAGAAATTCGTGAGACAATTATATCTTTCCTTAATTTAAGCCTTCATAGAAGGCATTGGAAAGTGCATTTGGCTGAGAGAAAAGCAATGACAATGGTCTTGCTAAGAGGCAAAACCAGAACAAACCAGACTGGCACTGAATGCCCCTCCCTGTCAATAAAGAGGTTTTACAGCAAAAAAAACGTTTAATTTTATTTTGGTTTCAATTTTATTTTGCTATCAAGTCCTAGCTGTGTTCAAGAACAGAATGAATCTGACAGTTTCATGTTGACTCTTACATCTCCCATTACTAACTCTTTTCATCTCTGTCCTGAAGCAAAAATAAATTTCCCCTTTTAAGCTTTTGATGATAAAAATCTCATCTGTAGCTTCATAAATGATCCTTTATTATCTATATTAATAATGAATAAATGTCTGTTGAATACCCCTGATCCTTTGCATTAATAGTGCCAGATGTATTATAGATAACCTTTTGATTTAACAGCACAAACTGTAAAACAATATTAAACCAGTAAAGGACTGATCTTACTGGAGTCACTAAGGTCACAATTATTTCATTTCTGTTTGTAAATTGTCCTGTTACGAAGCATCAGACCCTATCATTTATTTTTGAGAGGGCTACCAGACTAGCTGCACTCCTAGAAATAGAGCTCATAAATAATACCTTGAATAATTCTTTTTAAACATTTCCGTCTCTTTCACTTCTCCTTCCTAATGCCTCCTGATGATCCTAATTAATAGAGCATTACCACACGAGCAGGTCTGCTTCCGTTTACTGCACTATCACTCAAAAAATATGTTGCTCGGCTCCTTTCCCATTAGTCCTGTCAGAATCAGGCACAAACTTCACTCAATCATCTTGCGAGATGACACTGAGTGATCTGTAGTTATTCCTGAACAAAGGGATGTAGCTCCCTTTAGATTAGCACAACTGCATCATTGCTCCCTCACTACAAGAAAGACACTGAAGTGCTGAAGCAGGTCCAGAGAAGGGCAATGAAGGTGGTGAAGGGTCTGGAGAAGGGGTCTTCTGAGGAGCAACTGAGGGAATTTGGGCTGGTTTAGCCTGGAGAAAAGGAGGGTGAGGTGAGACCTCTCTCTCTGCAACTACCTGGAAGAAGATTGTACGTAGGTGGGGGCTGATCTCTTTTCCCAGGTACCAAGACAAGATGAAATGGCCTCACACTGCACCTGAGGAGGTTTAGGTTCACTATTAGAGGAAACTTCTTCACTTAAAGGGTTATCAAACACCAGAATAGGCTGCCCAGGGAGGTGGTTAAATCGCCATACCTAGAGATATTTAAAAGACACAGAGATGTGGTGCTGAGGAACATGGTTTAGCAGCTAACTCAGCAGAACTGGACTCAGTGATCTTAAAGGTCTTTACCTACCAAAACAATTCTACTGTCTATTCTATGATTCTATCCCCAAAGTTTGCCTGCTTTCCTCTTATGTACTCATTCTCTCTTCCTTTATGATCATTTTCAAGTAGGTTGCTAGTTTATGTTGATTGACATACACCTAAAAATCCACTGGGCTGCAAAGCAGGATAATACCCTTCATAAGTGTTCCTTTCCACCTGCTGTTGTGTGACTTCTATCCCAAACTCCAACACCTCTAACAGAAGTCCATTTCTGCTCAGTGATACCCAAGGCCAGAACAAGGGGCAATGGCTGGAAGCTGAGGCATAGGAAGCTTCATGTAATCATGAGGAGAAATTTCTTCCCTGTGAGGGTGACAGAACACTGAAACAGGCTGCCTGGTGGAGTTGTGGAGTCTCCATCTCTGGAGATATTCAACACCTGCCTGGATGTGTTCCTGTGTGATCTGGTATAGGAGATCCTGCTCTGGCAGGGGGGTTGGACTGGATGAGCTTTCAAGGTGCCTTCCAACCTCTAATCTGTGATTCTATCACTGGTGGAATTCCCAAGGCACAATGAAGTGCAGGGGTTCTCAAACATTTCTAGAGATTGGTGTCTGCAAGAAAGCAGTACTCTCTGGGCAGTTTAATAATCAGTTGGTTGAAGAAAATCCTTATGCTGGCATTGTACAGCTGAACTTGGATTTGCATGTCTGTTCAAACCACACTGGAAATTGCGAGTGAAAACCTGAAACCATTGAAGCCACCAACGGTTTTGCTTCAGTTTTGCACAGGCCAGCTGACAGCTTACCAGATTCAGCTGTTCAAAGAGAAGTCAAAGGTGGCTTCTGATAACTGACAAACAAAAAAAAAGAAACCGTTTAAATAAAAATAAATTGCTGAGACAACAACAGCAAAAGTTGACATTAAAATATGTGATGTTTGTCATCAACTCAAAAGCACAAATAAATACCTCTCTTCATCCAGCATCATAACATCAACTAATTCTACTTGATTCACAGTTTATACCTACAAAAGTAATAGCAGTTAGGCAAGGTCCTCTTTAAAGGCCCTAGTCCAACAAACACCTGCACATGTAATCACTTCAGTCACAAGCACAAGTGTTTTGTCTTGCAGATTCGTGTTCAATACTACATGCATGCGGCTCTTAGGAGAAGCATCTAAGTCATATGTGGCTAAGTTCCTGGCTAATCTGGGCTGGAAAGTGTCATGGTGGTATTGTGATTCCATATATCATCTCATGACATCACTGGGTGAATTCTCTCATCTGCATCAGCAGAAATCCAAAGAGCAATAGAATTAGATGAACACGTTCACAAATGCTCTTGTGTATAAAAGCTTGACTCAGTGGGTCCAGTACTGGTTTTGTTGCTGATTTGCAGTGGACAGGGTTTAATTCAATAGCTCCAGTTACTAGTATCTGTTATGCTTTACAGATGCATCTCAAGAGTACCTAGCTTAAACTCCTCTGTACTCTCAAACCACAGGTACAGAGATTTCCTAGTCTACACAAGTAATTAAGGAAGGGTTCAGAATACATCTAATATACTTAAGCTAAGGTCTGGTGGAAGGATTTGTACCAACATGCCCATTTTCACTACATTCTTTCTCAACCACACGACAAAGCTCTGTGTAGTCCATCGTTTGCTTTCTCGTCGAATGATAAATAGTGCCTCAAATTAAACATGATTGTTCCCTGTGAAACTAAACCACAGCTTCTTCAAGGCAGTGATGGCATTTCCTCTCTGTGCTGCTTTTTCTCCATTTCCTGTTGATGAAAGCCACTGTCTGGATTGCTGGGTTTTGGTATTTCAGCTGGACTGATAGCATCAAAGATATTTCTTGGCTTCACCCTCTCCTTTGTCACTACCTCACATGACTGTTCTATGTAATAAATAGTCCCATATCTGGTTCAATGTAATAAATAGTCCCATATCTGGTTCACAGCATCTCTGACTTTATTCTGCTCCTCTAAAGTAAGATATATTTTAATTTAATGACCCAGGCACCTTTTTCCTTCCTACCTGCTACATTTACACTCTTATGAACGTTAGCAAATGTTGGTTGTAGCCTATCATCTCTTTTATTATTGTTCTTCCTCATATTGACTAGCATCAGCATTCCAAGGAGCCTTGCTGAAATCACCTCGTGACAGTCTCCAGATTTATTTAATAACAAAATGCATGAGGCACTGCAGAATGGCAACTTTCATTTAGCAGAATCCTCATTGTATCCTCGGACTCCAGAAAAGTTGTGTTTAAAACCATCTCTCTTCCTTTCTTGCTCACATACAACTGCGTATTCTGCTCTCAGTCAGAAGCAGAAATACAAATGCATTGTGAAAAAGGTGTTTCTGCTTTCAGAACCCAGACTTCCAGGCATGTGTTAAACAGCCACTGTTCTCTGCAGAGATCCTGCCACAGTGCCAGCACCTGTCATAACTAAATAAAATAATAACAATTAAATAGTAACTGTTGAGAGATTTCTAGCTCAGATATTCTGAAGGTGGGAGAAACTTTGACTCTTAGTGAGGACCTCAATAAAATAGCCTTGTATGAGAGATGTATAAGAGAAATTAAGCATGAAACTCCAAAATGCTTCACAGGTTTGCAGCTGGTTTACAAGAACAGCAACAAACTTCCTTCATACAAAGATGTAAGTAACAAGATGAAGAATTCCCTGACTTATTTTCTATCCCTGAACATCTTCCTGTCTTGCAACACTGCAAATGTTGCACTAATATCCAGTAAACTGGATTTAATTCATTATCCCTCTACATTATTGCATTGCTCCCCAGCCATTAAGAGCAAAACCTCACTGGTATTTAGCATCCTTTGCTCCTTTGAACAGGTGAAGGTTAAAATTTACTTCTGAACACAGAAAAATCAACCTGTCATATCTACAGATGTTAACCTCAGAAGCTGAAGGAGTTTTTTGCTACCATAAAACGTTTTTTAAACCTCCATTTAACAGAATTTGGCCAAGTTTGTCCTAAGTGGCAGTTTGTATTAGAATGAAATTCCACAATTAACAATAAATAGAAAAGAAGGATTTTGCTGCTCCTGACCTGTAATGCTGCCACTCAAAGAAAAATACAGAATGCTTTTACCAAAGGAGAAGCAAGATGACATTTTCTTCCAACTCTGGGAGAATTTAAGACAGCATGCTTTTAATGGTGACTGAAAATAAAAGGTTCTAGGTCCTTTTTCTGTTTATTTTAGGGAAATTTATTCTTCTCTTCCCCCAAACAAGCACATTTTCTTTCCACACTCCTACCAACACAATGGGTTTCTTTTTTAGCCTCCCTCATAATCCTCACTCTTTCTACTTCTTCTGTCTGCCTGGAATATTATTTTAACCATTTTCAAAGAGGTCATAACGGCAGAAGGAGTTAGGGGCAAAACGTGGGGGAGGGAGGAGAATCAGTGAAATAAGTGAATGCAATAATTTTTCTTTGATGAATAAAGAGGTAGAAGAAAAAATACCCAGGTTCATCAGTAATGCAGGCCCTGCCATCCCCAGATGTTACAGAAGCATTAGAATTGCTCCCTGCAAGAAAAATTGGATTAGTCACAATCTTGTCGACTAATGGGCACTCTCTGTGATCTTTAGAGCTTCATTTACTGGGTTAATAGTGCTTTGCCTGAGTTCCTTTGCAATAGGGAAAAAAAAAACCCACACTGCACGAAGAAATATTCTGGGTGCAGTCCACAGCCACTGACACGAGTAATATCAGATTCATCACAGACAGACCTCGTATCTCATTACTACTGAAGAGTTTGCCCCCAAGGCATTTGAGCTCAGTCAGGCCAGGCCCCTCATGTGGAACCGTTCAGGTATATTGTGAAATGATTTAATGCGATAATAATGTCCACTTTGTGAGATAGATTATGTTTTTTATAGTGGCTGATGGTTAATGAATGATACATTAGCAAACATCACTAAAACATTATTGAGAAAATGCAGATAAGAGATCGTAACTGCCTCATTCCCTACCCCCACTCTCTTCCAGATGCATTAAAAATGGAAAGCAGAACTTAGAGAAAACTTGACACTATTTTTTGGTGATGCTACCAGCTTGCATAGTCTCTCTTTTGCTGGCTTGTTCTCTAGAGAAGGGGGGGGGGGGGGGGGGGGGGGGGGAGGGATATTTAAAAATCTTGGAAACACAAACTGAAATATCTCTTCTTAAATCAAATGAGAATCAATGAAAGTGCAAACCTGAACAAATACATTATATGTTGACCCAGTTTATTAGATGAAGCCGTTTACCCTGATTTGATTTATCTGGCAATACACTGCTCAGCTGTGAAATGAGATAAGAAGAGCCTATTCACCTTATTTACAATATTATAGTGACTCCTGCTAGCACCACTATGGTTAAGGATCTGTCAGCAATTCCATTACAAACACCTTCTCAATTTTTTTTTTTTTATAGTGTTTGTAATGTGGCTGCAGATTCATGCTTAGCTTGAACGTGGCAATCCAAACCCAATAGATTCAATTAAAATCTCCCATCAAGTTCAATGGATTTTGGATTAATGCAGCACAATCTTTAATGTGTAGAGTTTGGTTTTTCCTCCAAAAATCACAGAATCACTAAGGTCAGAAAAGACCTTTAAGATCATTGATTCCAACTGTCAATCCAACACCACTGTGCCCACTAAACCATATCTCAAAATGTCATGTCTATGCATCTTTTTCACACCTCCAGGGATGGTGACTCCACCACCTCCCTGGGCAGTCTGTTCCAATGCTTGACCACTCTTTCAGTAAAAAAAAAATCATAATATGCAATCTAAACCTCCCTTGGTGCAACCTCAGGCCATTTCTTTTCATTCTATTGATAGTTACTTGGGGAGAAGATGCCAATGCCCAACTCACTACAAACTCCTTTCAGCTATTTATAGAGAGCAACAAGGTCTCCTCTTAGCCTCCTCTTCTCCAGACTAAACAACTGTGCTGGTTTGAGATTAAACGGAACATTCTAAGGAGAGAAATTAAATCATTGGTTGTAAAAGAATAATAATGATAAAGTCTGTATCATTCATTGGTTTGCTAAAAGAGATAAAAAGCCAAAATATAAATAATTTGTCCCTCTTTGCTCTGGGACACCTATTCTCTTCTCCTTTACTCCACTCTAATAGCTTCCACTAACAGATAATAATTAAGGTTTGATGATTGGTTTGTCTGTTTGGGAGAGAGAGAGAAAGGCTCTGAGCACCTTCTGGGCAGTTTCTTTGGGAGTGAATTTGGATAGAATACAGAAGTACTATTTCTAATTTGTATGTACTTGTAAATATTTGTGAATATATTGTATATATGTGCTTGTAAATTTAGCTTTGCTGTAAACAGAGCTTTATCTTACCTCCAAGCCATCTGAGCTGGTCTGGTAAATTTCAATAGTTGATGGGGGGAAGTTCCTTAACCCACCACAACAATTCCAGTTCCCCCAGACACTCCTCATAAGACCTGTTCTCCAAACCCTTTACCAGCTTTGGTGCCATTCTCCAGATTCTGTCCAGCACCTCAACATCTTTTTTGTAGTGAGGTTCCCAGAACTGAACAGAGTATTCGAGGTGCAGCCTCACCCATGCCTGACAGGGATGCAATTGCTTCTCTACTCTTGCTGGCCACACAATTCATCATACAAGTCAGGAAGCTGTCGGCCTTCTTGGCCATCTGAGCACATGGCCAGTTCACATTCACTCAGAATTCTATCAGCACCCCCAGGGCCTTTTCCACTGGGCAGATTTCTAGCCACTCTGCCCCAAGCCGATAGAGTTGCATGGGGTTGTAGTGATCCAAGTGCAAGACCTGGTGTTTGGCCTTGTTGAACCTCATACAATCAGCTTTAGCCCTTCAATCAAGCCTGTCTGGGTCCCTCTGCAGAACCTTCTAAGCAGATCAGTGCTCCTGCTCAATTTGGTGTCATCACTTCTGGTCCAGGACTTTGCTCTATTTCACTTTGCTTTAAAACAGGAGCTTCCAAATAAAATTTCTTGTCCTCTTTCCTTCATTTGTATTTGTGATTGTTTGAAAAGATTTTTGATCTCTATAAAAAAATCCACCCACAAAAAGGTGAGTGTAGCTACATTTTTGAGGTTGAGAATTGGCAGCATTTTCTCTGCCATATGCACCCACCCAGCTGCATTCTTAGTGCAAACCTATAGAGATCTATCAACCACAGTATGGTTCACTGATTTACTGCACCCCAAACAGTCAACAACAGGCAATGCCCACATTTAACTCATCTTCTAGTGTTGATACCTGATATGCACACAAAAGTTAGAGATGCAGATGTCATACCAATGTAATTCTTATTTCTAACACTGAAACCATTAATATTTTCAATTAAATCCTTATTGTTCCACATTCCCTTTTTTCTTTCATTTTGAGACATGCATTTGTAAGAAATGAGCATAAATAGCAAATGAGATGATTCACTCATCCTAAATATTTTACCTTCCACATATTCTTCAGTCCCATTCCTCCACTGTTCCACATTGTGCAGGCAGAAGGCAAATCATAAACTTGGCTGTGAAGGAAAAGAAACAGAGAAGATGGTGAAGTAGTGTTCACTGAGGTCAAACAATACCTGTTGACCATAATTACACAGACTTAAGATGGGTTCCATTTGTTTCATCAGCATTTCCCAGTCACCTCTGACTAGACAAAGCAAAGGCCTCAGCTGCTTTGGATTTCAGCTTCATTTGCACTGAAGAGACTGGATCACACTGAGGAGGACACTTCCACTTTACTTTGTAACACAAAACAAACTGTATTTTTTCAGAAGTGTAGGTCTTTAAAACCAGTAATGTTTTTCTTCTACCTCATGAGTATTGCAGGGAAATCTGAGGGGAAAAGAGAAGAAATGTGAATAAAGGAAGAATGTAGCAAAGGGATGGTTAAGACCTTGAACTTTAGTGTTGCCCATTTAAAGACAAATGTCCTACTTCTGTGCAGAGGGAGATGGTAAAACCTCTGGGACTCATGGCTGCCCAGGCCTGAGCTGCTTTCCTGAGGGGAGCCAAGTGGGAAGAAATGGTGGCACTGTCAAGCAGCTATCCCTCACAGATTGGCCACCTCAGAACGTTGTTCATTCATGGTCTCACAGATACACTCACAAGTTGTTCACAAGTTCACAAGGAAATGGCCAAGAACAGGCACAGGTGGCTGTGCAGGCAGGTGTGGCGAGGCAGTGAGACGGCAGGGAAGCAGCTCCCACCATTGGAGGCCTGCACCTGCCTGAAGCACTTCGTGAGGGGGAAAGCAAGATGGCAACTCCAAGAGCCCTATCACATTACCTGAGTCAGCCCAGAGAGAGGCTGCCACCATGAGACCCCACCAGGAGTACTGCATCCAGTTCTGGAACCCCCATTCCAAGAAAGATCTGGAGAGAAGGGCCATGGGGATGACCAGAGGGCTTGGAGCACCTCTCCTGTGAAGACAGACTGAGAGAGTTGAGTTGTTCAGTCTGGAGATGAGAAGGCTCTGAGAAGACCTTACTGTGGCTTTCCAGTATCTGAAGGGGGACTACAGGAAAGCTGGGCAGGGACTTTTTAGGCTGTCAGGTAGTGATAGGACTAGGGATAATGGAGCAAAACCAGAAGTGGGTAGATTCAGATTGTCTGTTAGGAAGAAGTTCTTCACCATGAGGGTGGCGAGACACTGGCACAGGTTATCCAGGGAGATGATGGAAGCCCCATCCCTGTGGAGGTCTTTAAGGCCAGGCTGGATGGGGCTCTGAGCAACATGATCTAGTGTGAGGTATCTCTGCTTATGTTAGGGGGGTTGGAACTAAATGATCCTTGGGGTCCCTTCAAGCCCTGACAATTCTGATTCTTTGATTCTATGAATCCTGTTGACACTAGTGAAGGAGGCCTGCCAAGGGAGCAGCAGAAGTGAGACAGGGGCTCAGGAGCTCCATGAGGAGTAAAACATCACCCAAGATGGCAGTTGCTGGAGGCTTGGGGGTTAAACCTCATCCTGCTCAACTGTTCCTTAACAGAGAAGGCAAAAAACATAATGGCAGGAGGGTTGTGCAGTGGTTCTCTGCTTTTGGTACTTATGCCAGCAAGACCTGGCTTCTTTAATAGCCCCCTTAGACATGTGGAGGCAGTGCTTGGGGCCAGCCATGGCCTGCAAGACAGTGCCATCTGTGCCAAGGGTGCCTTAGACAAAATAAACCTACACAGAAAGCACTTTGGGTGCAGCCACATCTCCTGGGGCAGCACCCATCCTCATTGTACATGCCTGAGGGGAGAAGTGTCTCCCATGGGGCTGTCAGGACTGTGACAAATCCCTTGGGAAGTCACTTCTACCGTGAGAACGTCTCTGGCAGCCACAGGGACAGCCCCAGGGGTGAGTGGGGAACACAAGAATTGTGCCTTCCCTGCCCTCCAAGGGGTATTTGGATTCAGACTCCCAGGATGAGATAGTGGAAGGGTACAGAACAAAGTTTCTTCTTCAGCAAGCAATAAACTTCTCTCAGGGCCTGGCCCAGTGCTGAGGTGCACCTTGCTGTTCTAAGTGGGACCTGCCCTGGCAGGGACTGGCAGAAGTCATCTTTGACACTGTGCACAATCTGCAATCAGCCATCACGCTCAAATTTCCTCACGTTGGTAAGATTTCCCCTTTGTTTGCTTGCTTAATCGAAGGTTTAGCAGGTTTTGGGTTTTGGCTGTCTGCATTTTTAATGGTCTGAGACTTAGTATGTGGATTATCTATGCTACTTTAAATGCATCTCTTCTGCTCTGTAAGCTCCAGCACATGTGAATTGTGTTCAATACCGAAAAAAAATGTGTGGAGCATGGTGACTGTATGCTTAGGCAGAAAAGAATAATGTTTTCTACTTGCACTTAGCATCTCATTAATCATTGCTGCAGTCATGAAGTCCTGTTTTGTGATGGCTTTCTTGCCTCAGTCTTGTATGAAATGTCCAGAAATAACGTGTATGGTGCTTTATATTTATTAGATAGATAGATAGATAGATAGATAGATAGATAGATAGATAGATAGATAGATAGATTCTGCTAGGGTTTTTTTTAAGCTGCCTACTGTGCTCAGAATCTGAGGAAAACACAGTGCTTATATTTTAAACCCTCCCTTGGTCATACCAGTACACAGCAGCAAAAGCTGTACTCAGCAAATTAAACCTACAAAGGATATTAAAAATTAAGGGAAATGCAATTCCTCTATGTTATTTCCTTGGATAGGCACTAACTGGTTGATAAGAAAAACAAGATTACTTGTACCACTTGCATTTTATCAGGGGGTTGGAATTCACAGAATCCAGGCTTTCAAAATTGTTAAGTTTGTACATATGGAAAAATTGAGAAGAGGGGGGGAGGGGGAACTATAGTAAAACTCATAAACATCTGAATTTTTCCACTGTGACCAGCAGTGCAAAATGTCTGCTTCAAAGGAATATAATAATGGCTTAAGAATATTCAGAATATCTCTGAATTAGAGAGAATATATCCTAAATTAGTCTCTTGTAATTATAGGTACTCATAAAACACAGGGAATTCTTGAATTATCCTCTCAGTGTATGGCCCTACCAGAAACCAGGATGTTTTTTTTCTCATTCTACAGACATCAGGGGAAGAGCTTTGAAATGAGACGAGGATCTCTGTTAATAACAGGATGTAACAGGCAGATAGTGGCCAGAAACTCATGAATTGGGATGGTCTTTAATGGTCAAGTTAAAAAAAAATAGGGCATTGCTCCTTGTCAAACACGGAGACTGATGGTTGTCAGCCTGTTCACTGACACCATGTATCATTAATCATTTGAACTCAGCATTTCCTCATTTCTGGGTACAGTTGCATATTTGTCTTAGTGAATGACACAGGAAACTCCGTTTTTGAGTCACACAATAGTATTTACCTTGTTCTTCAAGTGAAACCGAATGATAAATGAATTGAACTGAATGCTTTTATAAGGATCTCAGAGTATGTCTGGCACTTACTCTTCTGTTGCTGCTATTCACAGAATAGAATAGAATCATAGAATCAGTCAGAGTTGGAAGGGACCATAAGGAGCATCTAGTTCCAACTCCCCTGCCATGGGCAAGGACACCCTACCCTAGATCAGGCTGTCCACAGCCTCATCCAGCCTGGACTTAAACACCTCCAGGGATGGGCTCTCACCACTCTCATGCTGAACAACTTCCTCCTCATATCCATTCTGAATCTCCCCACCTCCAGCTTTGCTCCATTCCCCCTAGCCTTGTCACTACCTGATAGCCTAAAAAATCCCTCCCCAGCTTTTTTGTAGGCCCCCTTCAGATACTGGAAGGCCATAAGAAGGTCAACTCTTTCAGTCTGTCCTCATAGGAGAGGTGATCGATCCCTCTGATCACCCTCATGGCCCTTCTCTGGACATGCTCCAGCATGTCCACATCCCTCTTGTAATGGGGGCTCCAGAACTGGATACAGTACTCCAGGTGGGGTCTCACCAGAGCGGAGTAGAGGGGAAGAATCACCTCCCTCAACCTGTTGGCCACACATTCCAGAATATGCTTTTTGTGAAGCATGCCTATTCTTTTCCTTCACTTCCCTAAAGATATCAATATGCATGTACGGAGAAGAGGAATTCCAACTGGGGTCACCATTAGAAACAGTAACATGTTAAATAACATTTTGAGTCCTTAGTGAACTTTCTCAACTTGAGAAGTGGAATTACTGTGGAAAGCTCAGTGCTGTACCTCTTCTAGCAATAACTAAAAGTCTTACTCAGGGATTACTACTGTATTAGAAACCAAACACAGAGAGCAGCAAAACCTCTGCCTCAATTTGTATAATGGATATAGAGCAAGAAATAAAACAGAGAAAGAAGCAGATTAGAGAACACAAAAATAAATATTGGATAGCATATTTGGAGTAATCTCAAGAATCCTTCTGTTCATTGATGGTATAGATATGAGATTCTGTTCTAAGTTAAGGGAAATGAAGAGTTAATTGGTATAACCACAAAGAAAGTCCTCCAGAAGATTAGAAAGTCTTGGGGGAGGACACAGGACACTGCAATTGTTAATTCTATTCCGTGCCTTGTTAACTCACTATTTAAGGCAGTGCACAGCCAATTTTTGCTCTTTTCTCTTCGCTCAGGACACATCTGCTGTTATCTTGCTTCTTTTGTGGGGGAGAAACTTTCTCCTGGCCTTGGCTGGCATCAAATTTCCAACCACGCCACTGGTCCTGTTGAGGCTTGTGGTAGGCCTGGGTCTAGTGGGTGGGGAAGATTCTTTTTGAAGGTTGGCTGGGTGGCTCCGTGTGGAGATCCGGGTCTAATTGTCTATGTATTCCTTTTATCTGAATACCTTTTGTGTATATTTGTATATAGAATTGTCATTTAAACTTCCAGTCCAGTGTGGAACAATTTTTACTCCTTGGGAAGGGGTAAAATACCTTTTCTTATCTAACCCTTTTCTGTCCTCTTGCCCTAGGCAGCTCATGCCTCAAAACTAGGACAGATTCTGGTATCTATAAATTTAAGATCAGTCAACAGGAAGTAGCAAAATCTATCTGCACACTTCAAAACCTGGAGGAAACCTCAGGCTGAATTTTCAAGTAGACATCCATGATGTCTGCATTGTACAGCAGCTGTGTGAAGGGATTTAGTTTGTCTTCCTAGATTCACTATTACTTAATTAATCCATAGGAATCTTCTGCCTATTTAGAACAAACACAAGGAGAAATGTGGAAATGTTTTATTCTCAGGTTTTTAAGTTATGGTATGGGTAGGTCAGTGAAGCATTATCCTTTCTATAAAGTTATAAAAGTTGAGATGCCTTCTCTGTCTTTTGTTTGTTTGGCAGTGCCAGTTGTCTCCAGGTGTTTTCTGTGCTTTTCAAGATGACAGGAAGGGGAGGGTGCTTCTAAATAATATGTTGCCCTGACTTCATAAGGCTTGTTTTGTCTGCCAAATGAATTATGTAAACCTTCTCCACCCGAAACTGTTTCAAGTCAATTAATTGTTGTAATTACTTAAGATTTCTTTTTAATGAATATGACTCTCTGGGGATTTGATGATATCCTGTCATCTGTAGGCCTGATAAATGAAATGTGATTTGTGGCTTGCTGCAAACTGAACCCTTGTACTTGAACAATGTCTCTCTCTCTCCTATGCGCTCATTAAATGGAAGAAATGCCCTTGATGGAATTGGGCACACTCAATTTAGTTGGTCTCTAGTAAGAATGGAGAGTAGAGGCAGATAAATTTTGGTGTCTACCCCTTTTGTTCTCTCTTCCTTTAAATGCAGGCCTTGTTAACACATCGACAATTACTCAGACCAAACACATGACCCCAGTGAGATTACCTATTGTAACTGAGACTAGCTTAGCTGCTCCATCTCTCATCTCCATGAGGTGCACTGAAATGTGAAAGATTAGCTGGCAGGCAGTGCAGAAGAAGGCCTGTCTGATGGGTTTTTTATATTACATTTCCTACAACCTTCTTCACCCTCACCAACACTTGGCAATCAGAGAAGCCAAATTCTACAAGCAAGACACCCTCTGTTTCTGTGCCATACCTACTTTCCAATGTTTCTCAACAAAACAAACAAACAAGGGAAAAACCAGAGCAGCCCAGCACTGCAGATGGAAGGCATACAACCTGAGACAGTATGACAAAGAACCATGAAGCCTGCATTAAGTTCCTATGCACCATGTGACTGCTTATATATCAATTTCAATTTGCCTATTTCCCCCTCAGCTTCTGTGTACATAATATAATCTAATAACCAGTGCTAGGAAAGTATAAAGCAGGTGGGGCTTCCTGATTTAAATTCCATTGGTAAAGTGGGGATTACTGCTTTTATTGCAAGACCTTTGCTGAACATCATGTGGGTACATTAAGCATCATAAAACACGTAGCAAAATGCAGTGCCTTGGTCACAGTTTGGAATGTAAGGACAGTGAATTATTGTGTATCGCAAGCAAAGATCACTTTGACCTTTTTCCAGTTAAGGGAGGGTGCCTTACATATGTGGAGCTGTCTAAGCCTGGCAGCCACAGACAGTGCAAGTGTGCAGAGGAGACACCATCCCTGATAATGGAAATGAATTAACAAACAGAAGAAATTGCCACATACATCCATTACTTAGGAAAAGTGGGGGGAGTGGAGGTGGGAGTGAAGGGTAGAAAGGTGAAAATCGTGAGGAAAGAATGACCAGTGTCTGAGAGTAAGATATGATGGAAAAGGAGAATACTGAATTTTCACAGGATGGGATTTTGCACTTTGGGGTTCAGAATCTAGGAATGGTTGTAATGATTCAGACAAAATTAACATTAGATCCTGAATCTTTTCTGAACTCCTAAACCAACTTCTTTGTGCTGGTATAAAAGACATAACTCTACTCCTTCCCTGTTGTCTGCCCTTTTTCTTTCTAGCTTGGCAGGAGCTGTAAGCAAGAATATAGATGTACAACAAAGTGCAAGGAACTGTTTTTCGTGGCTTGATGGGCCCAGCTTAAAAAGCAGTATCTGCAAGTATTACAGAACTGATTGTCTTTGGAGCAGTAATTGGATGGAAGACATTCAGATCACCTTTGATTAGATGAACTTCTGAAACTATAGAGATTTATCAGTGCACAGATCTTATTCTCAGAGGACTGAGGAGAAAGTGTCCCATTAACTTAATGAATCAGGCCGCAAGAGAACAAGTGCTTGTGAAGTCAGAATTAGAGATTTCCCACCAGTGGCAAAAATTCTGCCAATAAAGCCAATAGGATTTCTCAAGTGAAATAAGATTAGAATGTATCTCCTCTGATTTTCAGTAGTTAAATGATTTGCTATCTTGTAGTAGGCTAATTATTAGATTTTCCTTTCATTTTTGTGTTGCAGGAAGGAATGAAAGTTCCCTTTCTCTACATAGATTGTGTGGCAGCTGTGGCAGTGTTTCCTCAATGCTGTTGCATGGTCTTGACCTTTGACAGATAGTGCAGTGCATTCATCTTTCCCAACTTCATCTGCCTTCAGCAAGGTGTCCCCAGCTCTGAAACTTCTGGCAATTTGACAAAGGCCTCTTCCTACATGTCAGTTCTTGTTATCTGCTCTGTCTTCTTCATATATGACACACATGTCAGCTCTCATTTTTTCACTGCTTGCTTTGTTTGCCCCTTCACAGGTGGGAGATTCCACATAATCTTTTTTTTTTTTAGCCATTTCTAGGATGGTTTTTATTTTCCTACAATATTTTTATGGTCTTTATTGACAACTACAAAGATCCTTTTTGTCATTGATGGTTTGTGGTTCTTCACAAAGAAAACCCACTTTTTAGAGGTCTCATTAACTGCCCATAGTAAACTATGTGCCCTCACTACAGGACAGACATTGAGTGTGGGAGCAGGTCCAGAAAAGTACAACAAAGCTGGTGAAGGCTCTAGTGGTCTTATGACAAGCAGCTGAGGGAACTGTGGTTTTTTAGTCTCAAGAAAAGGAAGCACAGGGAAAATATTCTTGCTCTTTACAACTACCTTGAAAGGAGGTTGTTAAGAGGTGAGTGTTGATATCTTTTCCTTGGTAACAAATGATCAGACAAGACAAAGCAGCCTCACATAGCACCAGTGGAGGTTAAGGTTGGATATCAGAAAAAACTTCTTCACTGAAAGAATTGTCAAATACTGGAATAGGCTGCCCAGGGAGATGGTTGAATCCCCATCCCTGAAGGCCTTTAAAAGACACAGAGATGTGATGCTGAGGGACATGGTTTATCATGAGACTTGGTAGAGTTAGGTAATGGTTGAACTCAACTGTCTTTTCTAACCAAAATGATTCTATGATTCTGTGGTTCTATTTCCACACCTTCTTTGCCAATTATACTCTTCCAGCTACCAGAGATCAGGTGTTGCTAAACGTTTTTGACATAATGCTTATGCAAGTTGCTCACCTCAGAATGTTTATTTAGTAACAGCCATGAACATTTTCACAGCCTGTTTATTGACTTTGTTTTACACAAAGCTTATAGGGATAATTTGTGCTCCTAAAGTTAGGGAGGTTTTTCAATAACTGGTTAAATGGTAATCAAGAGATATCTGAAACGGTGGCATTAATTTAGATCACAATATTCTTACTGTGTTCTTTGCCAAATGGGCAAAACTGCCACACTGAATTAGAACATTGTTGAAATGAAAAATTCAAAAAATGTACAACCTGAGCTTAAACAAATCTTAAGCGACATTAGCAAAGAGGAAGTCTAGGTCTTTAAAATGCTCTTCTCCATATCAGGCAATTTCCAGTAATAAAACATTGTAACATTTTATTGTTATAATAAGTAGAATGCTTTCAGAAATTGCCTATAGGCACAGGCTTTTATGCTATACAGTAAACACTTTAAACTTTGTCTCAATAATAAAAAGAACCCCTCATTTACATTTGATGAGCTCTTTCCTGTTATTTTTGTGTGTGCAATAACAACAATTCCTACCCCAGCAAGGTCATGTAGGGATTTATTAATTGATTTTCTTTCTCAAGTTTTTAAATGCAAAGTGTTTATCTATGTATGTGTCTGTGTACACACACACACACATAAAGATATATGCAAAGCATAGTGTGAATGTATTCTTCTGGCTGCTCTAAATCTTTCTTCTCTCTTTTCTCTCCTGCATCAAAATCTTATTGTAAAAATCATTGGAAGTGTGAAATACAGTCAATTATTTAAATATCTATAAATCAGCCATCTGTGATGTGTGCTCTAACAAGGAAAAAAGAATCAAGTTTGCCAGTAAATGCTACTCTGACAAATCCAATTTTAAGTATAATGTATTGCTAAGGGTATTTTACAACAACTCCTGTTTATGAACAGAGAAGGGCTCGTGGGTGGTGTGATGGTTGGAGGCCATTTTGGGCACAAGGATTATGACATGATAGAGCTTCTGCTTCTCAGAGAAGTAAGGAGGGGGTGGTCAGCAGAACTGGCAGCAAACTGGCCTGTTTAGAAGCCTGATTAAAAGAGTCCCTTAGGAGGCAGCTCTGAAGGGCAAAGGAGTTCAGGAAGACTGGACATTCTCCAAGAAGGAAATCTTAAAGGTGCAGGGGCAGGCCATCCTTATGTACTGAAAGATGAAATGGCAGGGTAGAAGCATAGAATCATAGAATCAACCAAGTTGGAAGAAACCTCCAAGATCATCCAGTCCAACCTAGCACCCAGCTCTATCCAGTCAAATAGACCACGGCACCAAGTGCCTCATCCAGGCTTTTCTTGAACACCTCCAGGGATGGTGATTCCACCACCTCCCTGGGCAGCCCATTCCAAGGGCAAATCACTCTCTCTATGAAGAACTTCCTCCTAACATCCAGCCAATACCTCCAGCACAACTTGAGTCTGTGTCCCCTTGTTCTGTTGCTGGCTGCCTGGGAGAAGAGACCAACCCTACCTGGTTACAGCCTCCCTTCAGGTAGCTGTAGAAAACAGGCCTGGATCAAAAAGAAGAGCTTTGGCTGCAGCTCAGGAAGAAAAAGAGAGTTTATGACCTTTGGAATAAGGGGCAGGACTACAAAGATGTTATAAGATAATGCAGGGAGAAAATTAGAAGGGCCAAAGCCAACTACAACTTAATATGACTACAATAAAAGAAGTTTCTTATCAATATATTATCAACAAAATAAGGGCTAAGAAGATTCTACATCCATTATGAATGTGAGGTTAAGATATGATGACAAAGAATGAGGAAAAGGATGATGTAGTTAATTCCTTCTTTAACAGTAAGACAAATTGTTCTCCAGGTTGCTTAGTCTGGAGGAGTCTGAAGGCTCAGAGGAGATCTTTGCACCCTCTACAACTACCTGAAAGGGGTTGTAGTGTAGCAAGGTGAGGGTTGCTCTCTTCTTCCAAGTAACAAGTGACATGGTGAGAGGAAACAGCCTTAAGTTGTTCCAAGGGAGGTTTATGTTGCATAACAGGAAAAATTTATTCCCCAGAAGTTTTGTCAAGCCCCGGAACAGGCTGCCCAGAGAGAAGTGCTAAAGATGCCATCCCTGGTTGGATTTAAAAGATGAATAGATGTAGTGCTAAGGGATGTAGCTTAGTGGTGAGCTGGCAATGCTGGATTAATGGTTGGACTCAATGACCTTAAAGGTGTCTTCCAACCCAAAGAATTCTATGCTTCTAAGTTTCATGACTCTAAGAGGGCAGAGAAGTTACCTCACTCTTTATTAATTGCACTCAGATTTTTACTTCTGTAATAATAACATTAATCTCAAGGAAGCTTGTTCTGGAATTTAGGAGATGTTGCTTTGCACGATACTGTGCTCAACAAACCAAAAAGCTATCCAAACAGTTACATTCTAAACAGCCAGAGCACTTGAGCAGAAAAAGGACAACTCATTCTCCCAGCCAGTGTTATAACCTTCACACCAATTCATCTGAAAATAGGTTTTAAGGAGAAGCATGGCAGAGATTTTTAGGAGATATTCTGATCTCTTTATTTATTCATTATTGTATCTTTGCTGTCCTTAACAAAATCCTGAGATTTTGCAAAGGACGATCTAGGTTGGTTTTCATTATAAAATATACTACCCTGACAGCCCACTCAGAAGGTTAGATGTACACATCAAGATAACAAATTAGAACACACATTCCTGTTGGGAGTGTCCCTTTTCATGGCAGCAGGGGTTGGAACTAGATTATCGTGACGGTTTGGGAAGTCATTCTGCCCCTGCACTTAGTATTGGTTAGGCCACACCTTGAGTCCTGTGTCCAGTTCTGGGACCCTCAGTTTAGGAAAGTTATTGTTGTCCAGAGAAGGGCACCAAGGCTGGTGAGGGGGCTGAAGCACAGCCCTATGAGGAGCAGCTGAGAAAGCTGGAGTTGTTCAGCCTGGAGAAGAGGAGGCTCAGGGGAGACCTTATTGCTCTCTACAACTACCTGAAAGGAGGTTGTAGCCAGGTGGGGATTGGTCTCTTCTCCCAGGCAACAAGTGATAGAACAAGGGCACACAGGGCAGGTTTAGGCTGGATGTTAGGAAGAAGTTGTTCACAGAAAGAGTGATTGGCATTGGAATGGGCTGTCCCAGGAGGTGGCGGAGTCACCATCCTTGGAGGTGTTTGAATTGGAGAATGGATGTGGCACTTGGTGCCATGGTTTAGTTGATTAGATAATCTTGGCCAGTAAGTTGGACTTGATGACCTTGAAGGTCTTTTCCAACCTGATTGATTCTGTGATAAAGAAATGTGTTTACCTTGGTTTAAATCACAGTTGGTGTTTCGCTAGGGAAAACTAGCCAAGGTGAATGCCTGGGAAGAGAAGCCAGAATGTATTTGTGCTGAGCAAAAGAGGTCATCCAGGAGAGTGTAGATATTGGCAAAATATTTTTATGGGGAAATCATCACTGAAAAAGCTGCACAGATGAAATAAATTAGTTTCAAGTCACCTGATTGCATAAAGAGCAGATTCCAGAGAACTGGCAAGGAGCAAGGATATGTGCTAATATCACTGCCAACAGTGCTGGAAGAGAGGGCTCCTAAAAATAATTAAAATGTCCTAAAAGTCACGCAGCTTACAATACTAATAATTAATTTTCAGGTACTTTTTAATTAACTTTTTAGGTTACAAAGCAGTAGAATTTCAGTCATGTTTTCAAGGGGTTCTTTTCATATGCAAAGAAATTCCTGAGCAAAGCTGTGAAATGGAAGTTTGGGCTACCACTAAGTCTGTGGGGCTGTGAGAGTTTACTCAAGAAGGCTGTTAAATACCACAGTAGAACAACAATTTGGCAAGGCTGTGCAGCCACACACATTTATAAAACAAACATGACACACCAATATGTTAACTTCTATCTTGGTAGCCAAAACAAGAAGAGAGGGCTTTCCAGAAGTCAGTAATTTTTCTTCAGGTAGCAAACAGCAAACACAAGAATTTTCTAGTTCTACCAGGGTTTGGCAGGTAGTAAATCTTCAAGAGAGAAATAAATAGCTGCTGTGCTGTGGTCATTGTGTGGACTACAATATAAGAAACCGAAAGGCAACCTTTTAACTCTCCAGTATTATATTATTATTATTTAACAGCAAGAAAATAGGGATGGAAAGAAAGCTGGACAGATGCATTAGTTAAATGTGCTCCTTAAGAATTCCCTTATGCTCCTGAGTTCTTTTTCATCACCATAAGCTCTCTGCTAGGTGTGAAACCATAAACATATGAAAGCTTGTTATGCAGGTGTATTTCGTATACCTGCCACAGTGTGAACTCACCAGGCCTCTGGCCCTGAGGAGAAGTTCTCTTCCCTTGCAGCAAGATTATGTTTTAAAAAGCTGACTTTTAAACCTCTTACTGAATTTTTTAATGGATTAAATTCATCATGTCACCAGCTGCTGTGCAGCTAATAGAGCCATAAAACACTGTATTAAAGGATTACCCATGCAAAATTTCCTCTTGTGCTAATGTGAATTTTAATACTTTTAACATTTAGTTGAGATGGGAATGTCCAAGAACAGCTTGTTCAATACGTTGTTCTATAAAATTAAGTTCCTCAGCTCATCACAAATGCCAGGACTCCATTAAGTTAAAATTTTACAGAGAGGCTATGATGATTCACTGGATAGCATTTGCAGGAAGGAAGGCAACATCTGCTTCTCCATTAATGCTATAAAACAAGGAAGTAAAACACACATGAGCATCGTAACTGTAGAAGGATCAGGCTGAATGGCTGAAAGTCTTCCCTCCAAATGGATTGGAGGTCAGTTTATGCCATTACATACATGAGGTATAAGAACAGAGGGAATAGGAAACCCTGCTCCCTGAAGCAGGGTGACAACTGCAGGCCTTGAGTCTAGTCTGGGATTAATGTAAAGTCAGCAGGGATTTTATGAAAGAAATTATTGAACTGGGGTAAGAGGTGAGGAAGAGAAGGGATACTTGTGCTTTCAAAACAGGGTGTGAGATCTTCAGTTTTATTCTCATCTATAAGCACTATTAACAAGACAATATTTACCTACCCAAAATCACAAAGCAACAGCAAATAAGATATAAAAACCTGTGGTTTGAATTTCTTTTCTCTGATAGCAACAAAACAGTCTTCTAGAGGCTCTCTATCTGAAGAAACTATAGGACTAGAATCAAGGAACCAGGTTGGAGGAGACCTCTGAGGGTTCTGTCTTTTAACTCCAGACTGGAGACTTTGAAACAATGCTATTAGGTGTTAGAAGACCCTTACCAAACTTTCCCCTGCTATTTTATCCATGAGGATCACTCATGGAAACAACCATCATTAACTAGATGTAATCCTTGTTTAATGCTGAAATGAGTACTTAATCAAGGACTTGGACCTCACTCTGATATTCTTTTACCTGCCATGGGCAACAGGAGAAGGATGGGCAAAAAGCAGTCAAGAAATGACACTCCTAGTCCATCAACATCTGCACTGAGCATCACTCTTGATAGTGCAGTGCTTGGGTAGATAAGACTGTCAAAAATAAGGAAGACTAAGCTTTCTTGTGACCTTAATAGCACTTGGAAAAGAATGATCAGTAATAGAGGTAAAGCATACAGTGTTTCCAAATCACCATGAAGAAATTGGTTTCTCTTTATGGCAGCTCATCTGAACACTAATTATCTCTGTAGCAGCTCATGAATGGCAGCATGACCTCACAACACTTTACCTTGCTGGCAGTGCCTTCAATATGTGCTGCCAAATTAGAAACCACCAGTTTCAGGGACAGCCAGAATGCTTCTTCAATCCCACCCTGAGAGATCAAAAGGAAGCCTCTGCTGATAATAGCCCAAACACCATGCACCTCAGAAGAGAGACAGGTGGTTGGCTTTGTCATCCACTGATCCCAAAATCACCAGAGCCACTGCCAGCAACCTCCCCCTCAGAAACCTGTGCAGCTGTTGACCTTTGATAATTTCCTGAGGGAGAGATCATAGAATCATAGAGTCATAGAATCATTTTGATTGGAGGAGACCTTTAAGATCACCAAGTCCAAACATTAACCCAGCACTGTCAGGTCACCACTAAACCATGTCCCTCAACACCACATCTACATGGCTTTTACATCCCTCCAGGGATGGCGACTCCACCACTTCTCTGGGAAGCCTGTTCCAGGGCTTATCAACCCTTGCATGGAAAACATTATTCCCAGTATCAAAGCTAACTCCCCTTGGCACAAGCTAAGGCCATTTTATCTTGTCTAATTGCATGTTACTAGGGATAAGAGACTAATCTCTACCTTGCTCCGACCTCCTTTCAGGGGGTTGTAGATACTGAGAAGGTCTCCCCTTAGCCTCCTGTTCAGGCTAAACAACCCCAGTTCTCTCGGGCACTCCTCATACAATCTGTTCTCCAGACTCTTCATCAGCTTTCTTGCCCTTCTCTGGACATGCTCCAGCACCTCAACATCCTTGTAGCGAGGGGCCCAAAACTCAACATAGTATTAGAACTGTGGTTTCACCAGTGCCAAATACAGTAAATCTTCACAGTCAAGTGCCTGACCAATGGACAGATGAGGATAGAAGGAACAGTCAGTGGATTTTAGGTTACATCTCTTTTAGGTTATCACCTTTTAAATGCCAGGACTTCTGAACGAAGGAGATTTTCCATATAGCTGCTCAATTATTTGACAAAATTTTGTAGCAGTAGTACCACTAGTAGTAGTAGTAGGAATAGCTCTAGGAAAGGTTTTTGATGCTCACTTTGGAATAAAAAAAAAAAAAGGGGGGGGGGGGGGGCTGTTCTTTAAAATTCAGCACAAGAATGGTGAGGAAGTTTTAATAGGAATATGCTTAGAGCAGCTGTTCCTTACCCCAACTGAATTTTCTCCACAGCTCCATATTTTGTTCTCCATGTGCATTACTGTTCTGAGAGCCTGTCATTTCTTATCAGAATGAGAAAGGCTAAAGAGATAATATTTCAATAACATACTGGCCTGATCATAAAATAACTCAATGGAAATGTGTAAGTGCCTCAGGCAGCACAGCAGGATAGTCAGCAGTCAGATGATTTCTATTCTGGGTTTCTTTTTTTTATGGTTACATTTTCTGTTATATCAGACATACCCTCAAGTCTTAGTTATGCTTTTATTCAAAAGGAGAACTGCAGTATAAAGACTTACAAAACTTATTATGATATATTACTGTAAAGAAATAAAAGTTGGTGCCACAGCAGCATATTGATAAGGACAGGCCTGCCACATTAATTGACCTTTTTTCATCTAGAGCACCAGGGCTGAGGCCTAAGCATCTCAGTTGCTTAGCAACAGGGTCACTGCTTTCAGGCCTTAAATGCACCCCCAAAAAAATCAGTTAAGAAAAAAAATCAGAAGATGTGATCTTATGAAGGCAGCAGATATTTGGTAGAAGGAAGGTTTTTTTCTATCCCTGTTTTTTTGCCCCATACTGTTGACCACAATGTATAGAAGGCAAAAGGGAAACCGTGGTCTGACATTTTACTGATCTAAACAGACCAGTGAAACAGCACAGCTCCTGCTTGATGCCATCCTGGTTGGATGCTTTTGATGATTTTCAGAATATCCACAGATGTCTACAAATGAAGTTTTGAGACCCGAGCTACAGTATCGTGCCCACCTCTGAAGCCCCCAACACTAGAAGGACATAGAACCATTAAAGCAGGTCCAGAGGAAAGCCACAAAGGCTGGAGCACTCTTTTGTGGAGAGACTGACAAGGTTGGAGTTGTTCAGTCTAGAGAAGGCTCCAGGGAGACCTTAGAGCAGCCTTCCAGTATCTGAAGTGGTCTACAGGAGGGCTGGAGAGCAAACTTTTACAAAGGCATGTAGTGATAGGACGAAGGCTAGTGGCTTCCAACTGGAAGACAATTGACATAGGTTAGAGATTAGGAGCAAATACTTCCCCATGAGCATGGTGAGGCACTGCAACAAGTTGCCCAAAGAAGCTGTGGAGGCTCCAAGCCTAAAAGTGTTTCAAGCCAGGTTGGATGGGACCTTGATCAACTTGGTCTAGTAGGAGATACTGAAACTAGATGATCTTTAATGTCTTTTCCAACTTAAACCATTCTATCACTCTGATACATTTCATAGGATACTTCTGTATGTATAAAACATAAACACACATGCAAAACACTAAGTGACCCTGGACAACATAGATATATTTTTTAAGACAGCAGAATGCAGCACAAAAGAAGGATTCCTATTGTCTAGATCCTTCTTTAACATCCTATCATAAACATTAGTGCTTGCTGCTATGTTTAATGACAGGGCTCGAGGCAACACAACATCTCCTAAAGGTCAGCTCTGAAAGAAGTTTGTTTCTTCCCTCCTCAGCATGAAATACTGGGAAAAGTCAACACTTCTTTTAAACTTTAACAAAGGCCATGGAACAAGTGTTTCTCTGCCAGAAATCAAAATCTTTGTACATGAGAGTGGCCAAATATTCACTTCACATTTCTCCCAGAGAGGAATTTGAGTGCTGGGTCAGGAAATCTGTGTTTTAACCTCAAATAATCATAAACAAAAAATATAAATGGTCTCATGAATTCCACTGTGCCTTAACAACAATCCTTGCCTAGCTTAAATGTCAATTGGGAGGCTCCAATTCTAGCAGTGCTAATGTAAATAACTGCGTAGCTCTCAGTGAACAAACTTTCACTGCAAAACATAATTTTCCTCTCACAAAAAGGTAATGTTAAATGTGGGATGCAGTAAGATGAGGGCTTGAATTTTCTTTATTTACAGTGCTACTTCAAAGAGTTGTCTAGACCTGCCCTAGCGTGTTTTAATCTGCTTGTCATGTTACTGTTTGGCAGTATTTGTATTGAAACTACCTGAGGGGTGGTTGTGGCCAGGAGGAGGTTGCTCTCTTCTCTCAGGTGGCCAGCACCAGAACAAGAGGACACAGCCTCAGGCTGCGCCAGGGGAAATTTAGGCTCGAGGTGAGGAGAAAGTTCTTCCCTGAGAGAGTCATTGGACACTGGAATGGGCTGCCTGGGGAGGTGGTGGAGTCGCCGTCCCTGGGGCTGTTCAAGGCAAGGTTGGACGTGGCACTTGGTGCCATGGTCTGGCCTTGAGCTCTGTGGTAAAGGATTGGACTTGATGATCTGTGAGGTCTCTTCCAACCCTGATGATACTGTGACACTGTGAAACTCATCACAGAATTGTAGAATTCTTGAAGTTGGAAGAGTCCTCTGGAGATTTTTCTAGCCCAAGCTCCCTGGATAAGGATCCTTTGAGTCTTCTTTTCTTGAGGTTCAACAGTCCCAGTTCCCCCCAGTTTCACCTCATATGACTGATGCTCTTATCCCTTAATTGGCCTGGCAGTCCTACACTGTCCTTGCTCCAGTGTTTCTTGTACTGAGAAGCACATAACTGCACCCAACACTCCAAATGTGTGCAACTAGGGCTGAGTAGCTAGTCGTAGAAATCAGGAAGGTCTCCCTTCAGCCTCCTTTTCTCCAGGTATAACAACCCCAGGTCCCTCAGCCATTCTTCACAACACTTCTGCTCTAGACCCCTCACCAGCTGCATTGCCTTTCTTTGGATAGGCTCCAGTGCCTCAATATCCTTGTAGTGAGGGGCTCAAAATTCAGTATTCAAGGTATGGCCTCTCCACTGAGTACAGGCCAGGATACCACCTGGGCTCACAGCCAACTGGCAGCCAATGGCCCAGGTCTTTTTCTACTGAGCAGCTTCCTAGCCATTTTGCCCAAGCAAATGTGGGTTCAGGAGGTTGCTGTGACCCAAGTGCAGGAGGCAGTACCTGGCCTTGTTGAACCCCATACAATTTGCCTTGGCCAATTTGACCAGGCACAGTCTGGAATATGGCTGCTTCGTATCATGCCAAATATTGACCTTTTAAATTCTGCCTTTTTAGCCATGCACTTGTTTAGCCCAGATATAGAACTGCTTTCTGAGAAACAGAGCATTAGGAAAACTGAAAAGAACAGTGCCAAATGTTGTTGCTTCAGGCCTCTGCACAATTCTGTTAGTCACCCAGTCCATCAGGAAGAGAAGGGTGTAGAAAGATTCCTCATGGATTGTCTAGCCAATTTGGAAAAATGGTAAGCTGAGGCTGGAGAAGTTTTAACCACTCTCCCTTGCCTCAATATCTGGAGGACAAGCAAAAGCTGGTGTCTACTGGAAGATCCTAGACCTGCAGGGATTCTTGAAATCAGACCCAGTGATCAGCAAGACTCTACAAGAGGACAAGCTGAACTGAGTTATGCTATTACTGTCACAAGTCAATGATCAGTGCTTTTCCCAGACAAGAGATCTTAGCTTCATTTGAAACAGCAGCCTAAGAAAATCAACATGTCCATAGAAAATACCAAATAAGATCCAAAACAATGCTCAATTTTCAGATTAAAACCACAGTGAGTGAAGAAATGTTGGACTCTGATCTAACCACAATGATGATCACTACCTTCACAGCATTGGGTTAATTGTATACAATAGTGGCTAACATTTCCCTGCATTAATTTGAACTGAAGCGAAGCCTTTTCCTCTACCCAGTCTCTCTGAGCCGCCTTTTCTCTGGTAACCTTCCAGAAGGACTGAATGGAAAGTTGCTGTGGTCACTCTTGTCACACACACACACAAAAAAAACCTGATTGAACTTTTTACCTTTTGGTTATGCTTTTGATCTGTAGCCCACATGATCTCATTAAGACCATATTATTTAGCTTAAACTTCAGATACTTGACCATTTCTCACAGTAGCCCCGGGCTGGGTGCAGAGCAATACTGTTCATGCCGGCTTCCTGGCATGGCCACATGTCATAAAGTATCTGCTGGGATATGACAGGAGAGGTAGGCTGGGGGGTGGAAGCCGGAATCAAGAGGCTCAGACACTTAAAGAGAGCTTGCAAGGAGAGGTCAGTGCCCATCAGATGGTAGGATACCAAATCCCAATTACTTAGGAATGCTCAGCATGGGCTGCCTGATGCAGTCTGCAATAAATCTTCCAGCAGGCATTAGGAACACCTGGTTTCAGATGAGAATGCCTTTCTTAGGTCCATCTAAATCAATCCTCTTTCTTCCCCTTGCCTGCACTGATCTTTATCTATCGGGGGGAGGGAGAGGAAAAAAAACAGGCAGGTGAACTTATTATGGGTCTTGTCAGCCTCGCTAACGCAAAACAGGTAACAGGCAGAAGAGACAAAGAGGAGAGGTTTTAACCCGTGCAATAGCTCCTGACATCTGCCCTGTGAGTTGAGAAGAGCTTCTTTAATAAATGCCTTCAAATTGGCACATGTCATAACACTGAATTTTGTCCAGCCCACACTCAGATGAGCTTGATGGTCATGAGTTCATCCATTAAAAGCTTTTTATATGGATGACCCCCTGGATATCTTGTCTCCATTGTTCTACCTGGAGAAGAAGCACAGAGGTAAACACAGTCCAGCCACTGTCAACTCTGCTGATCTAAATCAAAATAGAGATGATGATTTCAGGGAGCTGAGTCTGGCCCCTCTCATCATGGCCCGGCCCTGTTCTTAAAGGACAAAAGGATAGCTTCCTAATTAAAAAAAAATCAGTAAAGCCATGAACACTACAACTGACTGTCTACATATCTGAATCTTTGAGCTTTGCTATCTAAGAAGGTGTAAGCTCTGGTTTAAATATTTTCCCTGGACTGAAATATCAGCAGGATCTTTCTCCTCCAGTCTGCCCTCATAAAAGAAGTTTAATCTCTCAGAGAGCTCTACTGTTCCATGACATGCTGCTGATATTGGCCAATAGACTCGAAATTTACTAAGGAGGGAGAGATGTACACAAAAAGCTAAAATGTGATTCCATGAGCTTATTTCTTGGCAAGCAGCCTGAAGATCAGCCAGTGGCACCCAAGGTTGTGGTTCGGTGTGTTGCTCATTTCTTCCAAGTTTTCTTTTCCTCTTCTTCATTTTTCTCAAAATAATTTTCTTTTCTTTCCCTCAAGATGGGCTCTTCCCTTTTGAAGAATTCCCATGAGCTCCCTTGAGAGAATTTCCCATGTAGCTATGACCTAGTTAGGCACAGTAATGCTAGGACAGTCACAAACTGAAATAAAAACATTAATGGTCTCATGGTGCCCTGTGCTAGCATCACTGCCAGTCAGCATCCATTGAAAACAGACATCCAGTTATGACCCTGGCAAACACATCAGTGTATTACCATGCTCAGAAAGGCCAGTTTAAGGCCTTACACAGAGAAGGAGACAGAACAAATCTTCACACTTGCACTCAGTGACAGTTTGGAGCTTGCTAGTCTCCCCATGGTACCTTATGAGTACCAGCTGAATTCCCAGGATACCCAGGCAGAGGCCTGACTGCATGTGTCAGACCAGAGCAGTATTACCCACATTGTTTGCTGTTTACAAAAGCCACTGGAAAGCCTTCAATGAGGACCAACTGAGGAAACAGTAGTTGTTTAGCCTGGAGAAAAAGGAAGCTCAGGGAAGACCTTCTGACTATCTACAACTCCCTGAAAGCAGTTGGAGCTAAGATGGGGTTGGTCTCTTCTCCCAAGTAACAAGTAATAGGACAAGAGGAAATGCCCTCAAGTTGTGCTGGAGGAGGTTTAAGTTGGATATTAGGACAAATTTCTTCATCAAAAGCATTGAACAGGCTGCTTAGGAAAGTAGTAGAGTCCCCATTTCTGCAGGGATTTAAAAGATGTATAGCTGTGTTGCTTCGGAACATAGCTTAGTGGTGACCTGGCAGTGTGGGGTTAATGATTGTACTTGATGATCTTAAAGGTCTTTTCCAATGATTCTATGATTCTGTGTAAGATCATTCCAGTAATAGTTCTCAAGAGGCTACCTAACCAATAATTGCCTTCTCTGATATACACAGCAGCACCACAACTCTGCACTCAAAGCTACAGGAGCCACTGAAAAACTTCACAGTAAATTAAGTACAATTAGCAGAGCAAATATCGCCACTGCTAGCCTCATCGTCTTGTAATTACTCTGACAGCACTTATAATTTGGGCCATTTCTCAAATCAGTGGTCTTTGTAAATAAATATCATCACAATGAAGTCCTTTTCAAACAGAGTACCCCAGGGTACAGCAGAGACTTAAGGAAGAAGAGTGTAGATCTTCTAATTCAAGCAAACACTGCAGTCCCACTCTGGAGAGAGTACTCATCAGACTCTGCCAGGTGATTGCCAGAACAGCTACAAAAAGAATCACACAATCACAGGAAAATTTTGATGGAGAAAGACCTTTAAGATCATTGAGTCCAACCTTTATCTACCGAGTTTGCTGCTAAACCATGTCCCCCTGGATAAAGTGTGCTGCACAAACTATTCTTTCCTTCCTTTCCCTTTCTCTTCTTCGCTCAGGCTGGTGTTTTTGCTACACTGACCTTAGGCGAGACACTTGCTAAGCAGGCAGCAGCATTGGGGCCTTTCTCTCTCTGGTTTCTCTTGGGGAGAAGAGCTATCCCCTTTTTCCCTTGCTCAGAAGGGTGAGGAAACAATACAAGGAGGGGAATTGTAAATAATTGTAAATATATGTAAACATATTTTGTGCATATACATTGTATTTTATTCTTCTGAATTTTAGCTTGTTGTAAATCTAGCTTCGCTTTGCTTCCAAACCTACTGAGCTAGTTTGGTGGCTTCATTTTGAGGGTACCCACTACACCCTCAGAACCACATCTCTGTGTCTTTTAAACACTGATGGGCATGGTGACTGAACCAGTGTTTGAGAACCCTTCACTGAAGAAAGATCCCATGCCCTGGTTCTTCCTGACTAAGGAATTTTGGGGTCATCAAGATGGCATTGCAGTATCCTGCAGGAGAAAATTTAGATAGTATGTAGGAGAAAATCCAGCTAGCATAAAGGACAAGGGGTAATGGGTATAAATTACCACACAGGAAGTTCCACCTTAACATGAGGAAGAACTTTACTGTAAGGGTCATGGAGTACTGGAACAGGCTCCTCAGAGAGGTTGTGGAGTCTCCTCTAGAGACTTTCAAGTCCTGTCTGGATGCATTCCTATGTAACCTGCACTAGATTCTATGATCCTGCTTTGGCAGAGGGAGTGAACTCGATGATCTACAGAGATCCCTTCCAACCCCTAACATCCTGTGATCCTGTGTCAGATGTGCAGACAAAAACTCATACATATTTGGGTCTCAGCAGGTCAGCAAAGCTTAGTGTCAACTGGAACACACAGCCTCCATACACAGTTCAAGATGGATTTTCTCACTGCTCAGAAGCCTTTCTCCACTACCCTTTGCTGCTCACAAAAGCACTCTGCACTTAGCCTCAGTTTTGCATTTAACATTCTCATAAACAGGAGCCAGCCTGACTGGGCTGAATGCTGGAGTTCAGTGTCTGAAGTGCATCAGTAGAACCACAATGCCGTAACATGTCTTTAGGACTATGACAGCAGTTATCTTGAGCTCAGATGTGAGATGGGCCAGCATTGTCAGCACCTCAGATTGCCTCTGTAGCCAGTGGGGTCTGCTCATCTTTGTAGCCTTTGGGAACTCATTAGCTCTACTGCTGTTTTGGCGCCTAAATTTAGACAGAGGTGACTGACTCCAGGTAGCAAGGGTCAAAAAGTGTTAGCTAGTACAGAACAATTATTTGGAAAGGTTCATCACCTCTCTTACTATACTGACCTATCTCTACTGAGTTACAGAGCGGCGGCAATTTGGTCCATTTTCTGCAACGCTGTAAGAAAGAGGACTCACCTGTTGACATCATCAAAATACCTAAGTGAAAAGTGACTGCAAATGACAAGATCTCACCCCAGAAATAAATTGTAGCAATAAAAGGGTTAACATTTGTGACAATCCTCTCTGTATAGTAGAGGCCAAGCATGGACAAGAGCCAGGAGATCCTGTAAATAAGATTGTGTAAGAAGTAGATGGCCAAATCAAAACTGCAAGAAAAAAGAGCAAAGGAGAATCTTTATAGTTGAAATAGGTGCTTGTTACTCCTTGGTTCACAATTAACTACTGCTGAAGGTTCCTACATACTTAATGACCAGAGGTGTGAGGAATTTTGCACAAGTCGACACATTTTTTACCTAGAGAAGACATGCCACTAGGTGGCACAAAAGTTGCCTAAAGTCAGCAAAATCTCTGGTTTTGTGATTGGGAAATGACACTCCAAAAGGTGAACGACATAGTAATGCAACCAGCAAAGTAAATACGTGGACGTTTAGAGGGCTGGGATTCTTTGAGTCTATCCTGTACACTGTAAGATAAGCTTAGCTCTGTTATTATCATCCCCTCCCTTCAAAAGAGAGGGTTTGCTTTTTACAAAATACTTGGTTCAGTATCATAGCAGGAAAACCAAATCTGCAAAATAAAAAGAGAAGGAAACAGTAAAACCAGAACAATGATTTTGTATTACCAACCAGAAAAGCATAACCAGAAAGAGATGAAAGATTAATTGTACTAACATGTGGAAGCAAATATGATGTGCCAAATACTGTGCACTGCAGTGTAATCAAGTCTACAGAAAGCCCCACTGGCAAGACATCCTGACTTCAAGGATGTAGGATTACTTTTGAAAGAGGTAATAATGACATCAGGAAAAAAGATAGGAAGAAGAAAAATATATGTCTAGTGGGAGAGATTGTAGCAGTGAGGATTTATAACCTGAGAGCAATCAGCTAATGTAGAAGTCATCCTTGTATCTCAGAGGCACTTAAATATCACCCTCATTAATTAATAAAACAGAAACAACTGAAGACCAAACCCTTTGGCCCCCGAGAACATGGAAGGAACATCCCATGAAGGAGAATGACCCTCTGGATATAGAGTGTTGCACAATTTGCTGCTGGGGTACCAAATGTCTGAGCAATGCCTCATACACTGCATCAGCATCCAGGGTCTAGTCAAGGAGATTCAACTTACAATCAGTTTTAATGAGAAGATTTTGATGGGCATTATGTCAGCTTCTTTCAACCCCGAGGTTTTGACTGACTGCTGAGGACTGTCCTTTAGATGATAACAAGGATGTTGTCAGTGCCGCATAGATAGCCTGTACCAGGCTGGAATGCCAAAGTAAACAGTGTGTATATCACACATGCTCTTTCTGTATCAGAATTAATTTCAGCTTGAATTAATTTCACTGTAGGTAGTATTTAAAAGCCAATTATGGATGACATACCTTAAAAGTGAGTTGTTCCTGCTGAGATAAACCATTGGCCTGATCCTGAAAGTGTAGTTGCTGCGATCAGCGATCTGGTGTGCAGAACCCAGCATGATCCAATTGCAATCACTAGTGTTGATAACAGTAGCTTGGGAGCTGATAGTCTGAAATAAAGGCTTTCCAGAAGCACTTCAGTGCTCCACTGTTGTTTCTTTAAATTTGGTAGTGAATTTTATCTTTATTTAAAGGGCAACTACGTTAGAAAACTGCTGTGTGTTCAAAATCCTGTGGCTTGTGCTTTCCAACTGAGAAAGGAAGGTGGGTGAAATTAATAATGAATATTATCAAAGCCAGCTTTTGGTTTGGAAGAATTTTTAAAGTTAAAAGAGGAGAAGGAGAAAGAAGGAGGAGGAGAAATAAGAGAATGAGAGGAGGAGAATGTGTTGGAACATATTTTTTTGATTTCCAGCCTTGCTACTGCAAATATAATTACACAAGATGTAACTTTAAGAAGTCATTAATGACAGTTTTCTTCTTGTCCACTTCCTGCTTTCTCACAACTAGTGATACCTGCTAGCACCTCTAGTTTAGAAGTCAGAGCAAAGTAACACAAAAATCCTCAGATAGAGAAATAAAATAAAAATAAAAAATAAATTAAAAGTAAATTAAAAAAAAAAAAAGGAGGAGGAAACTACCTGTCAGCAAAAGCTTTTTCAGAGCAATCAGAGCTTTGTATGGAAAATGCAGAGTCCTGGCAATTTTATAACATGTTGGAGAAGAAGCATTAATTTTATGATAGGATCTAGATGGATATGGTTTTGAATTCTACAGCAGCACCTCCAAGTATAAAATGACTACACTCCCTGAGCCACATCTTTAAATGAAACTTTGACTAAAGCATGTAGTCAAGTGGGACTTAATATTTGTCCTGGGATGTACAAACCAAGAAGGTATCTCTCTATACTCTTTTCCACAAGAGCCAGAGTTATCATATGCTTAGGCTGAAAATCTCATTCTTCTGCTGAGAAAAAAAATTATCCCTGGTTCCCACAATATTTTACTGGATATTAGCATTCCACTTTTAAGTGGTTTATAAAGGGTTAGTAAATAATTAATGAATATTATAAGCACACTTCAGATATGATCAGTGTATGCAATAGATGCATATCAGTACATGGAATTGTAGCTGCTTATATGCTACTGGTCTCTTATTATAGTCCATGTATTAAAACAGCTGCAAATAATTTAGTAACCCTTTCTCCACTTATTAGAACTGGAATAAAATCACAAAGTGTGACCAAAAAAGGAAGAAATCTTCCTGTCAAAATAAAATTCCTTTGCTTCCTCAGAAGCACAAGTCAGTTCAGTCTGCCTTTGGGTTGATCCCAACTAATCATTCAGCTTTATCATTGTTATTGTAACTCTAGAATCTATTAAATCAGACACTAATCTGTAAGATTTAAAAACCTTTAATGTGGAAGAGGAGCAAGCCCCTGAAACAACAGGACAGATTAGCATCTGATTACACATCTTAAAGAATTACATTTGCATTTTGTAAATGCAGACATAAGTAAGAAAAGCTTGTGGTACAATACATCATGTCCTTTTCCCACCATACCACTGGGAAACTACAACACACAGGAATTCTTTTTGAGTTGCTGAGCGTCACAAAGCATCAAGCATGCAATTTTCTGTCCATTTTAGATAGGACCAAGCCAGATTGTGAGGGGCTTTTTTATGGAGGTATATTTTGAGTACAGATTCCAAGTAGGGAGTAGCAAATAAAAGGGGACATAGCAGCTAAAATTATCAACTCTCTTACACAAGCTGGAGGTGAATAAACTCCATCTACTTATGGCTGCTGGCATCACAGCATCTCTATCCAGGGACTCTAACAGACCAGCTGATGGATGTGGTTACTGGAGTGGAAAACGTTTCTGCCCTTTACTACATGTGCTGTTCCTCCGCCAAAAGTTTCTGCCCTGTACCTGTGACAGCAGAACAAAACATTTGAGTCTCGGCATCATCACCCTCCTTCAATGGTCAACAATCAACCCTGAGGTGCAGGTAAGGTACATGTCACTCTCTTGGGTATGCATCAAGGTGACGACCAAGAGCATAAAGTGGAAGGAAGAAGCACAAATATTTTTGCTGAGGGAACTGGGGTTGTTTAGTCTGGAGAAAAGGAGGCTCAGGAGAGAATTTCTCCCTCTCTACAACTACCTGAAAGGAAGCTGGAGTGAGGTGCCTATCATTCTGAATCATCCTTTTTGGAAAAGACCTTAAAGATCATTGAGTCCAACCATTATCTTCTTCCCCCAAGTCTGGTGCTAAACAATGTCCCTTAGTCCTCATCTTTGTATCTTTCAAACACCTGCAGAGATGAGGATTCAACCACCTCCCTAGGCAGACTTTTCCACTGTTTGATAACCCTTTTAATGAAGAAGCTTCTTCTAATACCCAGTCTAAAACTTCCCTGGTGCGACTTGAGGCAATTTCTTCTCATCCTATCACTTGTTACTAGAGAGAAGAGACCAACACCAATAAGTTTAGCTTAGAGCATCACAGATTTTAGTTGAAAGAGGGATCCAAATTCAGGTTTGAATTGATCTGAGCTGTCTACTTACTTCAATGTAAGTAATCCAAATAACACCCACCAGTAACTGGAAATTTGTCCCACTGTGTGTTAAGGGCTCACTAAGGTTTAATTTTGACCAATAAAGCCCATATTGCTTCCACCAGCACTTTCTCTAGCTTGTGGTGTCAGAAACCTCAAGCCTCAGCACTTGCATAAGGATTTGATAGTTCTCATCACACTCTATCTTTGGCAGAAGTACCAAGGGGAAAACTCTGGCCTAGAGGCCAGCAACAAAACTGCTATTAGCACATTAAAATCAGAACTTGAGTTGCACACTACATCTTTCAGATTATTATCTCTGTTCCTTCTTCATTCCCCAGATTTATTGCACTTCCAAAGGATGCTATGTTAATTAATTAATCAATGCATAGCATTTCCTTTTTAGCATCAAAAGCTTTTTATTTTCTTTAATCATTCCACATGTCAAGGAGCTAAAAAAGAATATGTTGAGAGGTTTGTCCTTGATTAAAACATAAAATGTGACAATAAATATTTTTTATTGGTTGTAATCCCGTTATTAGGAGGATAACAGACTTCTGATTAACCAGTCATGAAATCTTGATTAGAAAGGAAAATACATGAGAGGGAGTTATTGCCTGTTGTGTCTTCCTGGGTTTTATGTCTCCTTGCCTTCCTATAAAAATCTGAGATTTTCTAGTTTGTTTCTTATGAACTATTTGATGTGATATGACCCAAGTTGGTGCAGAGAAGCAGCAGAGTTTGAACTGATGTTAGCATTTCTTTTACTTGCTTGTTGGTGCTGTTCCACTCTCCTCTTTCTGATAGATCATAAAGACATAGAATCTTTTGGGTTGGAAGAAGCCTTAAGCATCATCTAGCTCCAAGGCCCCTCCCAGGATCAAGGACACTTCCTCCTAGGTCAGGTTGTGCAAAGCCACATCCAGCCTGGCTTTGAATACTTCCAGGGTTGGAACCTCCACAACTTTTCTGGGTAACCTGTTCCACTGTCTCATTACCATCACGGCAAAGAATTTCTTCCTAATGTCTAATATAAATTGAACTTCTTCCAGTTTGAAGGCATTACCCCTCACCCTATATAGATTTTACTTTTATATACATACACACACACACACACACACATGTAAGTATTTGTTAGGCAGAATGAAAAAGGAATATAGATTTTGTTTTTATATGTATGCATGCATGTATATATTTGTTAAGCAGAATGAAAAAAAGAAGAGTAACTTTCAGCACAGATTTCAGAATATATATTGGAAATATCTGCTATAAAGTACATAAAGGATCAGATATCTGGCATAAAGTGTCTGGAACACACACACGTAGATGAGCTCAGTGATGATAAGGATGAATTGAAACGTGCCAAAAGACTTTACTGAAGTGGGGGGGGGGGGGGGCTCATTTTAACAATTTCACCAATTTGTTGTAATGATTGTGCAAAAATCCATCTAAAATTTCACAGCAAGTTCTACACTCTGAGACAGCCTTAGTGCTCTGAGAAGTTCATCATATTTTAACAGCTTAGAAAACAAAGCAAATGCTCATTCTTCAGGTATATTCTTACAGGCTCTTTATTTCTCACTCCATTAATGCCACATAGTTGAGGATCTTCTATGCCTACTTTTCATTTAATAAAAAAAAATTATTACTGTAAAATTCCATTACTCTTCTGCCTCCCTATGTAGTACAATGTTAAGTACACTACGATACTGAGTCCCAGATGGAATACAATGCTGTAATTCAATCGTGGGATCCTGATAATATCCCACACTGAAGAATATAGCTTAAGGGTTTGGGTATTGGTAGCAAACCTCTCAGCCTGGAGACTGAATTACAACCTAACTACTCAGTCTGGGCTTATGTGCAGTTGTTTGTAACATATAGGACCTTGATTACTGGTAGCACATCTGTAAAACAATTATTACAATAAAAAAGAGAGAAAAGAAAGAATCCTGTAACTTAAAACTTGTACAGCAGAATTATGCTGTTATAGGAGAGTTGGGGGCCTCAACAAATATGGAATAGAAAGAAAAGTCTTTGAAAGTGTGCTCAATATTGCACAGAAGTTCCACTGAATAAGGGTTCAATCCTGCTGCTTTCACTTCTATTAGAAAGGATCACCACTAACTTCTCAATGAAGAAAACTAAATGCTGTAAGTAGATATGTATCTCAGTCTGTTTGTGGAGAAAGTTATTATGATTTCCTCACTTCAGATGCCTAACATTGCATGTTTGATCCCAAATCACTGAATGCTGGGAGTTGGAAGGGATCTCTGGGGATCATTTAGTCCACAGAATCACAGAATCAATCAGGTTGGAAAAGACATTTGAGATCAAGTCCAAACTCCTGCTAAAGCAGTCACCCACAGCAGTTGCCCAGTATCACATCCAAGTGGGTCTGGAATCTCTCCAGAGATGGAGGCTCCACAGCTTTTCTGAGCAGCTTGATTCAATGCTCTGTCAGTCTCAAAATAAAGTTTTTCCTTACTAAGTGATACTTCCTGTGTTCCTGTTTGTGCCTATGGCCCCTGGTCCTGTAGTAGGGCACCACCCTCTTGACCCTCACCCTTCAGGTATTAAGAAACATTGATAAGATCCCACTGATAAGAGGTCTTAGCTGATTTAGTTTCTTGAGACACTTCATGGAAATTTGAAACAAACAGTGGTACCAGCTCAAGGATGGTAGAGGGGATGTGCATCTGTTGCTATATGAAGTAGTCAAAGTGACCTGGTTAAGTGTATGGTGTCATTGTGCTGCAGCTCCAAATGCTTTTACTGCTGCTGCTCTGGTTTTAATGTCATATTCAAAGACCAGGGCCAAGTAACGAAAGAGTAAGCACAGCTCTCTAGCTTATGATTACAGCACTCTGACCAAAGCTTATTTTAACCAGGAGAAATTTAAATTGGAAAAAAATGAGTAGTACTGTAGGACAGCATTTTAGCAGAGTTAGTTGAAGCCTTCTTGGTCCCTCAAATGGTATCTGGGTGAGCACATGAGCTGTGTTCACACAGTCAGCACCAATCTGTAACCACACCAATGCTACTCTTTCAGTGCAGAACGCACACTTAGTAGATCAATACATCAGCCTTATATGGACACCAAGAAAAAACAAATGCAATTGGTACAATAAATGGCCTTTACTGTCACAGCAGAGGGGAATGAGACCTGAAAGGAGGCTTGTTACGTGTATCCCCTTAAGCCAAGGTGTGCTGGATATGCTGGAGTGCTAGGGCATCGAGGTGTCATGAAGTTGTAGATTACCAGGTACCTCTCTCATGTCCCCGTTGTTGTTAAGCATTCTGTACCTCCTGAGAATTACCAAGAAAACAGTTGTAGGAGCAGATTAGTTTTAAAAATCTACCTAATGTAGCGTGAAATTTAGAGTGTATGCTCCAGCGATCAGAGCTGCAATGCTGACCCATTATACTCTGCAGTCACATTCTTCCTTTTTCACCCTTTGAAGCCACAACAGAAGAGGGAACAAATAACACAGACACTCTTACAACCATTTGCTCTTGTGTTTCTTTCAAAGTACTGCTGCAGCTTGTGTTGCCTGTGAGAGTTTGCTTAAAGCCTTGCTTAACTTTGCTTAAAGGACTTAAAATCCATTGTAAAAATACCTGATGGCTGTTGAGCTTTGTGAAACAGCAGCCTTGAGTTTTCAGACTCGTGGGAAGGAAGCATCTTTTTAATTCTTCATGCACTGAGGCTCTGCAAAATTGTCATCCAGTCTGAATTAAGAATCCTTTAGCATACAGTGATAAGGACTTCACTGTAAGTCAAGAAGGCAGAAGCCAGGCAGCTATGGCTACTACCACCAAGCCAGAAAGCTGCAGCCATGTTAAAAAAGGGTGTAAGTAAGATATTACAGTATCACAGTATCATCAGGGTTGGAAGAGACCTCACAGATCATATTCCACCCTGCTTGAGAACAGATGATGTGTTATTAAATGAGAAATGTTTTTTACGTATTCATCCTCTTCTCTGGATTAATGAGAAACAAATAACACTGCTCAGCAGCCAGAGAAAGTTCAATGAGATGATTTTAATAGATGAGCTGTTCTTCTAATCTCTGATTGATATGTCTGGTGATTCTAGCAGCTATCATAGCTGCTAGATTTCTGAGCCCAGACTGAGTTGTCATTCCAAGGAGACCTGCATCAAGCCATCAGGGGGACAGAAGCTCAATTCATGTCAATATTCCAAAATAACTAAGTGGTTACATGTACGATCCTCTTGCAAAATCCAAAGCTGCACTCTAATCTGATTTACTGAAATTTGGATCCTGTTATACAGAATCACAGAACCACAGGATCATAGAACTGTTTTGGTTGGAAGAGACCTTTAAGATCAGTGAGTGCAACCCAGCACTGTCAGGGAGGCACTAAACCATGTCCCTCAGCAGCACATACAGATGGCTTTTCAGTCCCTCCAGAGATGGGGAGGAAGGGGTACTTTCTGTGCTCCTGTTTGTGCCTATGGCCCCAGTCCTGTTATTGGGCACCACCCTCTTGACCCTCACCCTTCAGGTATTAAGAAACATTGATAAGATCCCACTGATAAGAGGTCTTAGCTGATTTAGTTTCTTGAGACACTTCATGGAAATTTGAAACAAACAGTGGTACCAGCTCAAGGATGGTAGAGGGGATGTGCATCTGTTGCTATATGAAGTAGTCAAAGTGACCTGGTTAAGTGTATGGTGTCATTGTGCTGCAGCTCCAAATGCTTTTACTGCTCCAGGAATTCACAGAGTTTTCAGGGAAGAAACTGGATAAAGTCTGATTTGGATTGAATTGTGGCAAAATGAGAGTCTCAGTTTTCATTCTGCCAGAGGTTGTCACAGAGCTTTTGAAGAGTTCTGTCCTACTGTGCCAAGCCATGTTGCTTCTCCCTGGCAGCATCTCTGGTTTCCAAACTGAGCACTGATTTCCCTGTAGCTCTTAGAGAAACTGAATTGCTATGATGATTTAGATGAGAAAAGAACAAAGAGCGACTAAAGAAGTTCACTTTCACAGTGAAATAAAGACTACTGAAGGAAGGGGTGGTCTCCAGTCCTTGTCTTTGTGGTTTTGGTTCTTTTCTATTTCTAAAGAAATCTTCTAAACGTTATAAAGAAAATGTAAAGTTTCTGTTCCTCTGCAATTCTGGCGAGAACCTGGACTCCAAACATGCAGTTTGAACAACTCTTGTTCCCTCAAAGAGACATGCTGAAGAGTCAAGAATATTCTTTCACATTACCATTCAGCCCAGCAGCTTGTGCTGTTCAAGACCCACTGCTAAGCATTGAAGCTTTCAACAAAAGTTTAAACAGTTCCAATTTCAAAAATATGCTCAGAAGTAACTGCACCCTGCATGTGTATTTCTGTTAGAATCACAGAATGGGCTCAGTTGGAGGGGACCTTCAAAGGTCATCCATTCCAACCCTCTCCGCAGTCAGCAGGGGCATTCTCAACTAGATCAGGTTTCCCAGAGTCCTGTTGAGCCTCACCTTGAATATCTCCAGGGATGGGGCCACAACTACCTCCCTGGGCAACTTGTTCCAGTGTTCCACCACCCTCATAGTAAAGAACGTGTTCCTAACATCCAATCTAAATCCGCTCTTCTCTCTTTTGAAGCCATCGCTCCCTGTTCTATCACCACACACCTTTTTAAACAGTCTCTCTCCAGTCTTCTTGTAGGCTGCCTCCAGATACTGGAAGGCTGCTATTGGGTCTCCCTGGAGCTGCTTCTTTTCCAGGCTGAACAAGGCCTTCTCTTCACACCGTGGCTGTTGTAAGCCACTCAGTGGTTGTGACAGCCGACAGCCCTTTCAGTATCTAATCCTCTTCCTTGTAGCCCCTCAAGTCATTAAAAGGACAACCTTGGGTGTCAGTTCACAAAGTAGATTTCCAACCCTTCTAGTTCAGAAACAAGAAGGAAAAAAAAAAAGACAACATGAAAGGGGTTTTAAACTTCATGATTTTTAAGACAGTTGGATGATTTTCTGGAGCATGGTTCATGATTCTTCAGTGCTTGGGTGTGTGCTTTCTTATTAAACACTGTCAGTAAAATGACACAATAGAAGCTGGTTGCATCCCTGCTGGGAAACTGCAATTTTCCCTTGTGCAACAAGCTCAGTGCTCTGTGGGGCTTGGTATATCAGCCAAAAGATTTCTGCATTACAGCATCAGGTTATCATAACCTATCTTCCCCTCCTTCCTAGCCCCAGAACTCATCTATATGCTAATTTAACATGCCTAATGCCGCCCCACAATATATTGGCTCTAATGTTTTCAGGGGAGGAAAGAAAGTGGAAAGGAGCTGATGTTCCTGTTTGAATAGTGCAATGCCTTCTGACAAAAATCCCAGACTTTTGGATTATAAGCTCTGTGCAATCACACCTTGACTAGAGCTGGTTCAGCATTTGACCATGCTTGCAGTTAGGTCTGAGCCTACAGTCCTGTGAGCTGTGTGAATTAAGCAAATGTAAAATACATTTTTCTCACCCTGCTTTTGTGGAAACAACTAAAGAAGCTCAGATTTTTGTTTAAAGGAAAGACACCACATCACTCTTCCTCTCAGGCACTAACAGCTACCATATCCACGTCTGGCAGAGCTCCCCACTGAGTTACAAGACACCTGAACTAGCTGGGATTTGGCTCCTGGGCCTTACTAGTTCAGTCATACAGCCTGGGGAGCTTTCGGTTTCTCCACAAACATGTGCATTGATAGTCCCTTTGCCCCTTTCCCCCTTCCTCCCTCACACTCACTGTAATGCTATTAAGATATCAAATGCAGCAATTACAACAAGAAAACCCTAATTAGGCAGAATCAGCTTCTGTAATAAAGGAATCAAAGAAATCTGAAGAAAGAGCTAAGAGGGAAGACAACAGAGGCTTTCAAATCACAGACTTCTTGTTCTTAAAGGACTCCTCAATGCTGAGAGTCCTCCATGAATTTCACTTCACCAGCTTTCTCCACACTTTTCTAGGACAAAAGAAGTAATACCAACGTAGAGTCCTGTGGCCATAATCAAATAATAATTGGCCTCGGAGATCACTTATGACAATCAGGGAAGTAATAAGGTTTCTGAATAATTATGAATAATTAGGCACATTTATGAATAATTACACTGTTAATAACTATCTAACACATCCAGTTTTAAAACTGTAATTCAGTCATTATTGATTGGTTAGCCATCATCCTCACTGCTCTTTCCCTACTCATTAACATCCTGATTCAGACAGGAGCTGTGCAAGGCTGCGTTTAATTCCTTCGCCATGCCAGTAACGAGGACTTTTACTACTCTAACCTCTGAATCCCAAGAAAGGGGAAAACCTGCTCCACATAGAAGAGGTCTCATTTAGTGTAAAGCAGGGATATATGTAGGGAAATAAAATGTCCTGACACTGTCTAAATGTGATATTAAGGCAGTGTAAAGACACTATGACAAGTGCAAAAAAACATAACTACAGTGCCTTATCTGGAGCTTCTGACTATTTGTGTGCTTGGACTGTGAAGTTTCTGAGGTATGAACCACCTCATGGACTTAGCAGACCCGTCTTAAGATGCCCCCAGTAGCACAAGTAGAAATATATGTTATTTCATGTTATTATTAAATAAACATTAGTTCATATTATTATTTGCCACATCTTGAGTACTGCCTTCATTTTGAGGCACTCACCACAAGAAAGAAATTGAGGTGTTGGTGTGGGTCCAGAGAAAGGCAATGACGCTGGTGAAGGGTCTGGAGCATCTGAGGGATATAGGATTGTTTAGCCTACAGAAAAGGAGGTTCAGGGGAGATCTTCTTGCTCTCTACAACTTCCTGAAAGGAGGCTGGAGCAAGGTGGGTGTCAGTCTCATCTCCCTAGTGAGAGGAAATGACCACATATTGCACCATAGGGGGTTTAGACTGGATAGTAGAAGAAGCTTCTTCACTGAAAGGGTTATCAATCACTTGGATGGGTTCCCCAGAGAGGTGGTTTAATCTGCATCTCTGGAGGGGTTTAAAAGATGCAAGGATGTGGTGCTCAGGGACATGGTTTAGCACCAGACTTGACAGATAGATAATGGTTGGACTCAATGATTCTATGATCTTCAAGAAAGAGGAGACTGAGACATGTAATTCCTGCCCTGGGAGGGGAACAGCCAAGGAACTAGGTAGAGTCACTGCTGCCACCCTAGCCAGGACCTCAAGCCTTGTCTGCTGCTGTGGCAGAGGAAGCCTTGTCTGCTGCTGTGGCAGAGATTATTTGTCACCAGTGATTGAATTTTGAATGTGGCAAATATTCATGCTTAAGTACACATTCAAAGGCCACACTGGGTAAAAGAAGCAGCAGAAGAATCATTGTTCATTCTCATCTCATGGTGTTTGACTCTGTTCAAAGAGGATTGATTTTTTACTGTGTGTTGATTTTGTGATCAACGAGAGACTTTTCAGTTTGTCCCAACTCTAGAGCTTCCAGAACTCTGAGATAACCCACTAAGGTATGTCTGGCATTTGACTGATTGCTGCACCAACCTGCTTCTTCTCAGTTCTAGCACACATCAGCAACCACCATTTCACTGAGCTCTGAAGCACCCCAAAATCATTTGTTTTCCTGACTGTGAACATCTGTAGGACATTGAGCTGCGGAGAATGTCTACAGCAGGCCACAGAAACGATCTGAAGGCTGGAACCCCTCTGTTGTGAGAACAGGCTGATAGAGCTGGGGTTGTTCAGTCTAAAGAACAGAAGGCTTCAGAGAGATCTTATTGTGGCCTTCCAGTTCTTAGAGGGGGCCTATAAAAAATGGGGGCAGACTTTTTAACAGAGCCTGTGGTGACAGTTGATGGTTTTTGACCAGAAGAGGAGAGATTTAGACTAGATGCAGGAAATCCTTTTACACTGAGGTTGGCAAAACACTGACATAGATTTCTGACAGTGGTAGTAGAATCCTCATTGCCAGAAACATTACAGGTCAGGTTGGAAAAGGCCCTGAGCAACCTGATCTAGTTGAAGACATCCCTGCTTACTGTGGGGAAATTGGTCTAGATGACCTTTAAAGATCCCTTTCAACCTAGAGCAGTCTATGACTCCATGACTCTATGATTCTAAAATACGTCTCCCCAGCATCAGACTCTGTAAGGCTCTCTGCATATTCCTGTTTCTATGTCACAGAGAAATGCAGACACACCACAACTGGTGTCTGTACCAGGAAGGCCCAGAAATGTGGAAGACACATATTCTTTCTCTTAAAGAAAGTCATCTTGCACACAGTCACCCGGGGCTGCCCCAGACCCTGCACCTCCTTGCCTCTCCCAAGTATGCCACTGTGCTCCAGGCCATGCTAACTTCCCCCTGCACCCCACCCTTGTCCACCCTTCCATCTTCAATTTGTTCATCTCCACTCCACAGATGTCATTGAAAGCAAGGCCAATTAGCTGAGTATTGTCAGATCGCAGTGATTCGGATCCTGGGTTTTCAAAAGAGAGATCCAAAAGCGTGCATTCAAAGTGGGTACTGCTGGCAAACATCAGTGGTGATGAAATGCCTGTGACCTGGAGTAAGGAGAGACAGAGCAGCAAGAGGATGTATGGTGGGAACAAGGTCCTTGGACTAGTGAGGTGGGACATAGTTTTGAGACCACCTTGGTTTTGAGTGGGATCTGTTAAGAATCCTCAATGTTATTGAAGCAGCACAAAATACTTACACTTACTCTGCTCCCCCTTCCCCCATCCCTGTCCCTCCTGCAACACAATGGGGACCTCCTTTTGTTATATTTGGATAATTATTCTGCTGCCTTCCCTCCTGCTACTCACTAAACATCCGTGATTGATGAAGGGAACACATTGAGAATTTGAGATGAAAAAGTGAAGAGAGAGCAAGGCTGGGCAAATGAGCCAGTGGGTTGAAGCACTTGGGACATTAGAGGGTGTCAAAGATGGCAAATGACTTCATTGAAGTAATGATGATAAACATTTTATCCCTGTGCATATATGTGCATTATACCTAACGATCTCAAGCATAAGTAAGTGAAGAAAGACACTAAATAAATCATACGAACGGGCCCTAAATGGGAATCCCTAAGGAATGGGATCTGAATTGTAAATGCACGCCTGAATTTCACACATCAAATTACAATAAGGAGATTGATATTTTAAACAGCTCTGTACTTAAAGGGTACTGTATCTAGTCCTGAGGATTTTTGTTTTGCTTGGATTGTTTTCTCAGTTACATCGTGTGTGTATGTAGATATACCCACATGTATATGTGTGTGTGTAAATTCATTAAATGAAGCACTTTGCACATCAGTGGGTTACTCTGGGTTTCATTAGCACCTCAGAGTATGACTGCAAAGTGTTTTTTGTCTGACTGGGATTTTTTAAAGGCTCAGGGACAAACCCTGTTCTCTTACATCAAAATAAATCTCAAACAAATTCCTTGCTTTCAGTGACCTTCCTCTAGACTTGGTCTAATGTAATTGAAAATAGAGTCTAACACTTACTGGTGCACTTCTTTCATCTTTGTCTCCCTCCCTCAAACTTTGGAGCCAAATTCTGAGCTTATGTCAACCAGCAAAGCTTCACAGCCAGTCCGCTGAGCATGCCTGTTGGCATGAGTTGATTTGCTCCAGCAGCTACACAAGTCATGAATGGTGTTGGATATTAAAGGGAACAGGTTTTACACAGAACAAATTCCCTTCCAGCCTCAGATATCTTAAACTCATCAAAGTACAACTGTAGTACTACAAACCCACAGTAATAAATCTAATCAGGTATGAGAAAGCAGGCAGACAGAAATTAAAATGGCTGATTAGAGCAAGCAGCACAATGTCCTCACAGATAGCTCTGGTCCCCACTACATTCCTCCACAGAAACACTTGAGAGGATAACCACAGAGATTTAAAACCATTGGAATTTTAGTTGTTCTCCAAGTTTTCTCATCAGAAGATTTTTTCATTAAGCCAGTAAGGAGGATTCTGCCCACAGCCATCCCAGGATCTCATAGAATCATAGAATTGTCAGGGCTGGAAGGGACCTTAAGGATCATCTAGTTCCAAGCTCCTGCCATGGGCAAGGACACCTCACACTAGATGAGGTTGCTCAGAGGCCCATCCAGCCTGGTCTTAAAGACCTCCAGGGATCTCACATCTTTCTCCCAGAAGTTGGAGGTAGGTTGGCTGGAGGTGAAGGGTCTGCATGACAGTTGAAGAGCTTTTCCCACAACATTCCTTTGCGGGCAGGAGCACTCTCTGTGCAGGGCTTGAATGAAGTTGCACCCTTCCATTCTGCATTCCCAGAGCAGGAAGAAGTAGTGACTGAACCTCTGAAGTATCAACTCTCTTGGCTTTTTCCTCAGAGGACTGCCAGCCTGACACACAGACTTGGTTTCCCAGGTCTTGACCTTGAAAAGTACATACTGGATTTAAATCTAACATGCATTGATTATTTGTGTTTGCAGAACCACAGAACAGTAGAGGTTGGAAGGCACCTCTGGAGATCATCTACTCCAATATCCCCTGTTAAAACAGAGTAACCCAGAGCAGGCTGCCCAAGGTTGCACTGTCCAATTGGATCTGGAATCTTTCCAGAGGAGAATCCACAGCCTCTCTGGGCAGCCTGATCCAATGCTTCAGCACCCTCCCAGGAAAGAAGTTTCTCCTCGTGTTCAGGTGAATGAAATATCCTGTGTTCTAGTTTGTACTCTGCTCTGGTGAGGCCACACCTCAAGCATTGTGTTCAGCTTCGGGCACCTCATTACAAGAGGGATGTGGAGGTGCTGGAGTGAGTGCAGAAGAAGGCAACAAAGCTGAGGAAGGGCCTAAAAATAAATCTTATGAGGAGCAACTGAGGGAGCTGGGGCTGGTTAGTTTGAAAAGGAGGAGGCTGAGGAGAGACTTCATCACTGTCTACAACTACCTGAAAGGAGGTTGTGGAGAGGTTGGTGCTGGTCTCCTCTCACAGGTAATTAGTGATAGCTCAAGAGGGAATGGCCTCAAGCTTTGACTGAGTAGGTTTAGACTGGATATTAGAAAACATTTTTTCCCAGCAAGAGTGGTCAAGCATTGGAATGTGCTGCCCAGGGAGGTGGTGGAGTTCCCAACCCTGGATGTGTCTAAAATTCGTTTGGCTGTGGTGCTTGAGGACATGGTTTAAGGTGCATCTTGTAAGGTAGGGATATTGGTTGGACTTGGTGATGCAGAGGGTCTTTTCCAACCCAAATATTTCTGTGATTCTCTGATTGTGCCTGTTGCCCCTTTTTCTATCACTGGGCATCACTCAAAAAAATCTCTGGCCAAAGAGTCTGTTGCTGCTAAGGATAAGCACTTCCACATGCCTGTGTGCACACTTATGTGCATGTGCATGCTCACTAATATCTTTCTTTGAAGCCAGGTCCAGTCTTCTCTCAGAGCAAAGCAAGCTTTGAATACTGGAGCTGAACTACTTTAGAGGTTTTTTTTCAGGCTGAATATATTTCAAAGCCTCACTAAGTTATAAGTAAATTTTCACATCAGCACTGCTACTATTTTTATTTTTACTGGAGGAACATAAAGCCTTTTTGAAATAGAAAAACAGAGATCCATGTGCTACATTTACCATAAACAATTAAAAAATAATAAATGTATTAGTACATTGTGTGGTCTCTGCTGGAATGCTCAATCCCTCACTAGACTTATTCAACTATTGATTAATTTTCAGAAAGGTGTTGACACAAAGTCAGGTCCCTTCTCTTCCATTCCTGAACTGGCATGTCACATTTGGGCCTTTTTGCATGATTAATATTGTTCTGAAAGCTTCTAGAATCATTAAACACACACTCAGGTGAATAAATCTGTATTTTAAAGTGTCCCATTATCTCAGTTTTCTAGTTAAGCTGCAAAATAGGCTTCCTGTTGGCATTAATAAATGTGACCTGTGCAGCTAGTGATAATGCAGATCTTCTGATCTGCCTGAGTTCTTGCCATGAAACTAGATCCTCCTTGAGGATTCAGGAATGTGACATATATGGTAAATGCTCCTTCCACTTCTCCCCAGGAGCTGTGTTTCTTATCAGATCATTTTGTGGCTGTTTTTTACAAGTCACTGTTTTGTCTTGCCAGTCTGGAAATAGTTTGTGTGACATTGCATAAGATACAGCTGGTGCAACATATCTTCATAGAATCATAGTATCTTTTACACTGGGAAAGACCTTCAAGATCTTTGAGCCCAAAACTACCAAGTCCACTGCTAAAACATGTCCCTCAGCACTACATCTACAGAGTTCTTAAATCCCTCAAGGGATGATGACTCAACCACCTCCCTGGGAAGTCTGTTACAGGGCTTGAGAACTCTTTTGAGGAAGAATTTTTTCCTAATGTCCAAACTAAACCTCCCCTAGCACAACCTGAGGTCATTTCCTCTTGTACTATTGCTTGTTACTTGGCAGAACAGACAGATCCCTACCTTACTACAACTTCCTTTCAGGTAGTTATAGAGAGTGAGAAGGTCTCCCCTCAATCTCTTCTACAAAATAAACAATTCCACATTCCCCAGCCACTCCTCACATCACTTGTTCTCTAGACCCTTCACCAGCTTCACTGCCCTTCTATGGACTCCCTCCAGCATCTCAACTTCCTTCCTGTAGTGAGGGGCCCACAACTGAACACAGTATTCAAACTGCAAGCTCACCTATGCCAAGTACAGGGGGACAATCACCTCCCAAGTCTTGTTGGACACTCCACTCCATATACAAGCCAGGATGCTGTTAGCCTTCTTGGCCACCTGGGCACAGACTGGCTCATATTTAAATGCCTGTCAACCGACATCTCCAGGTCCTTTTCTGCTGGGCAGCTTTCCAGACAACTGTAAGAGCCCAATATACTTTGTTCTCAAACAATGTGTGGCAGGGCCTGGCTGACAGCCCCTAATGACTCTCCTGACCTCCCACTTTTCTTCAAACATGGCATGCCTGGACTGAATAGACAGGGTGATGGTTTTGATGACCCTTAATATCTCTCCAGGAGAGCTGCTGCCCTGGCAGACGGTTTTAACAATGGAAAGTCATCATTTCTGCAGAAGTGGGATTTCCTCTTTCCTTATTTTAAAATGACTGCAACAGCACCATGGAGGGGCCTGTGACAGACATTACACTGGAGGGACCTCATGCACACCTCTCTTTGCAATGTGGAGGCTGCCCTTGCCCCCCAAAAGGGTATAAAAGGACCACAGCTTCTGGGGTCCAGGTGTTGCATGTACCACAGAAGAGCTTGCCAGATGTGCACCCACCACCAAAGAATCCAGACTATGCCCGTGAGATGCCGCAGGAACCAAGGGCAGTGACATTTTTCTCTCTTACTCTCTTTCTAGATATATCTTTTTTTTCATCTCCACTTGTTTCCCATTTCCCCTCTGCTCTGGTTCAACCAAGCATCCTTAAGGCACAAGTGATCAAGAGCTTTCATTGGATCAAATAAACTGAACTCATCATCCATTTGCTGTTGGTTCACTTTAATTTACCCCACAGGAATAACTGAATCTTAACACAGCCTACCCCACTGTCTAAGTTTGCCTCAAGAGGCCAGACTATGCCACCAAGCCTGTCACCAGAGTTGATGTGACCCAAGTACAGGACCCAGAACTTGGCCTTGTTGAACCTCATACCACTTGCTTTGGTCCATTGATCAAGCCTGTCCAGGTGCCTCTGTAAAGCCTGCCCTCAAGCCTTGCTCAATTTGGTGTCATCTACAAACTTACTTCATGTTTACAGCCAGGAGACAGCTTTACACACTCCATTTCCTCTGTCCTCCTTAAATATTCAGCATATTCAGTGTATTGCAGGATCCCTTGGGAAATCAAATGGATAATTCCTTCAAGCCAGCTAGCATCACATATATTCAGTGAACACAAAGGGGATGAGACAGAGGGTAATCCAGCATTTGAGGGATTTTATCAACATGATATTGGAAGGATCATGGAAGTTCATGCTGGGAAACACTACAGGAATTGTGAGGGCTCAATGTGTGTTCTCTGTCCTTTACACAGTCACAGTACTCCTGCTTCCTAATGCAGAATCAGAAACATTGCCAACACGCTGCAGTTTGGAGGAGGAGAAAGAAATATTTTACTGGCAGTACTCTTCTTTCTCCTCAACAGATTTGGTATTGTGTGCTCGAAACTTTGCAGAAGCCTGAAGTCCCAGGCCCAGCTGATGAGAATATCATTGACAAATCCACTGACAAATGTTACCAGCAACTTATATGACATCTGTGGTGTCTCTTCAGCCTCTCATAGTACTGTAGAAGTTACTATGTATCTGCATGAGACTGCATGTCTGTGACCGAGATCTAAGCCACAATTAACAAATAGTTATACCACAGAAAATGCAGGATTTGAATGTAGGAGCAGCAATCCATTCCAGGAGAAAGACAGGCAAAGGGCAGGAGGAAACCTGCTGAAAAGCACAGTTAAGTCCTTTGTGCTGTAGAAATGAATCTGGGTTTGGTGCTGGGGGCTGAGTTTGTGTTGATGCACAAAAATAAAACAAGAGTATTCAGACAAGTGGAACATGATCTGATAAGCCTGGAAATGACTCTGCCAGGCTGAATGACATCTCTGTCTGTGGTCTTTCAACACATTTGATTTGAGCACAAGCTTCCCAGAGGAAAGCTTTTCCTGTGCTTTCTGTCTTGCTTCACTACTTCACAAAGTCCCCAACAGTATGATGTGAGAGGAGAGCTATGAACTTTTCTTGAAGGGACAATCTTTATTCTGGTTGGTTTTTTTATCTCCCCAGCACTGCAATCTGTCTGTCCTTTCAATATGGTACAAACTGAGCCTTTTCCTTACTTGTAATGAAGTTGTGCCTTTCGTTTATTAGATGTCTGAACGCTGAGTACATTCTCTTTTATCTGTATATAAACACATAAAGCTAGGAACAGGTCTACTCAGGTTTTTTGATATGAAGAAGATGAAACAATTTGTATAGACTTTCCAGAGTTCAATTTCATTAAGGTTGATATCCACTGAATCCAACTTCTGCCAAATGTATATCTTTATTAAATGAATAAACTGCAACAAGATCTGTGCCTGAAGATTCACAGATATGAATAATGTTCACACAACACCAAATTGCACTAAACCAAACAGAAAGATTTATATTTGAACTGTGGTCCTCAATTTGCACAATTTATGCCCTGGCAGCAGCATGACTACATTCATCAGAAAGGGGCTGCTCTTCTTGGGAGAGAAATCTGCTAAACCTTATGATCACTTGGCTCTTGATCAGTGAAATTAAATGACTCTTTTTTTTTTTTTCTGTGTCTGTCTCTTCATACATTTTCCACCCTCGTGTGCTTTATTCTGGGAGAAGAATACATATTTCAAATCAGGATATAAATCACCTGCTCATAAATCAGCCAAATACAATCTTCCTCTTCTAGGCATCGTGGTTATCCTGCCCACAATACAGACAGCTTTGAGAAAATATGAAATGTTTTTATGTGGAAAAGTAAATACTTCCTACTCTTATTCTTTAAGCTTCTTATAGATCAGATATGAAATACATATATATACATGTATATATATCATATATTAGATGGTGTAGATGTTTACTTCTGAGCAATCAGTTGTATGTTTTCAGTCTTATATTGATACCTCCAAAGCGGTTACTGTGTCCCCATTATCACTGATAAAATGGTATTGCCATTGGAAAAAAGGATCTTGACTCTCCTCTCAAGAGGGGATTAGATTGCTGAAGCTCAGAAGAACTTGGATCAGGATGCAAATGTGAAAAATTTGAATCTATTGAGCAAAATAAGTAGGACTGTGACCACTTATCCCTTAAAGAAATCTTATTGACTGCTGTCATATCAGTTGTATTAATCAGTTAACAAATAACACTTTCATCTCAATAAGAAGCAAGGTAGATGTCAGTCTCTTCTCCCTAGCATCTAGTAGAATGCAAGGAAATGGCCTCAAGTTGCACAAGGAGATGTTTAGATTAGATATTAGAAGAAACTTCTTCAGAAGAGGAGCCCCAGGGACATTGATGAATCCCTATCTCTGTGAGGGTTTAAAGGATACAAATTTGTGGTGGTAAGGGACATGGTTTAGCACCAGACTTGGTAGAGTTAGATAATGATTGGACTTGATGATCTTAAATGTTGTTTCCAACCGAAATGACTCTAGGATTCTAAGAACAAACAGCCTCCAGAAGAAATAACATGCTGGAACAGAAACAACCACCTCCGTGTTAAAATAAAGGAGTGTAGACCTCTTCATACTTCCAAAAATATAGTTTTAGTTTAAAATAACAAAAATTGAAGGGAAGGAATCACTGAAAGCACCTTTTTTTTTTCATGCATGATACCTCTTCTGCAGCTGCAAGCACATTCATTTCCCCATAATCCCTCACCAAGCAGAAGAAAGAGAGCCTTCAGGTGAAAGGTTACCTACATTTATAATGTCAGGCACTGAGCCCAGTGAGGTAAAAGGTAAATGGTAATTTTATCATTAGCGTGCCTGACCCCTTGCCCCCACTATATCTCATGGGAGACGTTAAGAACGGCTCACCTGTCAAGATGCAAACACTTAAAGGTCAATGCGCACAGAAATCTTCAAGAGCTTACAACTGAATTGCTGACACCTTTTATTATCACCACTTAAATAAATGATTCAAGTGTCAAGACAAGGGTAAGGTTGGTTTAATGTCGAGATTTACACGGGGAATTCTTGGAGCATTATTTTCTAAACTTCAACCACATAGATAGGACTTTTCAATTCTAGAAGTGTGTGAACAGCGAGGTGGATTTAAACTAATTTACAGGAGTCCAAATACATCTTCCCTTTTTTTGCAAGGCTTTTCAGCACTGAACAACAAGGAAGATTTGCTTTCATTGGAGAAACAGATGCAGATTCTTGGACCCACTATCATCCTAGTCCACTGTATCAGAAAACTCTTTTGCTCTCTGCACATGAGAATTGAATAGTCATGACTTAAAAAGATGGGAGGATACCTTGCAGCCTCATCACAAATGTTTTTTAAACACTTGCTACACCTCATTGTTACCTCATTCTTACTGGGTCAAGAGTCTTTCCTCTTTTTCCAAGTTGTTTCACATTGAGAAGGTCTGAATTGTGAACATATCAGCACTGGTGCACTAAGGTTCACTCAAGCTTGCAGTATCCATAGGATCAAAAAGTGTACTTTCTAAGGGGTGACTGCAATTTACTCCTGATAGTATGTACCACACCTGTTATTACAAAAAGGCCCAGTTCAGTTATGCTGGCCCTTTGAGCATGACCCACTTAGATCTGATGCTCTGTAATACAAAGGCAGTACTTTTGCATTGCTACAGTCAAGGACAGTCAGACAGCAGCAGTGTGTGCTGATCAGGGCAATGAAATGGATCTGTCTCTGGTTGTGGTGCTCATCAGACACTGTTTTTCAGTCATTTCTGAGTGAGCATACTTTGATTTTAGGAAGTTCTCAGAGCCAATACAAAGAAGAAAACTGAAGCAGAATAGAGGAAGGAGACTTATATTAACTGAAAAACAGACTTTACTCCTTTTGCTGAGCCAGTTCACAATCTCATGGCTCTGTAAGATCTCCTAGAATGAATCCCCTTTTCTTACAGCTGTTACACTGCTATTTCCACTGAATCCCAAACAAATCCTGTGCAAGTAAGTTACCCTAAAGGGAGAAGGTGTGTTCTCTTGAGAGGCTGTCAGTGGTGAAGTGAGAGAGAGCAAGAGAAGTCTGGCAATGATGTGTGGTTAGGGCATGTTGATCAGTTTAGGGTCACCTGGACTGTCCATTCTGTGTCTTCCAACCAACACAATTATCTAAGTCTGTTGTAGGTTTAGAGATACAATAGAATTATAGAGATACATACACCATAGAGATACAAATTCTCCAGAGACTAGAAAGTCTTCAGGGGAAGGCATAGGATATTTTAATCTGTTTTCTATTCCCTATTCCTGTATCTCCCTACATAAAGGTGCCGTGGAGCACTCCAAACGCCTTTCCACCTCTCTGTCAGTGGAGAGTGGAATGAGGGACGACGAAGGTGCACAATTGCTTTCCCCTCCCCCTGCTGGCCTTAAGGGGAAAGGCCAAAGGCCTTTTCCTGCCACTGACACACAAGTACTCACTGGTGGGAAAGCCTGCACTGGAATCTGGATTGTGACTGGCTGGGTTTTTTGAGCCCACTATGTATTGGCACTGGTCATATTGTCTAGGAAAGACTTTAAATAGTGACCAGAAAGCATGCACAGGTCCATTAAGTTCATATAGTTCCATCCAAGAGATCCCAGTTTTCTGCTCCATACCCCCGACCTGGAGCAAGCCTGTCTCTGCTGTAAGCTGCTGTTGGGAGGAACACGCCAGCAGTGCAGCTGTCCCTGCGCTGTTAAGGCAGTGCCACTCCACAAGAGCTGCCTTGTGGAAGCTGTGTCTGGAGACACTTTGACTTTGGTGGGTTCCAGTCTTGTTGGATTTATGCCGCATGGTTCCACAACTGGATTGTAACCTGTAGTTTCTAGAGGCTGCCACAAAGCAGATCCAGGAGTGGTCTCCAAATCCCTACTCCACCCTGATGAGTAAATCCCATTCTCTCTCAGCTTTTTCCTAGGGCTCTGGTCTGCCTCTGATTTCTAAGTGGGGTAAAGATGTTTTGTGGTTTAGCCTTTTCCATTTTCTGGCTTTCCTGAATTATAAAAATTGCCCATGAGCATCCTTGTGAAAATTCCCAACCAAATTAGAACCTGTAAATGAAATTTAACTGTTTTTGTACATAGTCTTGGGGAGGAGCTTTTTGGGACAATAAAAATAACTATATTTTTATAATTCCTGTCTCATCAAATTATTGCCAATCAAATCAAAAGGGCAGACCGTCCAGTCTGACTCACGCTCTCTCCTCTCTCTTCCCAGTGGATGGTTGCTGTCTGGGGGGAGCTGTCTGGGGGGAGCTGTCTGGGGGGAGCAGCTGGCTGGCAGCTATTCACTAGCTGTGCAGTCAGGCCTGATCTGAGGCTCACTCAGGGTAGGCATTGAGGTCAATTGAGGCCTAGTGTGGGGGGAAGAGGCTTGGCTACTTGAGGCCCATTGAGGCCCACTGAGTCCTGTCTTGAGGCTTAGCCCAAGGGGGCTAGGCCAGGATTGGTTCTGAATGTATATATATATGCTTCTACCTTGGTACCTTTTGCATTTTGTTCACTTTTGTAAATAGTATTTCCATTTAGCATCCAGTTCTGTGCAAATGTGTTCATTTATTCCTTTGGGGCAAATTCCATCTTCATTCCAGAGCTGCTTTCTAGCTCAAATCGAGACAAAGCCAATGATTATTAAAGTAGGGTTCTGCATGATAAGATGCCTAATAAACCTCAGTGACTATTGCCACCTTCTTCACAGAGGCACTTGACTGCAAAGTCAGAGTAAAATCAGACATTTGCATGACAGGAGTATAGGAGACTTCACGGGAGCAGACTTCTATTGAACCCCAGATTTAACTAAGAATATCTTTACACAAGTAAGTTTCTCAGTGGGACCTTAAACTCAGCTTGACGTGTAAGCACTTAGCTGAGTTGAGGATGCCATGAGAGATGGGCTGTGGTTAGTAGGCCAAGAGAGGCTCTCTTTCCCACTACTCTGCCCTGGTGAGGCCACATTTGGAACATTGTGTCCAGTTCTGGGCCCCTCAGTTCAATAAGGATCTCAAAGAACTGTTGAAAGAGTCCAGTGCAGAGTCACAAAGATGATTAAGGGAATGGAGCATCTTCCTTACAAGGAGAGACTAAGGGAGCTGGGGTTCTGCTGCTTGGAGGAGACTGAGAGGTGACCTCACTCTCGTTTATAAATATTTAAAGGGTGACTGCCAAAAGAATGGAGCAGACTTTGCTTGGTGATGTCTAATGACAGGACAAGGGGCTATGGGTGGAAGTTGAGGCATAGGAAGTTCCATGGAAACATGTGAAAGAGTTTTTTGACTTTGAGGGTGGCAAAACACTGGAGCGGGCTGCTTAGGGGAGTTGTGGAGTTTCCCTATGTGGAGATATTCAAGACCTGCTTTTATGCATTCCTGTGTGATTTGGTATAGGTAATCCTGCTCTGGCAGGGGGTTGGACTGGATGATCTTTTGAGGTCCTTTCCAGGCTCTAACCTTCTGTGATTCTGTGAAGTGCTACAACTGCAGTTGTCACTTCATAGAAGAAACCATATAAAAATACACTTTTGGAGGCACCTACAGCTTCCTATGAGCACAGGTGCTCTTACAGAATTTAATCACAGAATCCCAGCTTGGTAGGATAATATGTAGAACAAAACTGTACAAAAAGCAATCTCTTTTTTTTTTTGCCTTACATTGGTCTTGTAAATTAAAACCTCCTGTAGTCTCTCAACTTTAACCACGCAAAATTAAGATATTGTAAAACGGTTTATAACCATTATAAAAGTATTTTCCATTTTTTACCTAACCACCTGAGGAAGACACCTGGTAGTAGTAACATTATTTTTATTACATGCCTTTCAGGGCACAAAAGAAATAAAACACTTGGGTTTTTATGTATTATATAACTGTGCTTAAGCAAAACATCTGTTATGCCTCACCAAAATCAAACAGCTACCTTTTAATTTGTTTGCTTGTTTTTCTTGTTTGTTTGGTGTGAGTTATTTATTTTCCATGCCATTAAAAGCAAGCAAAGAGTAACCAACAGGTGAGGTCAGCCTTGCAAACACTCTAAAAGCTCAAAGAGATAACAGAATCATAGAATCATTAAGGTTAGGAAAGATCTCCAAAATCATCAGGTCCAGCTATTAACCCGGCACTGCCAGGTCACCACTAAAACATGTCCCTCGGCACCACATCTGCATGGCTGTTAAATCCTTCTAGGGATGGGGATGCCACCATTTCCCTGGGCAGCCTGTTCCAGTCCTTACTGACTCTTTCAGTGAAGAAATCAAGGCTTTCTCATATGCTCACCATGCAAAGCTACTTCTTTTTGATCATTCAAATTTTGATAGTAAGCATGTGCAGAGCACACCACTACCTTTGACATACACTGATTTCTTGTACATGTGGAAATAGACTCCACTCGACATGCAAAGTAAGCATCTCACTGGTGCTCCTGTCTGGATGCTGCCAAGTAATAAAGACAGAGATTCTAAATCTGTAGTATGGTGCTGCTGATGGTACACCAGTTACTTACAGGTGGAATGTGACAAAATATATGCAGCTCACCAACTTTTCCCTGCAGAGAATGACAACACATTCACTTGCACTTCTCCCTGAAGCTGGAAGATGCTGCTCTGACCATTTCCAAGACATGAAAGAAGGAAGAGCTGCCTAGAGCCATGCTCACTTGTATCTGTCCTATAACCTCTACAAGTGTGTAAAACATATCCTGCATGCACAAGGAAGTAAAATCGAGAAAACCCTGGACTTAAGTGTTCTGAATCACTCTTGGCCTGAGTTACCTGGTATTGCATTTCAGGATCAGGGGCCTCTTTATTTCTGCACATCCACAGAGCCTAATACAAAGGGGATACAGCTAACAGGTACACTGATGTGGAAGTATCTGGTGCTTAGATCTCCTCAATGCAAGTGCCAAAACAATGGTGCAAAGGAATGAAACATTTGATCCTAGCACTTCAGGATAACGGTTGCTCTAAGATGTGGTTGCAAGGATTTCAGCTATCTCTTTCCTTCATGCTAATACCTCCTAAAACCATATTTTCTTTGTTGCTTTTTTTCTTCATAATCTCCAAGTCCAAAATATGTAGGAAGATAGGCATAAATCCTTGTTATAGTGCTGTCCTCTAAGAGACAAACACAGGCAAGAGCATTTTTACAGGAGAAAAAAAAAAGAACATCCAATTTTCCACTACAAAACAGGTGCACTCAGCTTTTCAAACTACATCACACTTGTCTCTCTTGTTTATTTAATCCTAATTTATTGAATCAAGACAAAGAATAGTGCAGTTTGGTTTTCTGGCATGTTCACGTCCACAGCAAAAAGGTCACTGCATTTGGGTACTAATCTACCAGTGCAGTAAGCCGTGATTAAAGTGTCTTGGTAATGTTCTCAAAAAAGCATTACAACTGCTTGAATCCATATCCATCCATGGCCAGGGAAGAAGGGATGCTAGTCTGGTTTGGTTAAAAAGATAGAAACTTATTCCCCAGTCAGTCAGCTGGAGCAGCAGCCCTGCTCTTCAGTGAGCTAAATAAAAAGATTGCCTGGGGCCAGGATAAAAGCAAAGGTATGCAGGGCTGGGAAATAGTTTTCACCATTATCATTTCACTTCAGAGGACACAACAGAGCTCTTACTGGGTATCACGAGTGACCTCAGCTCTCCCTATAAGTTTCTTATGCTTCTAAATCTATTGTAATGTTCATGGAGAAAGCCAAGGGTTAAATAAGGAGGGTAACTGAGGTGAGGGTAGTATTTCGGCTTTGTGTTATGTTCTAATTCTGTCAAGAAGTCTGAGCTTTGGAGAAGTATGCATGAATTTGGGAGCCAGTGTTGATGTGTTGGAGGGTAGGAAGGCTCTGCAAAGACACCTTGACAGGCTGGATAGATGGGCAGAGTCCAATGGGATGAGATTTAACAAGGCTAAATGCCGGGTTCTACACTTTGGCCACAACCTCACACAGCACTACAAGCTGGGGACAGAGTGGCTGGAGAGTGGCCAAGCAGAAAGAGACCTGGGGGTACTGGCTGACAGCTGAACATGAGTCAGCAGTGTGCCCAGGCGGTCATGAAAGCCAATGGCATCTTGGCCTGTAGCAGGAATAGTGTGGCCAGCAGGACTAGGGAAGTCATTCTGCCCCTGTACTCAGCACTGGTTAGGCCACACCTTGAGTACTGTGTCCAGTTCTGGGCCCCTCAGTTTAGGAAAGATACTGTTGTCCAGAGAAGGGCTCTGAGGCTGGTGAAGGGGTTGGAGCACAGCCCTACAAGGAGCAGCTGAGGGAGCTGAGGTTGTTTAGCCTAGAGAAGAGGAGGCTTATGGGGGACCTTATTGCTGTACACAACTATCTGAAAGGAGATTGTAGCCAGGTGGGGGTTGGTCTTTAATCTCAGGCTACCAGTGATAGAACGAAGGGAGGACACAGTCTCAGTCTCAAGCTGCACCATGAGAGGTTTAGGCTGGATGTTAGGAAAAAGTTCTTTGTTCTTCACAGAAAGAGTGATTGCCCATTGGAATGGGCTGCCCAGGGATGTGGTGGAGTCACCGTCCCTGGAAGGGTTTAAAAGGAGACTGGATGTGGCACTTGGTGCCAGGATTTAGTTGATTAGATGGTTTTGAGTGATAGGTTGGACTTGAGGATCTCAAAGATATTTTCCAACCTGATTAGTTCTGTGATTAAGTCCTTAGAATAAAGTGAAATGAAGGTATGATGCAAAAAAAATCCCAATATCTCTGTTCAACTTCTGGGTGAACTTCTGTATGCCTGAACCCTGCTGCTGCTGCTGCTGCTGTGGTTTTTCTTTTTTTTTGTGTAATCGTCCCCGTTATGAGTCTTTGTTCACAAAGGTGGAAAACACGGTGGGCTCTAATGATGCATTATCACAGGTCACAGAATGAACCACATAAATCTCCCTGGCATTTGCCTCCACACAATACCTCTAAAAGGACAGCAGCATTCCCTAAAGATGCAGTTTTCCCCAGTCAAAGCCAGCTCAAGAAGGCAACGCTGCATACCTGTGGGCTTTGGCTGGAATAATCACCTTCTCCTCTCGTTGCTCTTTGGACAGCTCCAACCTTGCAAGCTTTTTCTTCAGCCTGCCGCGTTTTCTGTAATGAAGACTAGAATTCGACTGTACATCTGGGACTAATAGCTTTTAAACCTAAATTATTTCTCAGCTGCAATTACAGTCAGGTTGTCACAAACATGCAAGCAGCACAGTGCAGAGGGGAGAGATGCCTGCACTTTAAAAGCCACTTGGAAAGCAAAGCTTCAGTCTCATTTAGAAATTGTATTGTTATAGCTGGAGAGTGATGGAGCTGTCTTTGAGGCCCATGTCAGTCCTGCAATTGGTTTCATTTAAATCTACAGAAAAGAAACCTGCATTACACAAAGGGAAGAGAGTAAGACTGTGTACACTGCCAGTAGTCAACAGCAGTTGTGTTATTGGCATGACAGTATGATGGCAGCTCAGTGAAGCAATTAGGAATCTTTCATAACACCACTGAAAGCAAAGCCTTGCAAAGAAATAAGGAGGTGCCCTATGTATTACAGAGAGGGGGAGGGAAGGGAAAAGATTGTTCTGTAAACAGAATCATAGAATCACTTACATTGGGAAAGTCCTTTCAGATCATCAAGCACAACTGTAAATATAACACTGCCATGTCCACACTAAACCATGTCACTAATACGCTGGGGTTTGTGCCTGGTGTAGATATGAATACAACAACAAGACACAAAGCCATAGTGGAAACAAGTGTCATTACTTCTACTACTTCTACTATTTCTGCTACTAGTTCTGAGTACTTTTCCATTTTCAGAATGAAATCCCATTTACTTTTGTACAATGCTCATGTATTTATTTCTCTCTTGTCTAATTTGTACTTCATCCTGCTTCCTGAAGAACAGTTTAATGTAAGCAGCATCTTTCTTTCTATTTCCAGAATAAAGATTGCATGTAACACTTTTTCCTGTGTTCTCAAAACAGTGTATTTTCTCATCATGACACCTGTAGACTGACTAGCAACCATTTTCCTTCAAACTCAATCTTTATATGGAATTTTTAAACAAGATTATCTGAATCACCAACCAATCTATGGCTCTGTTCAACCAATCTATGGCTCTGTTCTTCATTCTACTTATTTTACATTCTCTTTCATGAAAATTCAGACTTGGTCATCAAATGGTATTAACTGGTCCCTTGTTAAAACAAAACTCTTTGGGTGTCAGGTTTTCACTTTACATTGCACCCACCAGATTATCTTCTATTTTTGAGTCATACAATATTATAAAACCATTGAATTTAGGTAGTTCCGAAGTAAAACTAAAAGCTCTTTTTTCAGGATCTTGTTCCCTCTTATAATGCCAGTGGACTTTGGATGTTCTAGATGCTAACATGCTGATCATACTGGCCTTTTCATAAATGGCTATTAGATATTGAGTATGATACTAATGATGATGATGAAGAATGACTTGGTATTGAACAACGCACATCTCTCCCTGCACAGCAGCAGGTTTCACTAACCAGTACTTCATCACAGCTATATCTTACTTCCTATGAACACAGCATGAGGCTAGCTGAGAGAAGGGGCTTTGCACAAGGAATTTAAAGCATATCCACAATGAAGTTAATGCTGGGGAGGAAGTTAGTATTGACGTTAACATCAGGAAACGTAAGTGAATCTGAAAACAGGCACAAAGCAGAAATGTGGAATTATGCATCCACCAGCAGAGATGCTAAGAGAGCTGATGTCATGTACAAGAAGAACATCTGCTGAGGAACCTCTCATGATGGACATCAGGGTAATGATATTTATCCAAGGTGAAGTTGGAGTGAGAAGCAGATTGGAGAAGACAGTTAGAGAAAGCACAAGAAAATGAGTCTTTGTGCAGATAGATTACCTGCTGCTTCCAAGCATTTTGGTTAATTCTTCTCCTAATAAAGACCTAGGAGAATTTCAGAATCAGGGAATCTCCAGGATGTGACAAATGAATCAAAACAAACAAAAATACTGTCCCAGTGATAAGTTCCCAGATAAGAAATATTTCCCTCACCTCTGATAAGATTGTAAAACTGTAGTTGCTGAAGTTACATCTAACTCTAACTCCATTCAGTTGCACCAGCACCTGAAAGAGCTTCCAGCTTCTGCTGTTTGCATTCTTTTCTATCCATGTCATCATGTTCTTACCACGTTTATCAAAAACATGGCACAACCAAACAACCTTCCACTCAGAAACACAAGTGCTGATCACATAAGTGTTTTCTGTGACTCTTGCTATGGTTGATAATAAAACGCTGCTTTGTACATGAAACTGCATTGTACAATAAAGTGGCTACCAGGCACATTATTATTGACTTCAACAATTACTGACTCTCAGTAATGATAAGATTAATACAACACAAAAGCATGGACCTAGGCTGCTTATTTTTACTTAACAGGACTGATGCTTAGCCCAGCTATGTCTTAAGTGTGTGTTTAATGTGAAGTGTGCAAGTCATCTCATCCAAGTTCATACAGCCTCTCACCTGTTACAGACAGTAGCCTCTTGGACTCATGATATTTATCTCCACAAAAATCTATCTGTATGTCTGTCACATATGTGCTATGCAAATGGAGCCACTTCAGTGTGCAGCTATCAAATGTAATTTCTTTTAACTTGAACAGCACTGCTTCACAAGTTATTGTGCTATGTATTTAGATGAAGTCCTGAAAGAGAATAGTTCAGCTTTTATATAAGCACATGTGATGAATGAGCAGTAGAACCAGCTGAGTCAGTAATCAATGGCTGACTACAGAATACATATGTCTGGGAATCCAATAAATTGATTCATTTTTAGAAATCACATCTTATGTTGAATGTTGTGTTTATCAGCATTAATCTTCAGTACTGGCTGGTAGTGGGGCTGCAAGTCAGACACTTGTGTGAGCTCCCTGACTGATGTTCATACAAACTTCTGTTCTCAAAGCAGTATCTACATGGTGTGGGGGAAAAACCCTTTCACCGTGATAAAGGGAATTATTGATGTTTTCTTTGTCAGACAGTAACATCTCACCTAAGATTCACAAACAGCAGCAGATTTGGCAGATCTGTTTTAGATATTTGTGGTGCTGTTTTGGATTCGAACCACAGGATGAGGCTCCAGGCAAAGCACAAAACTTGCAGGAGCTTCAGACAGTGTTAATACAACTTTATGGCTTCACAGTTCTGCTTAGGGTCAAACCCTTGACACTTGCTGGTAAGAAATCTAAGCTGAAGTATTTTGAAAACCTCTCCACACCCAAGGAAGCACCCACATAGAAGAATAGTGACTCCTGACTTGCTCCCTTTACCCTCCTCTACTGTCCCATCCATGCCCCACTGCCCAACAAGAAAGTGTGGAGTGGATCTTGAAGTGTTTTAATTCCTATGCTATGGACATTCTTCATATTCTAGATAAGAGGCTTTTACATCTCGCTTGTGTAAAGGACAGAAAGCAAAAGAGGGCATTCCTATTTATTTCTGTCCTAATATCTGACTTGATATCCTAACCATCTCACTTGCTCATTGATTTAGCCAATATTTGAATTTCCTTCACAGTATTTTATCTTTCCTACAAATTGACTTTATTTCTGTATCTTTTTTTAGCTGTGTTCTCATCACGCATTTAGCAACAAACATGCACAATCAAAGGAAGTTTGTTATTTTCAAGGGATCTTTATTTCAGTGGCTATGTTTTTTTTTTTAATTGGATATCAAGAGAAGGGAAACTCTAAAGGTTTCTTCATTTAAATATATTCACAATTTGGACTAAAGCACGAGGTGTCTGCATGACCTGGTGACATATAAGGATCTTCAGGAATTTTAACATACCATCAATCACATATTCTTTCATTTTAGTCAGATAGTACACCTCTGAGTTACATATTTTAGCTTAACAAGGGTTAATTATTTTAGCTTGGTAGTCTAATTCTAAATATCAACCCTAGATTTTAAACCCTGGAGTGTGGATCTGAGAAATTGTCTTCTGCTAATCCAAATCCCCAGAGGCATTTTAGGTGATTACAGTCATTCTTGCTGTAATTTATATAATTATAGAAAATCTGATTTTTCTTGGTTGTCTTTTCCCCCCCACACACACTTGTCTCCTGTTGCCTGGCCCAAAATTGAAGGTAGAGATTTCATTTATGCTGCTAGATATGTAAGTGTATGTATTTTCCCCCAAGCTGTTGTATTGATCCTGCAATGTTGTGGGGATTATTTAGTGACACCATTAGACAAAAACAGATCTGTGCTGAACTACCCATGGAGTGGTATGCCAGAGTCAAGGTAAGGGAATGAAACAGCACTAACAGGCTCCAACAGCATTGACCAGCCTCACTAGGTGCCTCCACCTCACACCCTGCCTAACTGATGACTGAGCTTCCTCTGCCATCTTTCTTTTTAGGGGCAGGGTAATACCTCCCCTGTGCAGCTCCAGAGAGCATTAGACCTGGTACATGCACATGGGGTAATTGGTGGAAGACAGAAGTCTGATATCTGCACCCTTCCTGCTCTGAGTAAGTAGCATAACTGTCTGGAATGGCTGGCATAGGAGAGCAAAAGAGCACTCATGATTGAAGAAAACCTGTGTTTGAAACTTCTGGAATTTCCCTGTTGCCATAAAGGTTTTTTTTCCTGCAACAAAAATCTGTGTTGCATGGCCCAAGCTGTCACAAGTTGTCTGACCCCTCCTGACAGCCCTGCATCCTCATTTCAGATTATCCTTTTTTTCATAATGCAGTGTTCAGAAGTCAGTAAATTGCTGGGAATTTTAGGAGGTGGACAATCCCATACTCAAGCTATGCCAAGGATTGAAAAGGTTATATTAAAATCTGAGGCATACAACAAACAAACCCAAATTCAAAACCCTTAGCAAACACAGACACAACTACCTCAGAAGACAGCAGAATAATGATAGATAATTTGCACTCCTTTTTTTTTTTCCTTTGGCAAAGAGATAATGCAGCACAACCAGAAAGTCTGTTTTACTCTTCTTTCTAAGGTTCCTGCTGTAGCAGGAAGAAGCCTTGTGGCAACAAGTGGACATGAGAAGGGGAAATGTCCATATTTTAATATGGCTTAAAATGTCAAAAGGGGGAAAGAAGCATCTTATTTCAACTACAGGATTTCATCCTAGCAAACATGCATACATTTTTCTTTGAGAAGTATGCTGTAAATTCACAGAACTGGGATGATTTTATTCTGCTTAAGTGCCATTAACTGACTGGATCAGAAAAGATCCTGGTTCAAATCTCATCTCTCCTGAGAAGAGGGAATATTCCTAAATATATTCCTTTGAGTATTCAGGAGAAGCTTTATCTCCTGCTGAAATGCTTACACTTCTTGTGAAACCCTTAAAAAGCTTGTTAGAGCACATCAAGGAGAGTGTGAGAATGACCTGATAGATGCTCACTAAGAAACCATTCCAAGAAATGGAAGTGATTGCAATAAATAGACAGAAGTCATCTCCTGTCTGCTGTGCTGTTCTGATCTCAGGATGCAGGAGGGACTTTAGTGTTTAGTTCTGAGAGAAGGGAAAAGAAAAAGCTGCTTCAGACAATTTGGGGGTTTTTTGATGTTTGGAGTATGGATATCTCTGAAATCCCTCTGAAGAAAACAGGTAGTATTTTTAGTAGGAGCTAAGTCAGATTTTCAAAATGGAATTTTACCCTGGAAAGGCACTCACAGCTGGAACTGTCCTCTGGAGTTGGCTTCATGGTGATGTAACTCCAACTACAATGGTCCTTTGTTGACTTAACACATGGAGTAGTTTGGTTATTTAAAAGAATGAGATTGCAACAAAAAGAGTAGTGCTTGCTTTCATGTTAGGCTTCATGGCCTTTTTTATCAGGAAATATTCCTTAGTAGTTTGCTTGTATTAAGGAGCAGATTACACACTATGTTCAGAACAATATTTGCAGTGGTTCACAACCTCTTCATTAACATAAATGCTTATGGCTTCTATTTCTTACCTTCTTCATGCTTTCCCTCCCCTACAGCTTTATTTTTATTACAAGCTTTTTTATGTGTTATTAGCAAAGTAACCATCAACCAGATACTTATTTGGTGTCAGCTGGATGTGGCCCTATCAGCTCTACTTGTCTCATTAGAGAATAGGCAGTGTGTGGCCTGGAAAGCAGAAGGGAAATAATCGCTGTTAAAGCATCAAGTAGGTTACTTCTTTTATCACTCATCCCTCTCCACCTCACCCACACACACTAAGAAAAAGAAATCAAGACAAGCAAGGTTTTCAAATCATGTATTTCTTCAGCAATAATAAGATGGTTGATGCTCAAAGCCTCTCACCAACCTTAATCCCCTAAATCCCTTGCATGCCATAGCAAATTGAAATTCAGCTGGGGCTGTCCAGCCTTGTAAAGACTAAGCTTCCTTTGTCAAAGAGGTGTTTGTACTGATAAGTTGCTCCCTTCATATGCATGACACTAGCTCTAAAAGTGATTTGTGTACATTAAGAGATCATGAAAAGATGAAACGGGAAAACCTTTAAGAGTAAAAGAAGACGAAAAGTGGGAAAAAAAAGTACTTAGAGCAGTTGAGTAGCTTTTTACAGAACCAAACCTGGGGGGAAATCCTTCCTTGCAGTCTCTGTAAAACACAAGTCCTGCATATAGGCACAGCAGACATGACTTACCATGAGCATTAAAACCCACTGTGGAATTGCTCAGATGTGCTTGGGAAAGTGCTGTGGGGCAGGAGCTCAGGAGAGCAAAATACTGAGCAAATGGAATTAATGCCTCTGTTGTCTGATTTGAGAGCAAACAGGTTACAACACTAAAAAGCATTTTGATTCCCGCTGCTCTAGTGAAGCTGGGATGAAATCTGAAGTTGTTGCTGTGGTTTATCCAATGCACAACCTCATTTTTTACTTAGAGAAGTACAGCTCTGTTTTTTGCTGCTGTCTTTCTGTTTGAACTTTCCTATCCTAATTAGCTATTCCTATTTGTCATTGTTTTATGCACTGCTTCAATATAACACACATTGAAAAAGGTTTGTTCCTGTCCTAGATGTTCACAGCAACTGCTACTTAGGATGTAGACACTGTTGTGCTGCTCTTGGTAAATTGGGTGTTTCTATTTTTCTGATTAAGAAGTCTAAAGAAACCAAAGCTAAAGAAAAGTGAATACACAAAGAAGATTAATAGGAGATTAATAAGGACTGGGCAGTAGGATGAGAAAGAGACAAATATAAGTAGCATTAAAAAGTTGGTTCAGTAATGCATTTATCTGATTAAATGTAGGTAGATTAAGTGATTCCCTGATTCAGAACTTGAAGCTTAAAGCTTCATTGCACACCTCAGCTGTTTCACTGAGCATTATTAAAACCAGAAGTAATCAGGTGAATTTGCCACTCAAGAAAATCTGTTTTTCTTGAACATCTGTTTTTGCTTTCACCTGGGATATTTCAACTCTGGAAATGGATTCATAATTTCTATGAATTGAGACATGTAGTTTGGTTCTATTTTGTGTAACATCCTTTTAGAACACGGCACCAGAACCACCCAAACTGTGTTGCTGTGTGGTGTATTCTGCCCCGATCAAATTACAAGGGTAAATGATTTGAAGCACATCTTACCCAAACAGAATTGAAAGGTGACAGTTCTGTAGTGTCTACTTAAGGATTATCATTTTGTGTTGCAGTGATTTGTAGCTAAGCATCTATTTTTCAGCAATTAGGAAAATCTCCCTCTCTGGAGATATTCAAGATTCATCTGGATGCGCTCCTGTGTGATCTGCTATAGGTGATCCTGCTCTTGCAGGGGAGTTGGACTGGATGAGCTTTCGAGGTCCCTTCCAGCCCCTAATATTTTGTGATTCTGTTTAAAAAAAAACACAAAACAAAACAAAACAAACAAACAAAAAAAAAACCTTGAAAAAGCTACTCTGTAATTTTGTAGCCTCAAGGAGCAACATAATATTAACACCTTTCCTATGGAGAAAGCCCTCTCAGCTTCTGCCACAAAATCCTCTCAGACCTTAGGCTCTGGGACTAAGAACAGTGACGAGTTACGTGCACCAAATTTTGCAGCTGTGTTTTGAACTTACTGCCTGTCTTTCCCTCCCACTTTCCTCAGCCTTCTCAGTGGCAACGTGGGCACTTCACAAGACTGGCCACTAAGGACATCATTTTTCTGCCTACAACAGTTCCTTGAAGAACAGCCACAGCAAGAACACCATAAAGAAATCCAAATGAGAAAGGAGATTATTCCAAGAAAATAAGAACCCTTTAATATGTGGTGAGTCTATATGTGTATCCCTGAAGGTAATTAGAGCAGACATGAGAATTATGCTGATCTTGACACAGATCCTTTGTCTCTCCTTAAGGTTGGTGACTTCCATCAGAAAAGACCTTGACAAACAGAAGTGATTGACACTCTCCTCATTCAAACCTGATGTGCCTCAAATATTTTGCCATGATTCAATTTGGTATGCATGATCTGAGCTCTTCTCCAGTGTGTTGTTCAGAGAATTCAGATGGCTTGGCACACCTGATTAATTGCTTAACTAATCCAGCCAGCTTTTCTTTCCACTTTGCAAACAAGAATCTCAAGTAAAATCCTCTATGTGGGTTGCTGCCTTCAGATGCTTATTTTAAGACTAATATGGGCGCAGATGTACAAACCAAACTAACTCATATTGGCTGCTGTCTTCATTTGCTATCATTAGAGTGCAAGAAGCTCAGCATTTTCACAAAGATACCGTGGTTGAAGGTCCCAAGGCAGAGTAGAAAACAGAAAGGAAGAAGTGGCAGCCTGTATGTATGCTTACTCAAATAGATGTGTCTTAAAACTACCTGTGCCTTCACCTTTGCACTCTACTGCGTGCATATACATGTGTGTGTTTATAATAATCTGTCAGTAATTAAATGTTGGCGTTCAGATACTTCATTTATAAATTTCAAGGCTCTAATTTTTCTTGTAAAATTGAAGAAAAAGCATCCATACATTTTTGTGAGGGCCACAGAAACTATCTGAGGGATAGAGTACCTCTGCCAGGAAGAAAGGCTGAGAGAGTTGGGGTTTTTCAGCCTGGAGAGGAGAAGGCTTCAGGGAGATCTTATTGCAGCCTTTCAGTACTAAAGAGGGCCTGTAAGAAAGATGGGACCTCATCAGAGCTCGAGACAGGACAAGAGGTTTAAAACTTATTAAGTTTTAAACTTACTAAGAAGATACAAAGAAAATTATTTCTTTTTAAACTAAGGGTGATGAAACATTGGTCCAGGTTGCCTAGAGAGGTGGTAGATGCCACATCCCTGGAAATATTCCAGGTCAGGAACCTATCTAGTTGAAGATGTCCATGCTTATTGTAAGGGGCCCAAACCATCACACTAGAAGACCTTGAAAGAATCCTTCTAACCCAAACTATTCTCAGGTTTTATTACATTCCTTCTCCTTTATTGTCAGCAGAACTAAGAAATTATAGAAAATGTGTTGATTTTCTATAATCTCTCTTTATAGTTGTATCTTTACTCTAGAAGTAAATTCTAATATTCAGATGAGTTCAGTCCTCCCACAGGATTTCTGGCAGAACTCAAAAAAATTTATTAGTTAAAATATTGATGTTATTGATGGATGATGATTTATTTTGTGTCATGCATTAGCAGCAGTTGTTTTACAGTAGCACAGAGATTTGCTAGGCCAGATCCTCCATACAGACCTGATTTAATCTGTCATAGTCTGTAGCCTGAAGATCTTGTAATATAAATAGCTAAAAGAGATGGAGGCTGTGAGAGAGGCATGGGAAGTGTAGCCAGTTTAGAAACAGAGGTAGAGAGACGGAGAGCTGAATTCATAGCACAAGCAGCTATGCCAGATGTCTCAGGCTGCCTGCTCCTTACACCACCAACAGACAGAAGTAAAACCCTGCAGAGACAAGGTCAACCCACCTGATTTCTGAGTCTCTTCTCTGAGGGTCTCCCTATCCATTAAAGAGAAAGCCAAGGGCAACTGTGCTCCCAGTTGGAGAGGTTTCCCTGAGGGGCTGGAGGACAGATGTCTTTAAATTCACAATGGAAAGATGTTGATAGCTCCCCAGGGGAGGGTTCAAGAGAAACTTAATTTTCATAGAAATAAAGTGAGAACTGATTTTTAAAGCCATCCAGCTATACTTCACCTTTTCAGCAATAAGAAATAGTTCAGTGTTTACAGCAAAAACAATTCCCTGGTCATCATTTCCTTGAGTAGTCCCTCTTCCACTCCCCCTTTCCTTGACTTTGTCAGACCTCCTTTAACTCTGTTCTCTCATATTTATGTAGCCCTGCTCAGCCAGCCTGGGACTGCAGCTCAGGATGTGCTCACGGATCAGGTAAATGGTTGGTGGGCTCCCTTGGACCAGTTTCTGTGGCACCAGAGAGTGGGAAAAGCTGAGCAATACAGAGATTTCACTTTTCCCAGAAGTCAAATGCAGAACCCTTGAGGCACCTGCAGCCTTCTTCAGGCTCAGGTATCAACAGTTCTTTCTCATCACCAAGCATTAGCCTTGTCAGCTTCACACAGTACAAATGCTTCCTCGCTAGCAGGTAAAACTCCCCAGTGAGGTCTGATATTCACAGCAACCCCCTGCACAGAACTGCCCCTGCCTCCCCTGACATCTTGGAGCAGTAAACCGTTTGTTTAATCTCTTTGCTTTACCCTGACTGCCAGTAATGAAATGCTGCTCTTTCTGAAATAATTTCCTGACTATTTGCTAAGATTCATCTCCGACATTTCATTAAATATGATCATTTAACTGTACAAGTACAAATGTATTTTTAATTTAGCTTACTGCAGATATTATAGATGTGGGGAAATGAATTCGCATTGCTCTAGGACAAATATATCATTCACATATGAATGCCACAAAAGAACAAATTATTAAAAATTACTGAAACTTCCACAAAGATTTATACTTAACATTTCCATTTTCAATCTTGGTGCCAGGAAAACTTACAGCTTGTCACTATATCACACATGATATTATGAAGAATGCTTGGAAGATTTCACTGAGCATTTCAGTCTTGGATTTCATGTCAAGAAGCAAATTCTGGTTTTAGGAAGGAAGGTGAATTCAGCTGGGGTTTGTGGGGGAAAGCTTGACTTAATGGTCTCTGAAAGAAAGGTGTAAAAGGATGGAGTCAGAATCTATTGCATGTTAATGTTGAAAACCTACTTTTAGATCGGCAAAACTTCCACTGAACAGTTAAACCAGAATTCAGTTAGGCCACAGATGCACAGAGCATAGGATAATCCAGAAAAACTGAAGAAAAGCTGCTGAAATAACCCAGCAACTTGTGCCACTGATATTCCCATTTTTTTGTTCTCCCTTGTGCATATTGGAAGCCTCTGATAGCTTTGTTCTCAGCCACTTCTTCCAATGCGGCCTCAGCCAAGCAACTGAGATTCTTTGGAAAGCTTTCCTGTAGAGTTATTGCAATGTCTCCAGAAAATGAGATCAGTCATTAAACTGCTGTCTTGCTGGAATGTCCTTCACAACTTTTAACTGATGATGGAAGACAGATATACTATCTGGTATTACACATAGAAGCTTCAAGGGACCCTGTTACTGAGTGTATGTATCAGCTGGAATGAGAAGCACAGTCACAAAACTAATTGCATTGCTTTTGTCTTGGAAGTCAAATACCAGTAACATTGACTCTCCATTAGAGGTAGTAGCTAATGAAGACAGGATCCTTACATTTTAACTCATCAACCTCTTCCAGGGGATACTTGCCTGAGTCATCACTTCTGTTTGAAGCTGAGAGAATAGTAAGTGTAGTCAAGCATCAAACATGTAAGTGAACGTAAGTAAATGGTCATATTACCCCGTGGATGGTTCTGACCAGCAATAGGCTCATCTCTTAAAGTTCAAAATTTTACTGAGTAAGGAGAATCTGAATAATGATGCTGTGCTAAACTAGGTTTGTAATTCCCAAGTAGTAGGAATGCTTGTGAAAGCCAAGATAAGGAATTAAGTACCAAACCCCACTGAGTTTCAACTGCCATGCTAGTTGTCTAATTGTATCCCTATAAGAAAGCCGGGTTTTAAAGGCCCCACAGCATTTTTTTTCTCATCAGTAACTTCTGACCAAGTTTACTTGGGCAATCACCCCAAGGACTTTTTTTTTCTGGGCAGTGAAGGAGAAATCCTCATGCTTGAAGTTTGTTGTGGCCTCTGTAACTCAGTAGTCTTTTATTTTGTTTATTTTTCCAGTGCCAGTCTGTTTCCAACACCAGAAAGTATTCTGCAGTCGTTGAGTCTCTTCCAGGATACATGGAATAAAAACAAGCAGAGGCTGATTTTGAAGTTTGCCTTTTTTTTTTCCTTTGGATGGAGCTAGTGGAAGAATTGTCTTGATATTTGACCAAGCAAATTACACCAGCTAGTAGGTGCTTTAATTTATATGCCTGAGGCTTAAACAATGCCACATCCACTTAGGAACCTGAGCATTACTGTTCGTCTCCTGTTACTGTGAATGTGTGTCTAAGTCCTACTGGCTGCATGTGTGCTTGTGTGCATATTTCTAGCATGGGGACAGGAGGTGACAAATAAATTTAAAGATTATTAAATTATTTTTTAATTTAAATAAAATGATCCACTAGTACATGCTTCTGGATCAGATGAACAACTGTGTCGCAAGTAATCAAAAGTTTAGGGGCCAGAATCCCCACTAATCCAAACTGATCTTGAATGCAGGATGTCAAAAGCTTTAGAATTGATAAGAGAACAGTCCTAGATCAGCATGACATGGCAAACAACCAGTTGAAGAGCTGAGCTAAATAAGCCACATGAATATACAGGAGATAGTTATTTATTGTAAATTAAATCACATCTATAGCTTTTCATATTGAGATATGTCCCCTAAAACATGCCACAGCATTTTACAGATGGGTGTCATGCAAGCATTTATTAATGAGATAAAGGTCATCTAATTACATGTTTGCTTCAAGCATGTTGTGTAGGTTCTGAATATTCTGATGAGCAACTGCAGCATAAAACTGGTGCCTGAGTAATTCCCAGAACTCAGTCTATCTGTGCCATAAGTTATTACCACTTACTCTCTTGCTACTAATGGTAGTGCTGCCTGTTTATCCCATAGCACAGCTTTGCACTAAATCCACAAATAATAAGACTGGGAAAGGAGCAGCAAGTACACAGTCAAGACTAAGTATTTGCAATCTCCTTGCATAAAATAAAGATTCTTTAGCATGTTTGCTTTCCTCTACTTGTCAGAAAACACTTAAACCTACTGTAGAGCCATTCCCACAAGTGTCTGTGGTATTTTCCATGATCACAGGAATTTCCAGAATGCTGTCTGTACAGCAATGAGGAAATCTTTGGAGAGATATAGTATAGGACTAACTGTAGGAGTCCTGAGTTCTGTCCAGTACCTCTGCTGCAGTTTTCCTGTCACGTTTCTCTCAATCACCGTTTGAATGAATATTTGTCCTTCCTTTAAAACAGGAGTATTGTCATTTGGAGATGTAGAATTTTCTGTCACCCATCTTGGAGAAGCTACTAACTAGGATGCAGTGAGATTCCATTTACTAAGATTTTATTTATTCTTTTTTAAAGTGTCTTGATATTTAAAGATGTGGAGCTAAAGCTCTTGTGGAAATCTGACTTAACTTCCAGTCAAACAAAGGTCTTTTTAGAGGTAGTGCTAATTTTCAGTTTTGAGGCCATGTGTATGGCTATGCTTCCTTCCAGCCTTCAATAATGGTTGCAGTTACACCAGCAGTAACAACACAGTAACAATACTGAGAAGAGTTTAGAGTATTCTGCACTGGCATGTAAAATACTGTCAAGCTCAGAGAACTGGACTCCATTGCCTTTTTCAGAATGCACTGTCACAGAGACATGGCTTGCATCATTTTCTTACAAATGATCTGCTAAGTCACATAGCATCATTTTGAAAGAAGAGTCTTAATCATGATGGTACGAATGATAACAGCAGCAAGAGAGTCAAAAGAGGAAAGATTTGCTTGCCAGGGAGAAATACATATGTAATCCTAATAATCAATAGTATCTGTCAAAATAATGCCAGTACTTGAATTAACTGTGGACCAGGAGAATTCTCTGTCCCAAACCATCTAAGCAACCTTGCAGTTAAAAGTAAAAGTACCTATAAAAACACTGTGTTTATCATCCGAGTCCTTGTCCCCTGACTGCCAGCACTGCACACATAGTAGTTCCCACCCAAGCTTTGGGGAATGCAGGCTGGGAGGATAGACTCTATCAGAACTTGAGTACATTCCCTGATCCTATATGGATTATAAAGACACTGATGTGCCTTACAAGATCACAAAGCAAGAGAAGTAGAAACTCTGGTAAAAGTTGCATCAATTGCTTAATAAAGAAATCAGCAAGGAGAAATACTTGACGTTGAGCACAAAATCAGGTTAAATGTTAGCAAGGAGCAGTGGATCACTCAGATATAAATACATTAGAAAGTTTTGTCTGGAAAAATGTCTGTTCTACTTTGCTTCAGAACCACCTGGGCTGAAAAGAAAGTGAAAGTTTTAATGCATCATGAGAGATGAGAACATTCAGTAGTCTTATGCTCTCCTCCTTACTTTAGAAGGACCTCAAATAGATTTGTGAGCAAAACCACCTTACTTTTGTGAACAGCCTCTGGTGAAAGAACAAGGAATATCCTTTAAAACCTATTTAACTTCCTATAGCAAGCACCCTTCAGGTCCTGCATATCAAGTCAACAGGTAAATTGTAATGACAGAGTCATTTTTAAGGGGCACTTTTTTATTTATTCACTTTGGCACAATTTTCTCCCTGTCATTTTTTTTTAAAGCTTATTACTCATCATTAAAGTTTTTTTTAGCCTTTTATTTATAACATGATACTAGCAAATACTTTCTGCACAGATCCTGCTCTTGCATGAGACCTGAGCAATCCTTTTAATGTGCTTAAGAAAGCAGTATCTGAAGGACTGTTAGAAAGAATCACTCAGCCTCATCCACTGCTGCAGGAGCTTTACTGTGTTCACCCAGCTGCATGTTCCCTACAGGTATCTTGTTAAAATGCAAGCTGGAACTATGTATTGATTCCACTAACAGGTTGCTATGTTTTACTGAAACAACAGCATGACCTAAATGTGCTAAGCTGCTACTGGAGTGCAGGTAAGTAAGCTGTTGAAGCTAAAACCAAACAATAAGGCTCAGAAGATCATTCTACCCCGATGTTTCTGTGCTCTGTCTCAGTTACTTCCGGCGAGCTACAGAAGCCCTTTTTTTTCTTTCTAACCATCATTAAACTTAATTCAAACTGATATTCAGCTTCATTACCAAGATGATGTTAAATGAAGAACCCACATGCACTGTCTCTCAAGTAAGTCTTTACTCTGTAAAACAAAACTGTGACACTTTAGGGAATTTATCTGCAGCTTATGAATTCTGATTTACTGTGAAATTACAGTCATCACATCTAGCAGAGTATGTAGGATCTGCCATATGCTATCTGTGCTCTATCATATATTGGCCAGCCTTGAGAAAACATAACCCTTTGAAAGCTTCTGGACGCCTACTGAAATGCAAGCCCAGTGTAACACTGACAGTGGAAGTGAGGAAAGTAATACATCCAATTTTTCTGTCAAAGGAGGAATCATAGAACATAAAACCTCTTGTAGGAAACAAAAGTACTGGGTGTGAAACTTGCATACCAAGGCTGGAAGCATATGGCAAGCAAGAAAATGAAAGGAATCCTTGTTGTAGGAAAAGACAGTTTATACCTGGCAGCAACTAGGTGCAGAGCAAGTTTACTTAGAGCAGAGAGATAAAGACAGAGTCCCAGTGTTCCCAGCAAAAAGCTATGCTGAAAAATTAATTTAACACTGGCCTGAATCAAAAGATCTTTTGGGAGCAATGCAAAAATGGAGGCATGAAATGTGTATGTTTATTGCTCTATCCAGATCTGAATTCTTCATGTTATATAGGAACACACAAATTAGTTTAAAGATCTTATGCAAAGTATTTCTGTGTGTCATGCCATTTACTATTGCATGTCTTTGAAGTGCTAAACGATAAACCCAGAGTACCTGCTCTGGACACATTCCAGGGAAGTGTAACAAAGCTACTATAGAGATAGCACCTGTTTGCAAGACCTGAAGCAGTCAGAGTCAAGGCCTCAATTGTTTGTGGTAAGGAATAGCAGAACTATGTGCTGAAAATACAACACAAATGTTTCCTGGTTTTGCTAGGACAGAATCCTTGGCTTGCCATGGGGTGCAGGCTATTAGCAGTATGGAGTCAGCCACAGCAACTGAGTATAGCTGGCTACAGGTGTATCCTAGAGCAGAAACACCATGCTCAGTATAACGGGGGAAGTTTGTGGAGAATAGAGCCTCCTGCTATGGCATCTCCCAATCCTGTTCCTGAGGATTCTTTCCCATTTATTCTGACTGCAGTGCATTTGTTTGGCCAAGTATAACTTTGTATATTTTATACTGACATTAGTATTGGCTTGTTTGTTCCATCAAACCCAATTTAATTTCAATCCATGGGTCTTCTCTCCTTTGCCCAACACCCTTTATCTGCTGGGGAGAGGTCATCAGGTGATAATTGCTATAGTTAGCCTTGGATACAAGTTCAATGTAGACAAAAGGCAAAAGGAAATGTTTACAACATAATAACCAGCTTGACTCACAAAACCTAAGCAAAAAGTATCCATTTTTGTAGCTGCATTTTTAACAGATCATGCATGTATGAGAAAAGCATAAATCCTTAAAGAACATTCAGAAGTTATAGACTAAGTAAATTCTTGCTGTAGAAATCTTAACTTGCATATTGCAACTCATCTTGATCCAGCTACATGCTGTGTTTTGTTTTGTTTTTCACTGTCTTGCTCTATCCAAAGGAAAGAGGGAAAAATCTTTTCCCTCAAAGAAGAAATGAAGAAAAAAATATTTCAGAAGCAGCAAATTATTTCATTGGCTTAACTATTGACCAAAGGTTGAGAATTCAACTTGTTTTGTTTCAAGCTTCCTACACAGATGTGCACTTGATGTACAGATGCTTTTAGAGCTGAATGTAACAGCAAGGGGAATAACAGGAGCAGACTTTGCAGAGCTGGACTGGCCATAGCTATGTTAACACAGGTGACTTAGGGAATCTGAATCCAGTAGCAGATACAAAGGAATGTACTTCCCATATCCTTGGGAACAGACTATTAATATGCAATTAATATTATAAGTTGCTCAGACTGAGATGCAAATTCACAATGCTGGTTTCAGGCCAAGAGGCAAAATTTCCTCACATTTACTTCCCACACTAAACATCAGAGCAGAACTACTCCTTACTGGAGCACAGAAGGGCACAGGTCCCATCCCAATATGCACACATACATGATTGCCTCTCTGTGGAATTACCGTGTGGAGACATTATACAGCATTTATGTCAGCTTCATTTTTGATGGAGGCTGCAGTAAGCTAAGAGAGATCAGATTCTAGTTTAAAGCAGAAGTTTGAATGAAGCAGGCAGACTGTAATTTGGCAGAGACCCCAGTAGTCTGAAATTAATACATCCAAATACTTTTACCACATTAAAATTGCTGGAGCAAGATTATCCCAGCTCAGTGTTTTATACCCTATAGCCAGAAAGTTTTTGATCTGGAATTAGTGCCCTATTGCTAGACTTACTGTGGCCACAAATTTGTTCAGCTAATAGCTTTTCTCCTCTGTGCAGCTGGCTTGGTGTGGAGTTAGAGGATAACCACCACCCCAGCACCTCTACATCACTGAAGTGTCTACTCCAAGGCAAACAGTGACTGTGGTGGGGTATTTTTTGCTGTTGAGAGGAACCTTTCAGTCATCTCTGCTTATCACAGGGTTTGCTGAACCTCAGGTGCTGCTGTTATTGCTATTAATGTTGAAAGTGGGGGAAAAGTTTGACATGTAAGCAATTATTTTGTGCTGTTAATCAGCTTGCTTTGCTGATTAGTGCTGCAGGACTCTTTTGTGTAAATGCAATCTATTCCCATTAAAACTTCAATCTTTTGCTTCTCAACAGAGTGACTAACTCGAATGTGGCTCCAGGCTGTCACACAAACCTCTTAGATCATTTGAATTTAACCTGGGAAAGCCCACACACTTGTTTGTAGCACAAATGTTCCCCAACGTCTTCCAAAAGACCAATCCTGGATGTATTTAAAGGCCATTTGGATGTGGATGTGGTGCCTGAGGTTATGGTTTAAAGGTGAACCTTCTGGAGTAGGCTGGACTTGGTGATCCTGAGGGTCTTTTCCAACCTGAATGTTTCTGTGATTCTGTGACTCTGTGAAACTCAGTTCTTAGATCTGAGAACACATATTTTCAAGCCTCTGAAGTTTTGGACTACTCTAGTTATTTTGTATGGCATTGCCTTCATGATCATACATTCCTTAGTAATAATACCTAAGTGTGTACTAACATTCTCTTTTTTACCCACTTCAGCTTAAAGAAGGGTCACAATAGTTGGTGGAAATGGTCAGCAAGAGGCTAAGGTAGATGACAAGAGTTACGGAGTGGTTTCTGGGTTTCTAAGCTGAGTGTGGAAAGGCCCTACTTTACCTAATAGCAAGTACGTGGATGTTACCAAATCACAGCTATCTAAACCAGGGTTTCATCCTTCACTTTTTAATTAGACCCCATAGATCGGTGTTAAAAAGCTGATTACACTTGCATTTAATAAGATGCATCTACTGACAACTGCTGTAAGAGTTATAAAGCTTTGCTGTTGTGTCCTAGATAGCAAGAATAGACAGATTAAAGCTGAAGCCAGGAATTTTCCAATTAAGATAATTGGTAACCTTAAAGAAAATGGCAAAATTGATTCCTTACATTACCTCCTTAGTATCAATAAAGAGGAGCAAGCAAGAAGAGACAATTACTCCTCTCTTAGCTACCAAAGAAACAGATTGTGCAGTTGCATGGCATGGCTCTGATAAAACCACCTTCACCAGTGAGAAAAAAGATACACCTTTCATATTGGACAGAGTATACCAGCCCTGGGGTATGTTGTACAGGCTAATCAGCCAGTCTGACAGGCAGCTGAGATGCTAAATCAGCTCAGAAGGATACTTCTTAAGTATAATCTTAGTAATACATTTTCTCACTTCATCTATTTGTCATTTCTTTCTATTAATGCAAACGTGTATTATTTCTACTGTAGGTTTTTATCCTTAAACCTTTTCAAAGGATTTAAGGATCTGTCAAACTACAAAATATCCCTGTTTTTTATCTTTGAAGTCAGAGAGATGAAATAACTCTTTGTTGTGCCCTACATCACAATAACTTTATCCATGGTATCCAAAGAGTATCAGAGAGCTGAACTTTGGATTCTGCCAAGAAAAGATGGTTTAAGGGGTGTGTGAAAGCATCATCACCTGTGACCTGTGCAAGGCAGATGTTCCCTGATTTTAGCAAACTATTTAAGAAACTATCTGAAATTCAAGATCCTTAGATCATCATGAAGAACAGTATATATACACCATGGGTAGATAATGGTTATAATACAGTATATATCAAATTAGGACTACAATGATGATGAAGGGACTGGACCATCTCTCTGGCAAGGAAAGGCTGAGAGACTTGGGGCTGTTTAGCCCGGAGAAGACTGAGAGGTCTAATCAATGCTTATCAATATCTAAATGGCAGGAGGCAAGATAATTGGGCCAGACTCTTTTCAGTGGTGCCCAACAACACAATGAGAGGCAATGGGTACAAAGTAGAAAACAAGAAGTTCTACCTAAACATAAGGAAAAACTTCTTTCCTGTGAGAGTGCCACAGCACTGAACTAGGCTGCCCAGAGAGGTTGTGGAGTCTCTTTCTCTGGAGAGATTCCAAACTTGCCTGGACATTGCAGCCCTGGACAACTTGCTCTCAGTGACCCTGCTTTAGCAAGGGAGCTGAACTAGATGATCCCTGGAGGTCCCTTTCACCACCATGCTGAGATGCTGTGTTGCTGTAAACTGTACTATTAGTTACTTCCTGGAAAAACAATTACAAAGCATTTTGTGCTTAATACTGTATTGCTGACTGATTGCTCTGAAGGACTGTTTTAAAAGCAATACTAAAATTACTGCATTAATGAGAGAAAGTTGCTGCTGGGATTGTTTGTGATGAGAGGGTCCTTCGTTCCTTCATTACCAGTAATAGCTGTAACAACACAGGCATTCTCCTTAGTAACAATAACCACAATAATGCACATTTAAGATCTTGCCCTTACTGAGATCTGAAGTCTTGTTATTCATAAACACTCTTGTCACAAGAACTTTCACTTTTCCTCGCTAATAGTTGAAAGAACTGATCTAAGAACCCTTGCTGACAGGGCCTGCATGAAATTATGTCCTATAGTCTCCCTCACACATCTGCAGGCAGGATATTTGTATCAGTGTGCTGTTGAATAGTATTAGGCAGCCTCAAGTTTCCTCACCAATTCTTCTGCCTGTACTTATATCACTGTGGCATCTCAGCCTCTTGAAATGTATGTCTCTCTGCATTTTGACTTTCTCTTTGACAATACTGGTAGAGTATCTTTCATGTATTTGCATAGGGAATAAGAGGAAAAAGAGAGGAGAGGATGTGGCAGTTCAACGGTGCAGCACAGCAGAAGCATGAAGAGCAGAGATGTGCTTATCCTTGCTTTCCTGCAAATCTAAAGCAAACTTGAGATGAAATGAAGAGCAAGACTGAAAACAAGCAGCCATGTGCAGGAGCGAGGAAACTTGAGTCAGGGGGTTCAAGTGTAGTTCACCCTCAATATCCTAATTCCAGTCATACATAAACAAATCGTAGAACTTTCGGTAAATGAATTTGAACATCACATTTTTAGCAGCATCTTAATATGATCCATACTAGGTTGCATTTGCCACAGAAAATGCTGTAAAGGAAATATAGAGATCTGGACTTACTAAGACTGAGGTTTTTCTCTCCTGTCTTCTGTTAGTTCCCAATGAGCAGCCTTCTCTGGTTCGTGCTAAGATAACAACAGAGAAAGGGTGATGTTAGAGACTCACAAGTGTCTTTTGCTACCTAAGTTGTTGACAGAAAGTCACAGTACATATCAGCAGGAGCACAGGCAGAAAGACAGAAGTGGATGAAAACATGAACCTGATGATTGGCGAGGCACATCAAGGAGAAAAATTAAAGAGAAATAATTGCTAGGAAGTTTTCTTAGTGCATTTCCAACTTAGGCACATGCATAGAGCTACTGAAGACAAAGACGACAACCAATAATAATGCTTTGCTAGAGAGGCAGGTCTAGGTCAAGGCTGCATTCATGCTGGTCAGATCTGATTGACTGTGACAAACAGTGCTGAGTAATTGCTCTAATCACTCCAGTAGGCATTGTACCTTGGCCCAGTAAAGGAATGATGCAACAGCGGCTTCAGAAGCCTGCCACCCCTCCAACCTGACATCTCTGACAGCAGTGCATTCATTTTAATGGGAGGGTTATTTGGAGTTGCTGCTGTTCAACAGGGGAGAGTCCAACGAGTATTCCTAAGTTGGCCAGAGATAAGGGCCTCATTAAAGCACTCAGGATTACTTATTTGCAGGTTGACTTGCTGTGATGATCAGTTGGTGGAAAACTATAACAACGAGAAGCGCAAAAACATGTCACAGAGCATCGGCTGCAGGTTTGTGCTTCTCTAGAGCAGTGAACAATTAGGGTGGTGTGTCATCAAAACTTTCACGTCAACAAAGCAACACATTTGATTTAAATGGGGAAAAGTCAAATCTACTTAAAGGAAACCAAACTGGAACAGTCCTCCTAAGTGCATGCTGCTTCAGGATGCCAGGCTGCTGGGTGAAAGACTCCATGAGACTCCATGAGAAATACAATTCCCTCCTGTAATTCCCTGCTTTTTTCCTCCTTCATGTTTACATATTCTCTGCTTAGCAATAAGGTTGTGCAAAGCCTGCTCTCCCTTCTAATGCAGATGAACCAGCCTGAGAAATCTCCATCTTTTCTGTTGCAGGATGCTTTCAGAATGAGTGTTGTGTAGAAAGAAGCAACTTCATTCACCTAATTGTAAAGGGATGCTACACCTCTGATCCCCTCCAGCCACTCCACTCTCTGAACTACTTGCTGCTGTCCAGTGGGGTTGTTTAACCTGAAGAAAATGAGGCTCGGGAGAGACCTTCTCACTCTCTAAAACTACTGAAAAGGAGATTGTAGGAAGTGGGATCAGTCTCTTCTCACAAGGAACGAGTGACAGGACAAGAGGAAACAGCCTCCAGTTGTCCCAGGGGAGGTTTAGGTTAACATTAGGCAAAAATTCTTTCATGAAAAAAAAAAGGTTATCAAGCCCTGGAACAGGCTGCCCAGGGAAGTGGTGTAATCACCAGCCCCAGAGGGATTTAAAAGACACAGAGATGCGGTGCTGAAGGACATGGTTTAGCACTTGGTAGTATTTGGTTAATGGCTGAACACAATGATCTTAAAGGTCTTTTCCAGTCTAAATAATTCTGTGATTCTGTGGTTCTGTAACTGGACAAGGATGATGCACATATTAAGTGCCTGAGATGAACTCGAGTATCTGGTTTGTTGGCTACTGCCTCACAAACACTATGCATTACACAATTTTATTGCCCACTCTCTTGGCAGCAGAAACAAACACTGCTTACTGAGATGCCCTCCCTGCTATCTTATCTGTAAGCAAGAGAATTGTCTTTGAAATATAGGGCATAGCCTTCTATTACAAGAACTAAAATGTTTAACACATGGGTGAGTCCCCTCTAGGGGACTAACACTTGGCAGAGCTGGCCTCCCTTAATAACATAATGTTCTCCAATGGAATGACTACAATAGATAATACTAAGTGGACAAAAGTGAAAGGCATGGCTGGCAAATACTTAGACATTTTTTTACTCATTTCTCTCTGTGTCTCTGCATTCATGCAGTGGTACCTGTCTGTAAGGAGGTCTGGCTGCTTGACCTTCAGAAAATACATGGAGCTGCAAATCTAGCACCACTGTTGCTTGCACTGCTTTAAACATTCATCGCCCTGTAATGGAGGAACTCCATAGCTGCCCTTCAGAGCAAGTTTATAGCTGGTTTGGTATTACCTAACTGTTTCTGGGTAGTGTGAGATGCAATTCAAGTTCTATATTTAAAATGCATTTTCTCTTAACTATTTGCTTGAGTTCTCAACATTTTGCAGCAGTGTGTGTTAGTGTGTGTGTGTGTGTGTATGAGTGAGAAGAGAGAGGCAGAGCATAGAAATGAGCAACAGGTGATTGTCAAGGGGTTATTGCTTCATCATCAGGAACCATGACACAGGAAAGCACAGTGTGCTTGGGAAGGCAGCCATGCTCATCTTCTTTCAGAAGTTTTATCCAGGAAAGGTGAATTTGAACTAATTGGCACACCCTTACTAGGACTACTGGAAGCCCAGAGAACATCATAATACCAGAATGTGGTCACATCAACAAGCAAAGATCAGATGGAGAGACCCTAGGAAAAAGGAAACATCTTGTCCGGGGATCTTAACAGTGCTTATCAATATCTAAAGGGCAGAGGGCAAGACAATGGGCTCAGACTCTTCAGTGGTGCCTACCGATAGGAGGAGAGACAATGGGCACAAACCAGAACAGAGGAGACTCTGTCTAAACATGAGGAAAAACTTCTTTCCTGTGAGACTGTAAAACAGGCTGCTCAGAGTGGTTGTGGAATCTCCTTCTCTGGAGAGACTTCAAATCTGCTGGGACATTGCAATCCTGGGCAGCCTGCTCTGGGTGACCCTGATTTTAGTAGAAGGGCTGGACTAGGTGATCTTCAGGTCCCTTTCCACCTCAACCATTCTGTGATTCTGTGACCTCCAGGATCATTGCAGTCATATCACAGAAGGGTTTTCACCTCTTTGCTGCATTTGATTTTAACTTCTGGTTTGCAGCTACTCAAAGACAGGTCAGTTAAGGAAGACTTCTTCAGCAATCTGGAAAATATCTCCTTGAAGTCAAGTCTCTTCAGTTGGAACTCTTCCAGAGGAAGACAAAGGAAGAAGAAAACTCTCCAAAGGTAGAGATCACAATGGAGGAGGAGAAAACCGGGGAAAGTAAAGCCCTAGAAAAGGTATTTGTAAATATTTTGAGTTTTGTCCTCTGGTTTTGTGGTTTTATAAGCAGACATGGAAGCTTAATCACAGCATTTCAGAAAGAAATCATGGAGGCAGCAGAGGCAACACCTGAGAGTATGCATCATTAATGCATGTTTTCTTCGAGACTGACTTAAACGTCTCCACTAAACTGCAAGGCTGTTCACCCAGAATATAGCCAGTTGTGCTTATCATGGCTTGACATGGGAGTTCTTGGCCACTGAGCTAACTTCTGAAACATTGCTGTCCTTGTAGCCATCTGCACTTTATTCAGGGTTAGATGAGGGAATGTTTGGAATACCAGAGATTTTTATTTTGATGTCTTGATCTAATGTTTTTCTTTTGTTATACCAGTGTTAATGAGTAACACTGTTTACTATGTTGAAAGCAGGTGGTTATATCCACAGTTGGTATCTAGAGATGGGGCTCCAGTGGCTCTGATTTGTACAAGCTGTGGATTTAGCCATGTTCTCAGAGGACCTATTCCAGATACATAGGAAAATTAGAATCCAACCAAACATGTATTCAGGCTGGTTACAGTTTTAATTGTGGGAACTGCTTGTGTAGGGACATTACACTGAAATTTGATTATAGCTGCTTCGACAAGTGTAACACTCTGTAGGAAAATCAATCCTGTTTCTGTAATGAAGAAAAACAAGTCATTTTCAAAAGGAAATATGATTATACAATCACAGCTTAGGTTGAAGAAACAGAAGGCAGCTTAATACAGTGCAGGCTTGCTCAGAGGGAATATCCACTCGCTGAGGCCAGCATAACAAGATTGGATTCCAGTTTAATGTGGTTGTGACTCAAATCCCTTTGGAGAGTTTGTTTGACAATCTGACAAAGTTATCTCAAGAAAAATAGGTTAAAAAACGTAAACTTGACTTCAGTAACTGCATTTCCTTTTCAGCATGTAGAGTATTTTGCCTGGAGGCCCCTGAAGCCTGAAGCCCCATAGGTAATACCACTTTGTGCCTTTACATAAACCAAAATGTTTTTGCGGGCATTTTGTTCCAAGGAAAGGCTTGCCATGTGATCTTAATACAGGGAAATAAAGTCTTTCTGATCTCTTTATATGAGAAAGAGAATATGAAGATGAAGTGTAACTGTTGTTACTGCAAGGACATGGGCTTGTCTCCAGTAATTTCTAACTACCATTTTAGTTACATTACTGTAGATGTCCAAGTTCCCTCATAACACATTTGAGAAATTCCTGTTCAATGCTGAATACTCACACTTTGTGTCAAAGCATGACATGTTAAGTGAAAGTGAATGGGCAGCAATGTTGTGCTTCCACAGATGGGAAATGGAGGCACAGAGAAATGTGCCATGTCGCCTTTGGGGCTAATTGCTTAGTCACTGGCAGAGTCAAGTCACTCCCACACTCTATCTTCGGGCATAGTCACAGAGTCTCTACGGCAGTAATTGGAGCTTCCAAGATATTAGACTCTAACTACTCATTACTGTCCTCAGTTGTCATTTACCATATTTCAGCTGGTGGATACCAACCCACATCTGAACCACCAGAACATATTATGTAAATCCTAACAGATTCAATGTCAGGTCTTCTCAAGTCACCTTCATGTCCTGTGAGAACAAGCTGAGAGAGCTGGAGTTGTTCAGCCTGGGGAAGGCTCCAGGAAGACCTTATTGTGGCCTTCCAGTACTTAAAAGGGGGTTTAAGAAGAAAGATGGGGACAGATATTTTAGCAGGGCCTATTCAACAGGACAAGGGGTGATGTCTGTAAACTTTAAGAGGTGAGATTTACATTAGGTACAAGGAAGACATTACTTACACTAAGGGTGATGAAACGCTGGTACAGATGGCCCAAAGATGTGGTAGAAACCTCATCCCTTGAAAAGATTCCAGGTCAGATTGGACAAGGCTCTGAGCAAACTGATTTAGGTGAAGAAGTCTCTGCTCACTACAGGGGGATTGGAGATGAACTTGAATGGTCCCTTCCAACTCAAACCATTCTATAATTCTATCACTGTTTTAGGTTTAGCTGGATGAACTGAAACAGGATTATGCTGCTCATTAAGAAGCAGTCATAGAGAGGTGGGAGAGGTAACTCATTAAACTTCTCTAGGTGCATTTGCAGTAGTGAATCTGACTACATTCTTATTTCTTGAACAGTAGCACATTCTCTGTGATGACTTGCTGATCCTTGGAGACCATACACATGTTTTGACATCTCTGGCTGCAATCTATTCTAATGTTTTACTTGGGTTCTAGAATTGAACTATATGTACACACTGATAAATATGAGTACTAATGCTAAATAAGGTACATTTTCATTGATCAAGATAAATAACTTAAGCTTTGCCTGTTGATAAACAATCAGGACAGGTCACAGTACAAAGGCAGAGGATACATATTCAGCTAAGCAATGTTCACTCTAAATTCCTGCATGCCACACTCAAATCATGAGCTGAGGCCCTCACAAAGAGTGTTCAGAACTTCAGCACTGTCTTACTGATTTTTTAGCCCCAAACAGATTTGAACCAGAACATTAGGAGTCAAGAGATGCCACATTCCAGAAAGCTAAGATGCCTCACTCCGCAGCATTCAGGGAGCATGGCTGATTGCGTGAGCACCTTCCTGAGAAACAGCTGCAAGCAGGTATTTGGGAGTATTTCCTTTCACAAGTTCTCCCTTATTGCTGTTCTCCACTGTGATGGTTTGGGTGTTATCTGCCCCCACACACTCTGGAAATCACCCAGAGTAGACTCAGCCGGCTCTGGAAATTGAATGAAGCTTGTATTTACAGTTTAGCAGAATATACAAACAGACATTTACAATATATACAATTATACACAGAAATATACAAGGTAGAAAGTAATACAGAAACACAACACTCCTCCCAGAAATCCGAGTCCCCAGGAGGGGCTCCGAAACGTTCCTTCACCTTCCCTCTACCCCTCTCAACCTTACCCCAGTCCCAAGGAGGAATGGAGGTTCGGCCAGGGGGCTAGGAAGCAAAGTGGATTAGTGAGAGAAACAGAGGGTGAGGTTAGAGAGAGAGATGCAGCTCGCAGCTCCCCAGAGAAGTGCTTTATCTGTGTTTTGATTCTTGTTCTTATACATCTAGCAGACCTATGAGGGAAGTAGACATCACCACTGTTTTCCTTTCACAGCCTGTAATCTAGTCCTTCTCACCAAAACATTCTAGCCTGCTTCAAACTAGCACATGCACATAATGGAATACAACCTGCCAGAGGTACAGCTCTTCTCAATGACCCAGAGGCTTCAGGGACCAGGAACTTGCAATTCCTTGGCTTTACTATACTCAGTTTTACTCTTTTTTCTTTTCTCTTTTTTTACTCCATATGGACATAGAAAGGAGTGGACTGAAGTTTTAGGAGAGATTCAGACTGTACAGCAGGAAGAGTGAGGGTAGTGAGAGGTTGCCCAGGGAGACTGAGAGGTTGCTCAGAGGGAAGAGGCTGTAAATGCTCCTTCCCTGGAGGTGTTTAAGGCCAGGTTGGATGAGGCCTTGAATAACCTGGGCTAGTGGAAGGCGTCCCTGCCCATGGCATGGGAGTTGGGCTAGATGATCTTTAAGGTCCCTTCCAACCCAAACCATTCTATGAACGTTTGAACTCACTGAGGGACGTCCAGACTGGGGAAGATGAGTACGGGGGGGACGCTGGCAAGGAGCTCCTTTGCAGTTCCCTCAAGCCAGAACCGGCGCTGGCCTGCCTGAGGCGGGCAGCTCGCGCGCGGGCTGCTGAGGCGGCGCGGGCGAAGCCAGCAGCGGTGGCGGCAGAGCTCAACGGGCGCCAACCGCCAGCTGTCAGCCGCCGAGGAAGCCAGCTCCGGTGGCAGATAAGCTCGCCCTGGGGAAGGGATTCGAGGCAAAAAAGGGCAGGACGAGGCTCTTCTGGGGGCTTCTTGAAGCCAAGAAAGCTGCTGGCTTGGGCTGGGGGCCAGCAGCTTGCAGGTGGAGCCAGCACCGCTACCGGCGGCAGGTTTAAGTGGAGTGTAAACAAGCTAACGGTCACTCGCCGAGGAGGGCAGCTCCAGTGGCAGGTAAGCCCGTACCGGAGAAGGGATTTGAGGCGAAAATGGCTCGGAAAAGGCTCTTGGGGAGCGTATTTTGAAGCTGGGAATGGCGGCTGGCCTGTGCCAGGGACCGGCAGCTCAAGGCAGGGCTGCCGAGGCGGCGCGGGCCGAGCCACCAGCACAGGCGGCGTCGGCGCGGCAAGGGTGACCTGCCGAGGCCACAGCGCTGCCACGGGCCCTGCGGGAGTGAACGAGCAGCGAGTGGCCTCACACGGGAGCGCCAGGGCAAGGTGCTCAGGCCGCACGGGGCCTCGGGGGGGTGCCTGCAGCCGCGCAACTCGAGGGAGAGCAAAAGGGCCCGACGGGCGCGGGCAGCTCTCTGTGCCGAGTGTGGCAGCTGCCGCAGAAGGGCGTGCAGGGAGGGCGCATCTTTGAAAGAGCAGCTCTGCACTGGCCTGCTGTGTGATGCGAAGTGACCCCAGCCTGGTGATCTGCATAAGACTAGGGTAGCTAACCCCCAAGGCAGAATAGGCAGCATTCGTTGGAGAGTAAAGGCTGCAGCTCTGATTCAGGGGCTACGCCACCCATGCTAGTGGAGGCTGATGCCTCCATCGAGATAGAGATGCTGAGGGCAGAGGCTGCCTTGCAGGCTGAGGGAAGTGCCCTTCTTCTGGGGCAGGGATAGGTGGTGAACCTGCTTGCAAAAGCTGTGCCCAGGTAGGGGATTTCCTTCAGAAGGCTACAGGAGGTGGAGGAAAGGCTGCATAGCATCAGGGAGGTGGACAAGGAGATAGACAGCTGGATCACAAGCAGTCTCTAGGTAACTCACAGCCTGTGATCTAATGAACCTGAAGGTGCACAAGACCATGGAACCTGACAAGATCCATCCATAGGTCATGAAGGGGACTAATAGATGAAGTTGCAAAGCTACTTCCTATTGTATTCAAAAAGTTGTGGTGGTCTGCAAAGTTCCTACTGACTGGAAAAGGGGAAATACAACCTTTATTTTCAGTAAGGGAGATAAGGAAGACCTGAAGAACTGCAGGCCAGAGTCTCACCTCAGTGCCTTGTGAGATCTGCCTGAAGGCTCTGCTAGGGCACATGGAAAAAAAGGAGGAGGTTGGTGGCAACCCTTCACCAAGGGCAAATTCTGCCTGACAAATTTGGTGGCTTTTCATGATAGTCACAGCACTGGTGTATAAGGGAAGAGTGATTGATGTCATCTTAGACTAGTGCAAAACAATTGACACAGGACAGCCTGGTCTCTGAATTGGAAGGACACAGATATGATGGATGGACTGCTTGGTGAATAAGGAATTGGTTAGATGGCTGCTCTCAGAGTTGCAATCAATGGCTTAATGTTCAAATGGAGACTGTAACTAGTGAAGTCCTTCAGGGATTGACTGTGGTGCTGTTTAACACCTTGGTGTTCCTCCTTGGTTCAGCCTTCTGGGACATATTGGCCACACATCACAGAATTCTGAACATATATAAACTAAGAGCATAGGTAGATGAGGTGTGAGGTGGCACCAGTCTCACCAGCGTAACAGGTGCTGGTCCACAGTAGGGATGCCTACCTTTCAAAACAGCAGCTGACCAGCTCTGCTATCTACATATCTCAGGAGCTTGGCAGGCCAGTGGGATAGGGCAAGTGTAGCCTGCCCTTTGATCAGTAGAGCTACTTGGAATTGTTTGTCATATCTTATTCAGCATTGTAGTTTCTCTCCCTATGGCTGTAGCATGTGAGCCATAGGTATTGTGGTTTCCAGTATACCTTTCTTGTTATGGTTTTAGTGTCTAAGCTATAATGAAGTATTGAAACTGTACACAGAAAGGGGTACCCATGTGTGAGAGCATTCCCTGGTTCCCAAAGAACTCACTGGAACATGGGGTGCCATTGTTGAGCTGGTAGTGTGTGCTAGCAGCCCAAAAAGCCAACTGTATCATGGCCTGCATCAAAATATGTGTGGCCATCAGGTCAAGGCAGGTGATCCTGCCCTTCTGCTCTGCTCTTGTGAGACTCCACCTGGAGTACTACTTTAAGCTTTGGGGCCCTCAGCACAAAAAGGATGTAGATCTGCTGGAGATGGCCTAGGGGAGAGCCACAAAGACAACTAGAGTACTGGAGCCTATGAGGACAGGCTGAGGGAGTTGGGGCTGTTACACCTGGAGGAGAGAAGGCTCCAGGGAGCCCTTGTAGTGGCCTTGCAATATTTGAAGGGGACCTACAGGAAAACTGGAGAGGAACCTTTTATAAGGCCGTGTGGTGATACGATAAGGGGCATTGGTTTTAAAGTAGACCAGGGTAGATTTAGACATTAAGAAGTTGTTTACCGTCAAGGTGGTGAGACACTGGAATTGGTTTCCCAGAGAAGTTGTGGTTGTCTCATACCTGGAAGTATTTAAGACCAGGCTGGATGAGGTGTTGGCCAGTCTGGTCTAGTGAGGTGTCCCTGCCCACTGCACAGGGGTTGGAACTAGATGATCTTTAAGGTCTCTTCCAACTCAAGCCTTTTTATGATTCTCAGCAATGAGAAAAGATTTGGGTAGAACAATCAGTTCTGTCCCCTGTTCCCGCTACCCTACTTGAGCAGCCTAGTGTGAAGCACCATCACATGGGCATCACATATGCACATCTCTGTCACTGCTAGGTCCACTTTTAAGGGCATAGTCAGTAAAAGATGTATGTCACCACCTCCTGCATCCTGGAAACGATGATGCTCTGACATGTGGTGACATGAAGACAGTGCTTTGCTTGTGCCACAGTGGCTTCCTATGATTGTCCCTTGGTAATAAGAGCTCATAAGTAGGAGCTAACTTTCCTACTGCAGTTCAGCAGGCCTTCATCCCAAACTACACTTGAGAGATGGGAATGAATGGTATATGGGATTTGTTGTACTCTGGCCTATCTTGTGGCCCCAGCTGGTATAAGCACTCTCGGATGCACTGTGAATAATTCAACAGGAATGCCTGCCTGTCTGCACCAAATCTGTATTTCCAGGTGAGCCAGTAATGCATAAATCCAATCTTAGTGATCATCTGACCACAGCCTAAATATTCAGAACATGGCTCTATCATTAATCTCACTGTGTGATTTGAGACAAGTAATTTTCCTTTTGCTGAGAATCACTTTCCCACAGCTGGAAAATGGGATGTAGCAGGTTCCAATAAACCCATACCTCTTGGGAATTTCCCGTCCCACTGCAGGATGTAAGTAAATCCTGCTAGGAGAGAATGAGTATTTGCAAACAAAAAGAAACAAAAATGTATTTTTTTTATTTAAAGAGAGAGATGTGAGAATGGGGAACAGCTGCAGTCTTAAAGGTTGGTTGGAACCCATCTTAAAATGTAAAGGAGCTTTATTTTTATTTATTAAACACTTTGAGAGAAATAAGCCAGTTCTGTCTCCATCCTGTAGATACACTTGGCCCAAAGGACCCCTTTCTGAGGGCTCTGCTCTGAAGCATGGATATCAGCATTGGTAAATGCTGTTGCTGAGAGAAAATTTCCACTCTTGTAATGAATTGGATGAAACTGAAATAGTATCTGAAGTTTAGTACATCTGTTAATTTTTCTGGTTACTATTAGGTACTTTTCTCCTCTCTATTGCTGGTCTGAAATACTTCCCTGAACAGTATTTGGTGATTTCATGTGATGCCAACCTGTGAATGATCACACAGGTGAAAAATAAATGGAGGAGAATATCAAGGGTTAGGGCTGGGCCAGCCACTAAATGAGTAACAGATGGTCTGTATGAACCCCTCTCCCTTCCCAAAGGGAAGAGAAAGGGAATAAGGGGTAGAGACTGATGGACTGGAAAACTAAAACAGCTTTAATGAAAATAATAATAATAACATGCAATGGATACAGATAGTTACAAACCAGTACTGAACCCAGCCCCGTGATGACAGTGCTGTCACCACCATCACTGGTACTGGAGGGCAGGCACTGGGAAAGTCCCAGATTGGTTTCTGCAGATGGGAACTGAGATTCAGGAACTGGATTCTGGAACTCGATTGAGGAACATGTGGCTTGGGATCAAAGGCAGAATAGACAGAATCCTCAGATGTCAACCACTGAAGAAGAGGCTTGACCCCAGTTGTCTGATCTCTCAACTTTTGAACAGTGTATGATGTGAAGGGGAATCCCTTGTTGATCATTTCAGGGTCACTTTATTTTGCAGTGACCTTGGTCTGCACAGGAGGAAATCAAAGCAAGAGCCTTTCTGCGCCCCATTTCTCGGTGGTAACTGTAACCATCAACGTTATCACTGCTAGAAGCAGCCACTGTTAAAACGGTGTTAGCTTCAGAAAGTGCTGTCACTGGCAAGAGACTGATCTGAAGAGTTGGGTCACTGAACAGAATTATTTCTGTTCTAGCTCAAACAAGGACAGGGAATAGTATGATGAATTTATCTGTGTGATTAATTTATCTTTTTTTTTTAATTTAATGAGAGGAAAGGGCATAAAATAGGTGAGAAGGCATTCTATACCCTGCTTACTAGCCATTCAAAAAATATACACTTCAACCTTCCAGAACAACAGTTATGCTGAAGTAGTGTGTAATGTTTAATGAACTATTGCATTTACACAGCCCATTTTTCTCTCGCTACCAGTATGTGTCATATATTGCCACTCTTACTACTAACTTTAGTGATTAATGGTTTGGCCCTTGTTTTGGAAGAAAAGCACTTTTTACTCAAAGCTACAGAACAAACAGAGCAGAAACATGATGACCTCAGTTCAACAGTGGACTTGAATGTCTCACATCAGCCTAAAGTTTATTTTAAGGTCATACGTACTTTCTGGTTTGTTTTGTTCTCTTTTGTATTTTAATGTATATTCTTATTGCACAAAGCAGCCTGTAAGCAAATTCAACAACCTTCTTAACCTGCTAAGTTAGGCATTTGTTTAAGTACATGAGTAATCAGTAAGCTCAACTCCAGAGACATGAACTAAGCCTGTGAATACACAACTCCCTGAATACATGCCTTGGTGTAGTTGAGGGGGAGCAACTCTGCTGAAGAAAACTGATCCCAGAGCTGCTGAGATCAGGGAACAAATTAAAGCAGCCACCTGCTTGCTGAAGGATCTTCTCTCTAACACAACCTTCTGAAATGGGTGGTTGTGCTTTGTCTACCATCAGAGTGTCTGAGCATCTTTGAAAACTTAAGTTCACCAATTTACACTAGATTTTAAGATTTGAAATATTTACACTTGAGTTATGTGGAACTTTACTTACATTAAGTATACTTTAAACCATGGAAATCTACTTTTATTCCTTGCTGGCCACAGAAGGCGCACATATTGCTTTACATATGAACCCAGAGGTTACTGATGATTTTCAAAATCCAAAAAAGCAGAAAATGCATTGTCAAATCAAGGTTAAATTATAATGGGCTTTGCTTTCCTGCTAAAAAGTAACACATTAAGAACATTATCCTGTGTATTCCACAGATTAAAAAATATTAGAAATGGAGAAACTTCTTTTACTCCTCAAGACCTAACATCCTTTACTGTTGTGCAGGATTATTTCTTAATTAGTGTCACATTTGTTAGTGTTTTATCCAGCAAAGGTTTAAATATCACAAAGAAGAGAATTTAGAGTTTATAGTCATCCTGTCAGTGCTGAGATAAGGGTGTTACTGGTATGGCATAGAAGTCACTAAATAAGTATTAAAAATGAGAGGAAAAGTTGTTGCTACTTCCAGTAAGAAGCAATTTGCCGTGTCTGAATTAGAGCTGCTACTTCAGATGGTGAATTTTAGTAAATCCTTCAGGTAAAATGAAAGGCAGAGTCTCTGTCACACACATTACTTAATCAAAAATTGCCAATACCACCCCAACCTCCCTTTTTATTTATGAATTATACTTAGGGCAGATATTTTCAGACACCAAACCTGACTCAGTGCTCTCTCAGAACCCCTTCTGTAAAAGTCTCATCTGTCACATATTTTGTTTAGCAGTTAAGCCGATGCTCTTTTTATTTCTTTATTACAGTGAAAAATGTGACTCTTCTGCCTGTTTGGTTTTTTTCCCCCTATACTTGTTTGCTTTAAAAATAATGACTAAAATCCTGCCCCTGGGAGATCTGCCAAGATATCACTCATCTAGTGCAGCTTTCACACCATAATGTAAGCACTATGGATGCTGAATTTTAAATAAAAACATCCTCTTTCCAAATGCCTTTTAGTCACTAAAATTAAACAAGCTGGAAAAAACCTCATCCAAGGCTAAAAAGCCTTTCTCTCCTAAGCACTTTACATTTTTGCTCCTGACTCTTCCCAAATTATAATTTAAATAGTTTTTCAGTTCTCACAGGCAGGTCAGCAAGTCAGGACTTGGACAGTGAACCCCAAATCCCTGTTTTCCTCTCAGCTCTTTTAAAATTGCTTGTCAGTCTTTATATGCATACGGGATGGGGGGAAAGGCAAACAATCCTTTTATGGATCATGCATAACCTTCACTCAACTGACTTTACTCAGTTAACTCAACTTTGAGCTAACACTGCATTTCTAAGCAAGAGATATTGACTCATTCACTCAAGTTCCGAACAAGCAGTTCCACCCTATTCTTGGGAGTCTATCATTTCACATTTAATTGTGTTTTCTTTCTATTTTCAGTGTCTTTTCTTTCTGTATTTCAATGTCTTTTAATGTTTTCATATGCAAATAGATTATAGACACTGCTGATTTAGATACTATCACTACACAAGCACCAAGTTATGCTTCCTTCTACATCAGATTGCATTTCAAGAGCACTGGGGCAAGGCACATACAAGTTGTGGCATTGTAATAGGAATTCTAGTGAAGCACAAAGTGCTCAATAAATGACAAAGGTATCTCTTGAGAAACAAGCTGAAAGCCATTTATACTTCAGCATAAAAAAAAGCAGAATGAGACAAATCTATTGCTGTTATCTTTATTGATTAAACTTCATGTTAAATTTGAAGGAAGTGCATTCAGTGGCAGCATAGTCTCTGGAACCCCATGTCTAATTCAACTAACTCGAGGATAAACTTGCAGTTGTACAGCCAATGCGCATTTATCAGCTATTAGCTTTGACATACAGTGAGGCAGCATAAGAAAATTTGTGAGGGAGAAGATTCTTTATGCTATGAAGAGGCTTGCAGTGTTGCACGACAGGGCATGCAAATTAAATAACATTAATAATACACAAGAGCTAGTTAAGGAACAACTGAAATAGGAGCAAATGTCTTACAAATCTTCCTCCATCTGCTGTATGCAAGGCTTTAAGAACACACATTTGTGACAGAGAATGACCAGATAGTGTATTATCATGCATGTGCTGAAAAAGACCTATAGATGATGGAAGATGGCAAAGCAACCTGCATAGGAGAGAAGACTTCAGAAGAGTTAGTAATCTCTTTTTATTAAGAAACTTTACATAAGTCTTTTCACACTTTAATTCTAGAAGTATGTCCACCAATTCACAGATGCACAGATTGCATCTAATTTGAAGGGTCATCTTGTCCAACCCCCCTGCAGTTAGCTAGGATGCTTCCAACTAGTTCAGGCTGCCCAGGGCCACATAAGTCTGATCCAGAATGTTTCCAGGGACTGGGCCTCAATCACATCCTTAAGCAACCTGTTCCAGTATTTTATCACTCTTATTGTAAAGAACTTCCTCCTTATATCTAACCTAATTCCACCCTGCTTCAGTTTAAAATCAATGCCCCTCATCCTATTGCTACCTGTAAGTATGCCCACCAATAAGGCAATACCTGTGTAGAACCATGAAATTGTTCAGGTTGGAAGAGACCTTTAAGATGGTCAAGGCCAACTGTTAATCCAACGCTGCCAGCTCACCACTAAGCCATGTTCCTAAGTACTACATATACATGGCTTTTCAATCCCTCCAGGGATGAGGACTCCACCACTGCCCTAGGCAGCTTGTTCCAGGGCTTGACAACACCTTCAGGGAAGAATTTTTTCCTAATATCTAAGGTGAACCTCTCCTGGTGGAACTTGAGGCTCTTTTCTCTAGTTGCTTGTTAACTGGGAGAAATGCAGCTGGACAAGGCCCTTGCCACAGGCTCATGTTGTCTATTAAAACATACCTATGCTTGCCTGTGTTCCCACCATTAGTGGCCTAATAGCCTCACTTGTAGAGAGACAACTACAGCAGGGGCAAATCTGATTCCACCTAATCTTCCTCTTGGAGTAGGCGAGGGACATCTATTACTTTGCTTCAAAAAAAAAACAGTTCCTGCCCCACAAATGTAATGCTGGTCTCTCTCCACAGGCTCTTGCTCCTTGCTTTGACTGGTAGCATTCACAAGTACATTTACAGCAAACACAGGGGTTCTTTCCACTCTCAAAGGTATGATCATTTCAATGTCACACTTCTTTAGAATTATTTACAGCCATTTAGTGTGTTTTTACTTTGGTTTTCCTGCCTGAGTGTGACCTCAGGGGAAAGGCAGGTGACTTTTGCTATATGCTGTTTCTCACCTCCTTAGTGATGGTAGCTCCAAGGAGCAGTGTCAGGTTCTGGTGAGGAAGCAGAATATGCATGCCTTTTTCAGAAGCTGAATGCAAACTTGTCCCTCTGAAAACATTACTTAGATGTTCCTAGAAGGGAGGTATGGATCTGGAGAGGATTGGATCTGAATTGGATTTGACCCTGGTCTGAGCTGTGCATTATGCTTTTCTGGCTGATCAGCAGTTTACTCCTCACCTTCTAACATCTCACTCCCTTCTTTCTGAACCCTAAGTCTGACTGAAGAGGAGGTGGGAAAGTCTTTCCTTGGTGGTTCCCTGTAGGAAAGGAAATCTACAGATGAGGTGGTGTATTTTGCAGTGTCACTTCAGGCTGTCATGTTGCAGGGTTGCCAAGCCTGAAGTTTTGACCCATAGAAGGTATTTTTGATGTTTCCTCCCATCTCCTTCTCTCTTCCTCGCTTCTCAGAAGATGTTTTCATTGCTTTCGAGCTTCAGTCTTTAGTAGCTGTATGCAATGCTTTCTGCATACTACCTCACCCAACACTCTGTAAGCCATATAAGTTAAGGATGTGTAATTTGTAAATTTAACCCAGTGAGTAAAAGACCTGAATTTGGTCCAGACTAGCTGTAAAATAGAGATAAAGGGTAACATTACCTTATAGTTCAGCTGCCTAACCAAAATTTACTGTGTTTAATTGAACAGTGATAAATTCAGTTACCTTCTCTCTTCCTTCTCAAACATCCATCAGTCCTCCTTCAAACAATTTTATATTTAGGAGGGGTTAGGTTTTCACCTACAGTCACTCTCCAGTGAGATATAAATGGGGACAACCTGCAAGAAGAAAGACAAACTGATAGATTGTTAGACAGACTGAATCAGTTTGTAGAGTTGACAATTATATTCATTAACTCAATCAGCCTTCTGTTAATAGTGTGGGTTTGATTGCTGTCTTGCCTACAGGTAAATCTCCATCAAAATTACAACCATCAGTTAGTCCCCATTTTTAGAAACTATATGTGCTGAGGAGAACGGGGAGGGGGGGAAATGAAAGAAAAATCTGTTGCCGTTTACTTTCTTCCAGCAGCAAAAAGCTGCTCCAAAAGCAGCGGGAGGTGCGGAGCCACAGTGACCTCAGCTGGCGCCAGCGAGACCATGCGGTGCCACTAACCACGTCCAGAGCTCCACCTTGCTGTACTTCCAGCTTGAGATTGCCAAGCACCTTTCTGCCCTGTGGTTCTGCTTCTGCTTGCTGTTAGAAATCCAGGTGCTATAGCCCATACTGGACTGAGATGGTCTTCAAGTCCCTGTTCTCATCTCTTCTGAGAAACGAGGTTCAGAATGGCCACTTTTCACCGGGTAAAGATATATGACAGCAGCTAGGCAGATGTCAGCTGGTACTGGTGAGAAGAGTTGCAATTGATGTTAGAATATTTTTTTGAAGGCACTTTTAGGAGATGTTTTGAACAGGTGTCCCCAACATTTAGTAATATAAGCATCTTATGCTGATGTCAGCCTTAAATTTAAGGGGGAGAGATGTCTTGAAATAAATACTTCTCAGTAAAACCCTTTATGAAGTAAATGCATCTTATAAAAATTACAAAATGTTCTGTAGCACATTATTATATTTTCAATTCTCAGGTCAAAGTCCAGAGTAAGTGCAGTGTCATTAAAAGAAACAGTGCTGTAAAGAAGATTTACATACATATTTCAAGGTGAAAATTGATAATCTCTTCAAAACCTCTTTGACATATATCTGCCCACATTTTCTGCTAATTTATTGAGCCAAGAAGCTCATTACCTTTACAAATAAGACAATTATCATATCCACCATAAACTAGTATTTTTTAGTTTCCCTCTTGGAAGTTTCTCTCATTTTAAAATACATGAGTGGTAGTTTCATGGATATTAGGGATCTATTTTTTTCCACTGATAAGCAATAAAACCCAGTTCTTTTCTTTTCCACCACAGGAAACAAATCCTCAATAAGCCCAGACCTACAGAATGTACATTCAGCTAAAACAATTTCTTTTTTGCCATTTGCATCCACAAAGTGATGTAGATTTACACTGAACCTTGGTCCAACTTTGTGTATTCAGGGGCAATGACTTCATAGACTGCAATCCTCACAAAATTCAACTCATCTTTTGCTGGCCCAGGTTCACATGCTGTGAAACAGAAAGCTTCTTGTTGGGAACTGGAGGAGGTCATGGAACCAAGCTGTGCTGTAAGAGAAGGTCACTCAAAGGGCTGGGGAGTGAGGGTAGTTTGGGTTAACAACTGGCAAGAGCAGGCTGGGAATGTGGCACAGTCGGTGTTCACATCACACTGGTTCACATCAGCTCTCTGACATAGAAGGTTTCAGGGAGTTTCAGCTTCAACCATGAGCTGCTTCTCAGGAAATTTTGAAAAGTGATGCTGTGGTCCCTAGTGAGAGGGAATTCTCTTAAAAATTACAGTACTGTAAAGAAAGGTAACTTTTTGGTTTGGTTTGGGGTTTTTTTTTGTCTCACACACTGTATCTGGGTCCCTGATACCCAGCCACTTGCATCCAGAAGCCTCAAACCAGAACTGCTTTGAACTCACTTTACACAACCAGAAGGAAAAAACTCTTTCCTGTAAGGGTGCTGGAGCCCTGGGCCAAGCTCCCTAGAGAGGCTGAGGAGCCTCCTTCTCTGGAGAGATTCCAAACTTACCTGGACATTGCAATCCTGGGCAACCTGCTCTGTATGACCCTGCTTTATCACGAGGGTTGGACTAGATGGTCTTCAAAGTCCCTTCCAACCCTCACCATTCTCTGATAAGCTAGTACCTGTTTTCTTTGAAGCTACCATGGGATCTATATGCATTACTTAGTTTATTATTTTGTTTTTTTCTACTTGCATCAGCTGGAGAAAAAAACAGACCTGGAAAAAAAAACAGAGCTTGCTGATATGTCAGAAAAATGTCATTTTTCAGTCATATCCCACTACTGCTATTAGGGAAATAGACATTTCCATTCTAGCAGCAACCTGGAGTCCGTTTTCTTTTGTGTACTTTAATGTGCTTCAGTCAAGTTTTGTCGTGGGGTTTACTTCAGCAGGGTGGATGTTGGCTTACCGGTTCTGAGAGCCTGTACAATCACTGCAGTGGAAATAAAAAGCCCTGACACTAAAGCAGGAGAAATAACAATGATGGTTTCTTCCCACTAAGTGGAAATAACATGCTTTGTTCCACCAATTTGTGGTACAGAATACCTGACAAGAGGTGGTACATAACATTTTGTATTTTTCTAGGAGAATTTCTTGGCATCACTACACTGTGCCAGAGCAAAAGTGCACCAAAAATGGTCAGGTACAAGATAATAGGCCAGATCCTCAGGCCTGAGGTGTAACCCAGCAGCATAAGGCTACAAGGCTTTCCATCAGCTGATGTGGCCTGAACTTTTATCTCACTGCCTAACTGGAAGTCAGTTTTGGGATATTGTCCCCTAATCATAAAACCATGGAGTCATTTTTGTTGGAAAAGACCTGTAAGATCAAGTCCAGTGATTTATCTGACTCTACCAAGTCTGCTGCTAACCCATGTCCCTCAGCATCACACATCTGCATCCTTTCATAGAATAAACCAGGTTGGAAGAAAGCTCCAAGATCATCCAGTCCAATCTATCACCCAGCCCTGTCCAAGCAACTACACCATGGCACTAAGTGCCTCATCCAGTCTTTTCTTGAACACTTCCAGGGACAGTGACTCCACCACCTCCCTGGGTAGCCCATTCCAATGGCAAATCACTCTCTCTGGCAAGAACTTCCTCCTAACATCCAGCCTATACCTCCCCCAGAACAACTTGGGACTGTCCCCTTGTTCTGTTGCTGGTTGCCTGGGAGAAGAAGACTGACCCCTACCTGGATGCAGCCTCCCTTTAGGTAGTTGTAGACAGCAATGACATCATATATATATATATATCGATCTGTCTTCATTTTGCTTCCAAATCTTCCAAGCTAGTCTGGTGATTTTAGTCTGGGGGTAATTTTAACCCTTCCACACCCCTTCAGGGAATGGATTTGAGTTTTGGAGGGAACTTAGATGTGTGTTCCTTTTATAATTTCAATATCTCTAGATTAAGTTTAACACAAACACAAGGAAATATAAGTGTCTACTTCAGTGGACAGTGCATCTGGAGTGACCTACTCTGGGAGAGACTGAACAGGCAGAGAGTGTATTTTTTAGGTCCATGAATCAGCAGCAGTTCCGCGAGGGAAGTTTAAAACAGAATTATGGGGAAAATGAAATGTAAATGGTTGTCTTTAAAGTTTTTGTTTTCTCTTTTCTCCACAAGTATTTTTATAGTCTTGGTTGAGATGTATGTAACAAGGCTTTTATCCAAACCCCTTAGCATTAACTTCTTCATTTTCCTTCATATTTTGTTGGGAATGTATAATGAAACTAAATGTGGTTTGACATAACTGAATATCCACCACAGTCAGCTGTAGCCTTTGTTCAAACACTGTGACTTGGTCTCAGCTTTGCAAGGACAGATGGGAGTTGTATGATGGAGGGGGAGCACTGTGGCTTCTTGACTGCAACTGACTCAGTAGACAGAATATGAGCAGGGTTCTGGGTACTGCTGGTGGAACCGAGAGGAACATCTCTGAATCATCCCAGTCATTGGATTGGCTTCCTGTTAACTGCACAGTAACAACATCTTTAAAATCAACAACCATTGCCTTTTATATAGCACCCTCCATTCCTCAGCTCATAAGGCAGACATTTCAACTTTTGTGTGTTGGTTAAGTAGCAGTATAAATAAATGACTTTTCAAAGATTATAAATAGAGCCTATATGAATTAAATAACAGAAGATCAACTAGGCAGGGTGGTCCAGGGACTGGGGCATTAGCCCAGCACAAGGAAGACTCACGCTATGCTCTTCTGATATATGTTTGTTGTGTAGTGTTAAGCAGACTGCTTAGTCTGTGGTGTCTTGTTTGTCCAACTTGTCAAATAATCCTTCATTTTTCCATGACGACAGATAAATGAAGATGAGAAGAGCACACAGTCTGTGTGACAGAGGTGATGTACATCTCCCACAGTATAATTAGAGTTGGAAGGGTTTTCTGAATGCTGTGTGGTCTGATCATCTTATACCCTCCCTTGAAATAAACTTTTCCACTCGCAGTGTCACTTTATCCAGTCTTCATAAAAATCTGATCACAATATTTGATTGAATATTTTCCCTGAAAGATGTGTGAGGGCAAGATGAAGCTATACACACATGCAATTCTAACTGATTGTTACAACTCCTGGATCAGATTTTCAGCTGATGGAAGTACAGGGTAATTGGATTACAGTTAATGTAAATCTCTTGATTGACACCAACTAGGAATCTAGTCCCATCTTCTCAAATCAACCACTTTTTCAAAGGACTGAGAAATGTAATGTTATCCTTGGTTATTTGTTACAAGATGCAGTGAGAAAATAGACTGAGCTTTAACAGCAAACTTCTGAGCTTCTCTGAATTTAAGTTTACTCTTACTGTAATATCGTTTTTTATGTCACAACTAGACTGCAGATCAAAAGGCTGACTGTATCAAGGGAATTTGGTGTTTTACATTTAGAAGGAACATTTAATGAATTATGCTGCCCCCAGATAACCTCTATTTCATTTGTATATAATGCTCAGGGCTAAGGATTGTCTTCCTGATCCTACTCCAATGTTAGGCAGTATGATTCAAGAGTGGTCACATTACTGCTCCCATCTTTACTTCACACTCAATCCTACAAGCACTGAGCGCCTTAACTCCCAGTGAAGATATAAAATGGCTTTAATACAACAATAATCTTAAATTTATCAGAGGCATAAAGTTCAGAGTGAAATCACATGCTTAACTTTGTGTGGCTAGTGGGCAAAACATGTAAACATGACCTTTTAGTAATTTAATATTTAGTGCTTTTTATATTACTACCTAATTGCTAGATTTTCTTTTTTTAAAAGAAAGAAAAGTATTCTGAAACATTAAATTGCCTATAAATATTCGGTCCTCAATCCCTGGAGATATGACTGACTCTGCTCCAAGTAATAGGGCTCATCAGTTCACAATTCCGCATCTTCATGAGGGAAGATGCAGATCTTTAAGTCGAAGAAAAGCTTGTCAAGCCCTGAAACAGGCTGCTACGGGAAGTGGTGGAGTCTCCATTCCTGGAAGGACTTAAAAGCCATGTAGCAGTAGTGCTGAGGGGCATGGTTTAGTGGTCACCTGGCAGTGCTGCATTAATGATTACACTCAGTGGTTTTAAGGGTCTTTACCAAACTAAGTGATTGTATGATTCTGTGTTGGAAAGTAACAGGTAGGGGTCTTTGCCAAACTAAATGATTGTATGATTCTGTGTTGGAAAGTAACAGGAATGCTACTGGTCTTAGGAAGAAATTATTTTATTACTTAACAGCCACACAATGTAGAAAACCTGAACAACTAATGAGGCTTTAGGGTGCAAAATTGTTGTCAGGGTTATCAAAAAGATTTCTCCCTGCTCCCCTCTGTCAAGGCACTGCTATAATTAGCAGTGTGCGTTAGGGCAAGTAGCACCTCTGCCTATGGCATGAAGCATTTGTCAGCAGCCCCTGGAAACTGGACTTTACCTCCCACATGCTTATATCCTTCACATTGTACATCCCAATTTTATGTTTACCTTCATTTCCTTTGGTTTTAAATATGTAAATTATTGTTAGCCTAGACAGGGATGTGTGTATTTGTATTTTTGTGAGGTATCAGCCCAGATGGAAAGTTTTGGATTTTCATAGAAGCACAGGATTATAGAATGGGTTGGGTTGGGAGTGACAGTTAAAGGCCATCTAGTCCAACTGCCCTGTAGTCAGCATGGGCATCTTCAACTGCATCAGTTGCTCAGAGTCCCAAACAACCTGACTTGGAATGTTTCCAGGGATGGAGCATCCACCACCTCTCTGGGCAGCCTGAGCCACTGTCTCATTAATTTCTTCTGTCTCCCTCTTTTAGTTTAAACCCCCTTGTCCTATCATAACAGGCACTGCTAAAAAGACTACCCCCATCCTTACAGACTCAGAGACTGTCATCTGTGAGGTTAAGTAGATGGATGAAAGTCATTATGTCTCAGGGCTGACTTTAGGGACTGTCACCTGAACTTGCAAACCCTCCAAGTGACTGGGCCCACTCCATGGCTATGTTGTTTAGCTGGTACAAGCAGTCCCCAGCTGCAGTTGCACTAAAACTAAGTGATAAAAAATGGACTACATTCACTCTGAAAATAATTTACCTTTTTTGTTTTATCCTTCTCAACTGTTATCTCAGAACTGTTATTTTTGGCCTTTCATTTCTATTCTGCCCAGATGTACAGCTAGAGCAGCAGCCTATGGAAGCAGTATATTCAAATGCTGACAGCCTGAGCCTTGACTAGAAAGAATTGGCATAATTTCAGGGAATACACATTAATGTGGTTTGCAGTGGAAATGTGCTCCTTTCATTAACTGGGGACATACTTGGTGTTTCCTCAAACGGTTCTAAGTACTTCTGGTTTAGTGTGGTGTTGTCATCACTTGAACAAACACCAGAAGAGAGGAACTGGTGGTTTCAAGAAAGCTTGGGATCATTCTCCAAAAGCTCTCATTTGAACTGGTGGAAAAACGCTCATTTCAAGAATGAAAACGTTTGGGACTGAAATGATGCATTTTCACAGGATTTCCTCTCCTCTGGGATTCTGTGTATTTCCAGTTGATATGTTAAGGAGAAAAATTAAGCCCAAGTATTGGAATAGGAAAGGCATGGTTATGAGCAGTATTGATGTGGGTTTTTTTCCCACCTGTTTTCCACTTATATTCTCTCCTTGGGAGACCTACAAAATAAATCTTCTGACCAGCAGCACTGGTTGTTGCTCCAGGTCAGAGTGCATGTGACAGAACCAACATTACCTTTACAGAGGCCAGATGTTAGAAAATGCATCAGAAGCAAGACAAGCTGTGGAATAGAGGGAGAAAAAACATTGTGAAAATTCAGAGTTACTTTGTTCCCCAAGGACATTTTCATGTGTTTGCACATCACACAAACACTGACCTGATGTGTTGGAACTGAGCTTTTGGCATCAGTATCAGCAGATAATGTGAAACAACTCTGCTGAGGCCAGCTGAGTTGGGTGCCTCTGTTACACTAAAGTCCTTGTATGTGCTAAATGCTGCTCTCCAGTATCAGCAATAATGCATGAAAGAACTGAGGGAAGCTGTAGGATTTTAGGTTTCCTCTCTTTGTAATTGATATTGACCTGGCTGCCTTTCAAGGTATGAATTCAACATAATTTATATTAGGGCAGAGGAGGTTGAGGGTTTTTTTTTTTGCATAAGGAAACCAGTTGTAAAAGACTTGCCTGAGTTCTTGAGATCTTGTACCTTGACTAGACCTAATAAAGTGCCGATGAAACTTTGTCAGGGAAATGTCAATGCTTGTAGGGTGTCACAGGAGACAACTAATATCCATTGCATGGTATATTCTGAGATTCAACCTCATGAATTGTTCCTGCTGGTGGACATGTTCATTTACACTTGGTTGAATGTTTGGATATAGAGATCAACTTTTAACAGCCAGATATAAAGCACTCTTGTCTGTGTATAGCCCATTTATTCCAAAATTGGGCTTGCCAATGACCAGCTTAGTTTGGAAGTATGAGTAGTAAAGATTAGTCATTTGAGTCCAGTTCTGGGCTCCCCAGTTCAGGGGAGAAAGGGAATTAATGGAGAGAGTCCAGAGAAAGATTCAAAGATGCTAAGGGGGCTGGAGCATCTCTTTTACAAGGAGAGGCTGAGAGACCTGGGACTGTTTAGCCTTTAGAAGAGAAGACTGAGAGGAGATCTTAGCAATTCCTATCAATACATGAAAAGCAGAGGTCAAAAGGATGGAGTGAGACTCTTTGCAGTCATGCCCAGCAACAGGACAAGAGACCACAAGCACAAACTAGAACATTCTCAAAAAGAGAATTGGTAAAACATCAAAATCTTCATAAAAGGGGTTTCATGTTGCATGCAGTAGGCATGTAAGGAAGTGCTCAGCAGGATCTGAAAGGGTTCTGCTGTCACCTTTAGGGAGCTAAGTTGGTGATAGCAGCATTGTAGTTACACACCTGTATTCAGGCAAAGTTCTGCTCTGTTTAATGTTAACAATAATACATGGACTAAACAATTTCCTCCTTCCCAAAACAGAGCAGTTTTACAATGGTTGTGAGTAACTGAAATTTGCTGTTTTTTCTGCTGAGTGCCCAAGAAGTTAGTGTGTGACAATATGTACACAGCTAAGTAAACTGCAAATATGCAAACCATTCTGCCCTGATGCCCTGGGTAGGTGCTTTTAATCATTAAATACATGATAACTCTTTCCACTCCGTTGACAAAGAGATGATCTTAAGAGTTTTATATCATGATGGCACCTGCTCCAGTCTTCTGACAGTAGGTTGTTTTCCTTAGCTGGGACAGCACATCCAACTGTGGTTCAGTTCTTCAGACTCCATCAACAGCAGCTCAGCTCATTAACAGACATCAGCACTTCAATGAGTGCAGTAGGCTGGATGTTGGAAGTGTGGCCACCTGCTCCTTTTTGCTGCTGGAATAGGGGCCATAAACTCCAGCAAAACAACAAAGCAAAGAAGGGGAACAGTGACCTCCTAAACTACCCGAGTGGTGGCAGAGGACATCTGAGCATGCCCTGAGGGCTCACCACTCTGCTGTACTATCAGTCTTCATCCTTACCATATGCTGATTTCCCTGCATAAAGAGGCTTTTGGCTTCCCTTTAGAGTCTGCTTGCTTCAAAGATACTTGTTAGTCAGCTTTAAAACTGTGAGGAGTAAGAGCTGGCATGAAGAGATGTCTCTGATATTTACAAAGACTGCTTCTAGACTCTGACCACATTAAAAAGATAAACAGAAAATCTTGCTCACACCTGAGAACCAATTTTTTTTGGGTCAAGTTGATTTGTTTTCACTGCAACCTACTTACATTTAATTAGTCCATACTTCAGGGTTGCTGTCAGTCAATTTCCTCTGAAGACTGGCCACAGGTGGACTGTGGTGCTGGGGGCTGTGGTGGACATTCCTAGTGCTATTGAGAAAAATCAGATATTTCTTTAGCTTGTCTTTTTCACAAAGACAAGAAGGATCTGGACATGCCGGAATGTGTCCAGAGAAGGGCCATGAGGATGATCAGAGGGCTGGAGCTCCTCTCCTGTGGAGACAGAGTTGGGGCTGTGCAGTCTGGAGAAGAGAAAGGTCCAAGAAGACTTTGTTGTGGCCTTCCGGTATCTGAAGGGGGCCTACAGGAAAGCTGGGGAGGGACTTCTTAGGATGTCAGTAGTGATAGGCCTAGGGGAAATGGAACAAGACTAGAAGTGGGTAGATTCAGATTGGATGTTAAGAAGTTCTTCGCCATGAGCGTGGTGAGACACTGGAACAGGTCGCCTGTGGAGGTGGTGGAAGCCCCATCCCTGGAGGTCTTTAAGGCCAGGCTGGATGGGGCTCTGAGCAACCTGATCTAGTGTGAGGTGTCCCTGCCCCTGGCAGGGGAGTTGGAATTGGATGATCCTGGAGGTCCCTTCCAGCCCTGACAATTCTATGATTCTATGATTCATCTTTCCCACACTAAAAGTTCTAGGTTTAGAGTAAGCCAAACAGTGCCTGCAATTTTATTTACCATGGCAAATGGCTGCCTGACTTTTTACCTTACCAGGCCTTCTCCACTAAAACATCTCCAAAAAGCAGCCTGCATTATAAATAGTAGAGAAAAATGATAATCAGAGAATTGTCTACTGCTTCCAAAGGCACATACATAACTTCTTGGCAAGGATCCATTTGTCAAAATAAAAGAAGCTGACTGCATACAGGAGCGAGACAATAGATCTTGACAAACTTGTAGATGCTAGCAAAAACATAAACAAAAAGTTGTCGTGACTGATGTATTAATGTAACACTGCCAGAGCACTGGCATCAAGAATTTAACAACTGTTGATGCTTTTATGACTAGTCAAAAGAGCAAGTGTCACCGTTTCTGCTATGTTTGACATTTTCTATAGTTCCTACTCAATTTTAATCTCTGTGTAATACTCAATGCTCAGCTTTCTACCAGAAAGACAGAATAAGTAAGATTCCCACAAATGGGATAATACATTTGAAGACAGCTGACCTATGAAAAGAGATAGCAGAGATGAAAATTTCCTGACATTTTTATGAACTCATCATTTTTGCCATTTAATATATAAAAAGGAAAAACCTATTTCCACTGATTGATTACTTTAATGAATAAATGTGCTCAATGATTTGGTGGGTTGAGTGGATTAAATTTCCCTTGCTGGCAGGAACTGGCCTTAAATGAAAGTGTTTTGAAGGTTTATTCATTTTTCCTGCACCAAAAAAAAAAAAAACCCAGATAGAAAATCACTCTGAATTTCAAACCTCTTTGATCTCTGTGTATATTTTATAAACTATTGTCTGAACCTCTGTGAGCTTCTGTGAAGCAAAACCCAATTACAGTCCCCCAGATCATGAGCTGAAATCATTCTAAAGCAGATTTTTCCCCATATCACTGATATGTTGAACAACACTCAGCAGCTTATAATCATAATCTTCTTGTTTTGCATGCTATTTCCCTGCTGGAATCAATTCAAGTACACATCACCACATAAACCTCACTGCTCACCTCAACAAAATGCTTTCCAAAATGCACAGCAAATAAAGAGCTGATAAAAGGGTGCATTTTGACAAGTTTTGGATATAGATAGTAAGCAAGACTGAAGATCACTGCAGGGAGCAACAGGAGAAATAAGAAGAGGAGAGTTGGTTACAAACACCTAAATTAAAACACCAAAGAGCTCCTAGGAAAAGGAGGAACTGCATGATTTCACAGAGGTGTTTGTGACTGTTAACTGACCCCCCCTCCCCCATTATGAAGTCACCCAGATGAGACTCAGCTGAGCTGGAAGTTAAGGAAATGAAGCTTTATATTTACAGCTTAGCAAAATATACAAGCAGATATTTACAATATATACAGCTATAGACAGAAATATACAAGTTAAAGGTAATACAGAAACAAACACACTACCCCTCCCAGAAACCAGAGTCATCAGGAGGGGCTCCCTACCACCTTTCCACCTCCTTTCAACTCCTCTACCTTATCCCAGACTTTGCCCTACGTGCAAGCTGAGTTTGGAGGATCGGCTAGGGGGGTTAGAAAGCAGAAGGATTAGTCACACAGAAAGCAGAGTAGGGAGAAAAGTACAGGCACCAGCTGCAACAGACAGCCACTCTGTGACTGTGTTATCTATGTTTATGTTCTTGTTTTTATACATCTCAGCAAGCCTATGAGTGAAGTAGACATCACCACTGTTTCATTTTCAGCTTATAATCTAATTTTTCTCACTAGAATATTTCAGCTAGCCTCAAACTAGCAATGCTGAATGACAAGATAATTTATTTGCAACTGTTTTGTCTAGTGGATTCATTATCAAACTCATGGGTTATGGTGCAACATAGAATCATAGAATTGTTTTGGTTAGAAGAGACTTTTTAAGATCATAGGGTCTAACCTTCAACCTAATACCACCATGGCCATTAAACCATGTCCCAAAGTGCCATGTCCACATGTTTCTTGAACACCTCCAGGGATGGTGAATTCACACCTCCCTGGGCAACCTATTCCAATACCTGACCAATTCAAATGAAATGCAGAGGAAACAGCCTTGACTTGCCAAGCAATTTGCCTCAGTCACACCACTGCCTAGATGCCTCTGCATCTAGGTTGCTGGCACCCTGTACAGAGCTCCCTACTTGAGGCTGTATCCACACAGCACCAAAGCCACTGCCATCACCTTCCCTGCTTCTCACCAGGAATCTAACCTCCAAACAGCCTCATCAAATATTCCAAGAGTCTTGAAAAATTAACTAAGGGAGAGATGGAAAGGGGAAGATGGACAGACAAACAACAAGTCTTAATATGAGCTGGAGGAGCCATCCCTTGGCATCACATAAAGAGGTAAAGAGGGAAGGAAAAGGTAGTGGCCAATGGAAGTCACACTAAACAACATGCTGAAAGGCAGGTACCAATGCCATGACACAGTGCATGTGCTTGGCATCCTCCTGCAGAGGCAGGTCAATGCTGTTGTGGCCAGTTTTCTACAGTCTCATCATCTCTGGGCAGGGCCCTCTGCAAACTGTACATGTCTTCTGTCTTTTTGAGGTCAGTGACTACATAGGAGTCCATCTGCCAGGCTTTGTGGGTGACAGGAGGTGGGAAACATCATGCAGAGTTCTTAAACTTATAAGTTCTGTGTCTTCCTGCAATCCTCAGTCAAGCATCGTGTGTTAGTAGCAGAGCATCATGTGATATCTCCACACTACTACAGCTTTTCCTCTGGGTGATGTAAGGTGTGTGTCAAGCACACACCAAAAGCTAAATGTAATTCTCATAAAGGCAGCCTCCCAAAGACAGTTTGTATTTCCCAGGATCTACAACTGCTATTCCAAACATCTTTTGTCTTAAGAAAGTTGCTTTAATAGCAAAAAATGCATTTTAAAAGTTAGACAATGTACTGCTTTAAGTAGAAATTTATATTTATATATATATAGAGAGAATGAGAATATATATATAAATATATAGAGAATATTTATATATATGTTCAGATATCTTTGCTTACTTTGTAGATTTATGTCTCTAGGAATTAAAAGCTGCAAAAGTCTGAGTAAATAGATGCAAAGAACCAATGAAGGAATAGGTTTGTTTTCATGAGCAACACTGGCTTCCAGGGACTTTGCTGCAGGTAAAACTTGTGATTCTACATGTATGAAAGAGAACTCAAGTCGTTTGCTCTATATTTTCATTTGTCTGGCTGTGTCCTGATGTTCTGTCCTGTTGTCCTCACAAAACTTGTCTCAAACCACCTTTGTAGGACAAAGGGGTTGTGAGCTTTTCCTTTGAGGCTGGCTGCCACTCAGTGAAGGACACTCTCGCTGTTCATGTTGGTATAAATACACCTGCCTATTTGCTGTGTCAAGTCTGTATTACTTCTTTCTCATTTTGCTGTTCTGCAACATTTCCTGCTTTTATTGAGCGATTCCTCATTGATTCAAAGGGGTCAAAAGAAAAAATGTGCTTCTGTGTAGTATTTGATCATTCCTGTCCTATTAGAGGAAACATACAAATACCCTAGGAGTGTCAGACGTTTAGATTAGCGACAACCAAAGCCTTATTCTTCTTTGTTACTGATTTAATAACTGCATTCTCTAAATGCAGTCTCTCAGATTGCAACAGTGAAAGCCATAAAGGCTTCTCTTCAAGGAGAGAAGCATAATCAGAAGAAGAAGCTTCTCACAGCAATTAATAACCACAGTGCATCTGATACACAGCAATATAGGCAATATTCATCCTGGAGAGCTCTTAGGGTTGCTATTCCATGAGAAATGTCTCCAAACCAAGGTGTTTTCTCTGAACACCTTCACAGAACCATGTATCACAGTATCACAGTATCACCAAGGTTGGAAGAGACCTCACAGATCATCAAGTCCAACCCTTTACCACAGTGCCCAAGGCTAGACCATGGCACCAAGTGCCACATCCAACCTTGCCTTGAACTGCCCCAGGGACGACGACTCCACCACCTCCCCAGGCAGCCCATTCCAGTGCCTAATGACTCTCTCAGTGAAGAACTTTCTCCTCACCTCGAGCCGAAATTTCCCCTGGCGCAGCCTGAGGCTGTGTCCTCTTGTTCTGGAGCTGGCCACCTGAGAGAAGAGAGCAACCTCCTCCTGGCCACAACCACCCTTCAGGTAGTTGTAGACAGCAATAAGGTCACCCCTGAGCCTCCTCTTCTCCAGGCTAAACAACCCCAGCTCCCTAAGCCTCTCCTCGTAGGGCTTGTGCTCAAGGCCTCTCACCAGCCTCGTCGCCCTTCTCTGGACACGCTCAAGCATCTCAGTGTCCTTCCTAAACTGGGGGGCCCAGAACTGAACGCAGTACTCGAGGTGTGGTCTGACCAGTGCAGAGTACAGGGGCAGAATGACCTCCCTGCTCCTGCTGACCACACCATTCCTGATGCAGGCCAGGACAGAAGGAATAAAAGGAGGGGCAAAGGAGCTACTGAGATTGGCAGTTAGGTTTTCCAAAATGCTTGCAGTGCAGCCTCCAGGTATGCTTCTAATGCACCTCAGTACAAATCTGTCTGGAACTCAACCGACCACTCTATTTACAGCTACTTAACTTCCTGTTTTCTAATTAACTCTGGTTATTCAAACCGAGATTTTTCCCACTGCTCTTCTCAAGAGTCCCAATTCTTTTGCTAGCTGACTCAGTGAACAAGGCAAATGAAAATTCATCATCACCCACTTCTCTGTAACTCTCAACTGATACAAAACTACCAGCTCTGTAGCTTACTTAGGAGTAAACCAGTAATTTACTAAACAGAAAAGTCTGGGAAAAGACAGTTTTTCCACCATTTGTTAGCTAGAGATGTTCTGAGGGGATTTAGGTTAACTATCAACAAAAACTTCCTTCTAAGGAAGTGCTCTATCCCTGCAATAGATAAAGCAAATGCTCCAAAATCCTTGGAATAGACTTGTTTTATTTGTGCTAATAACATTAGCAGAGTCTGACTATAGAGTAGTCATGTCCTTAAAATCTAGCGATTCATTAATAACTAAAATCCAAAGAGGTGCACCAGATCAGGAATTCGTGTACTGTAGCAGGACTCTTAAGGGCATCTGATCACAGCTCATCACTGAGGAACCTTTGAAGGAAAAAAAAAATGAATCAATGACTACTCAAAGCATTCCTATGAATATTACAAATGGGGAAAAAATACTGGAAAGGCTGGTTTTAAAGTGAGGTTTACTCTCAGAGCCTTGTGAGACTCACCTGTGACATTAGCATAATCAGATAGAGATGTGACATCTCCTTTCAAATTCATCCTTTCCTCAAGGCCATTGGGAGAGGTGAAGCCATGCTGAGAGAGCTATGGGGTCAAGCAAGCACCACGCCAGTTTACATGAGGGCTGAATTTGATTTTGTGTCACAGTTGCTCCCAAAGGATCCTACAGTAAGCATTGCTATGTTCAAGGCTGTACACACTAGCACTGCAATGAGATCTCCACTTTAAGGGCAGCGTTGAGGGCATCTTTCATCCTGGGGCAAACATGGAGCATTGGAAAGATGTTCTGCTACAAAAATTCTGCGACAAGCTGCCATCATGTCCTGCAGGGCAAATACAGGAGTCTGCTGTTGAAGACAAGCCATCAGAGTCTGCCTCAGGTGCTGACAGCATTTCTTTAACACATCCACTTCTGTAACACAAGTCTTATTCTTAACAACAGATGTTACTGATCGAGCTGTTACTGATCGGGCATCTTCTCCTTGTCAGCTAAAAGGCAAAAAAGCAAATCTGTCAGAAACAACATGGCCTAGCATCTTGTGGGCAGGGGGCTAGAACAGCTTTTAGCCTGCTGACTGCATACTCCTATCCACTACAGCAAGCCAAATGTCTTTATGTATAGGCCTGAGGAAGACCAATTGATCTTTGGGAGGCAGAAACGAAGGCTGTGTGATGGATGGGCAAGGCTGGTTCCCAGCCACCTGACCCGCCTGCCATCTAGTGTACGTTCAGGACATATTTCCAGCTCAGTGCAGCCATAGCTGGAGAACAAAGAACGGATTTAGTCTGGACTAATGTGGCGTGTTACTGATAGTGTACTCTGAAATACTTCGGCCTTTTCATCTCAGGACTTTTTGTTATCTAAAGAGTGGACCCCAATAAAACAGTTTGCTAGCAGTGATGCAGTTACAACCATCATGTTTTCAAATCATAGCAGACAAAAGCCAGCACTTACTTAGCTGTAAAAGCTGCAACAGATTACATTTTCAACAACCAAACATACCACATTTACACATGATAAACTCGGTGTAGCATTCTAGTTCTTTGCTTCATCTCTTTATCTGTATCTTAGGACCAGAAGTCCTTGTGGTAAGGACCAGAACCACTGGACAATGCAATGCTCTGCTACAACGAGCCTGAGTGTTCAGATTAATACATCAGCCACAAACTTGTTCCCTTCTGTGCCAAACAATCATCTGTTTTTGACAATTCTTCATTTCTGTGCACCCATCAATTCTGATTGTTTTTCTTTACTGCCATCTTCTAATTTGGAAGGTGAGTGAGTAGTAAAAGATAGTAAAATTGACTTCAGAAACAAGGATGGAGATGAGAGTAGAATATGTGTCTCCAGAGCTCTCATTAAATTTTCCATGCAGGATCATATTTTCTTTTCTCAGGAAGATCAAATTTGTGACAATCTGTACCTAAGATTTGACACTTTTCTTATTGAATAATGTTACCTGGCCTTTATGAGGAAAAAACCAAACACTTCAAAGGAATATATGTGTGTGTGCGTGTGTGTGTGTGTGTGTGTGTGTGTGTATAAAAATATTACATACTCGGTTACTGAGCTCAAATTCCACGGGAAACTGTCAAAATAATTTTGGAATTATCAAACACAAACTCACACTCCCATTCAACAGTTGTTTAATCTCCAAATCAAGTTGCAATGCTTTTGAGATCCAAACACAGACAGACCTGTAACAGATAAAGTTCAGGGAATTCCGAGCTATGAATGTTGGAATATAAGGTGAGTCAGTTCTAGGAACACATTAAAAATAGGCAGAGCAATGCTGAGCTAATTGCCTCCTACCTGAGCTAATTAGCTTTTCAGCAGCTGTGCAGTAATGCAGCTGTCCTGCATTTGGACCTGACACTGCCTTGCAGCTGAGGACCATAAATCACTGGGCAGCACCATGGAGCAGAAGACAGAAAGAATTAAGTCCATTTTCTAACAGTCACTGGTGAGTCCTGTGGATGCTCTGATTTCAATGAATGTGAAAATATGCATATTTGGCTAAATTAAGACATATGTGTGCATGAAATCAGCCTTCTCAGGATTATGACAAATCTCCATTGCTCTCCTTTTGGTGCTGCACTATCACAGAAGTGATATCACAGTAACCTTTTCCCTTCCCTGTTTCTTCGATGTGCACTTGGGCTAAAATCAGCTGCTAGCTGCTGGGATGGTAACATCTCTGAGACATTGCTTGCAGAAAGACTCTTCACTGAAAGTCCTTTCATCAATGTAACCTAGTAGAAATGAAACAAAACAAGGATAAAATTATCGTGACTCTTAGGTTTAAAATAGTGCTTTTGGTTTTTTTCCACCTGAAACATGCAAGAATGGCTAAACTTTAACATGGATCTGGGACTTATTTTTCTGTTGTACAGCACAGGGTTGAGCAGAAGTAAAAGGAGGCTGAAACAGAGGAGAGATGGCTGTTACAAGAATCATTCCTTTAGTGTGTTCGATTTTCCAAGAGAACCTGACCTAAAAAAAGCCAATTTCATCTTTGCTTCATTCAGTCACTGCAGGAATCAGAAACAAGTCTGGATTGTTCAGTCTGACTGTTCATGTTTTGAGATGAGAAGTAATACCAGCAAGTCTCAGCCTCTTTTTTTGTAGCTCATAAGCTAAAGGAATAGCTCCACTCACAGGGGCTGTAGATCAGGAAGTGTAACGGGGATCAGTCAAACATTTCTGCACTTTGTTACATGCATTTAAAACTTAATCGTGAAACTACAGCAGTGAAACCTTGCTGCAGTACTCCAATCTTTGCTTAGGGAATTGTCCTGAGGTTTGGATTACAAAGGTCCTACTGTTCTGTTAGTGGGAAATAACAAAGTTTATCATACTTTTATTTCAATAACTGTGTAAAAATGTGCAGTGGACGAGCTCACTTCACTTCCCCAGGGGTAGCTGAGTAATAAGTGTAAAGGCTGGTGTAGCTCACTGTGCAAAGCAGGGACACAAAATGCAGAGGGTGAAGAAAAACATCTCTGCTTCTGGTTTGGGAGGAGTGTGTGCAAGAGGGAGTCTCCCTACGTTGAAGCAGTGGGTTGAAGGAGGAACAGTGTATTCAGCTATAATCTAGATCTCCCCATGGAAGCCACTGCTGCTAGATTTAAGAAAGTGGATGGAAAACTGGATTCAAATTGCAGCTACAGTGAGTCCAAGGCGCAGGGCAGAAAATACTTTGTATAAAACATAGATTTGTATGTAAATATTCCACAATAACTTCTCTAGTAATGAATAAGAAATAAATGTCTTATTTGATGTATGATAAAACCATTCTTTTGCACAGATGACACTTGATTTATGTTGTCTTGCAAAAGCTTCAGACAATTAAGGGGGAAACTGTTCCGCAACTTATTACATTGACAAAATCCGGGTACCGCTACCAGCAATCTGATTCACACAAGGATCGTCTGGCATGTAAAGCTCATTTTAACAGATACCAACATGACATACATAAAGCTGTCAGGTTTTCTCTAAAGGACAGTCATCCGCTTCGTGTTTCAAGTGCCAAATTAATTATATTTGACATTTAATTTATAACCGAAGGTATTGTAGATTTGGAACTTGACTGCGACAACAGCAGATTAGAGCAGCGCTCCGTTTGACAGAATCGATTTTTCAAGTTATTTTCCTTGTGTGTGAGGGTCTTGGTTCAGATTTTTGTGTATCAAGCTGGCATACAGGACACTGATACCTCTAAGCAAAGCAGGCTTCATTTGCCTCCTCCCCCAGCCCTTCCCTAGTGAATTATTTTGCACTTTGAAGCAAGTTTCTTCTGCAGCCTTAATCACAAAGCTCCATCTAATGGAATGAGGGGAGAACTGAGCACACAAAAAGAACGGGAGAGAGACACAGCTAAAAAGTTATCAAGAGAAAACTCCTACACAGCCCTAGGTAGCTCTCCTCTACTTAATCTACCCTTCCAAGGACTTTAGAACTGTGAGGTGGGAAGAAACACCAAAAAAAAAAAAAAAAGAGAAAAAAAAAAAAAAGAAAAAAAAAAAAGGAGGGGAGGCAAAATGAATAAAAACCCCAAGCTTTAGATTTCATCTGACTGACAATGTAGCTGGAAGCACTCCAATGTTACCTGGTATAGTAGGTCCTGTTCTGGCAGGGGCGTTGGACTGGATGATCTTCCAAGGTCCTTTCCAGCCTCTAATATTCTCTGATTTTAGTTGTAACTTTTATCTATTTTTTAATCTATTATTTTTATCTATTATTTTTCAATCTATCAATAGTAATATTTTACACTGCTAAGTCTCATCTCCCAGGTACCAAAATATATATAAAGTATGCCTATATAAAAAAAAACAACCTGCAACTGTAGGTTATATATTTACTGATAGATGGTTCATAATCAGAGTGAAAGCTTTCAATAATGAAACAATCAACTAGCTGTTTTAAACGCTGGCAAAATATTTCTATCCATTTCCCCACGGAAAATGAAAGGGTTTGGAACAATTTTCAGTAGGGGGTAGAAAGGGACCTTTTTAATGATCACTTAGTCCAACATCGCTGCAATGATCGTGAGGATCTTCAACTGCATCAGGCTGCTCAGAGCCCCAAACAACCTGACCTGGAATGTTTCCAGGGATGGGGCATCCACCACCTCTCTAGGCAGCCTGTGCCAGTGCTTCATCACCCTTACTGAAAAAAATTCTTCCTTGTGTCCAGTCTAAATCTATCAACTGGAGCACAAGCATTTCAAAATTTTGCTGCAGGAAGGAGCTGAGAATTAACAAACCTTTGCAAGGAGCAATGAGATTTTTTGAGACAGAGCAATTTTAGTTGTTTTTAAATTAAGTCTTATGCAGATGTTAATATAAAAGACAGGGCAAATTCCAGCAAAAGCTTTCAAATCTGCTCAGGATTTCAGAACCTTTCCCCACTCAGGAAGGCTCTATAGCCACTTTCAGACTTTCTCTGCAACAGAAGGTACAAATCTAAATGTCACCTTCTATCAAGATAAAGTGTTTCACTGAAGAACCAGGACATTTGTCAGGTTCATCTTATGTAAGATGACGAACACAGTGATAGCCCTGAGTCCATATTTCAAAATTGTCAGCAGCAGTTCAAGATGAGCTTCTTGTTTGTAGTAAAAATGCTAGTTTGCTATTTAATAGTTGGCTATCAAGCATTGCACTTTGATATTCTGCACAAATAGACCTGCCAATCTAAACCAGTTTTCATTTCAAACAGTTACAGTTGGACTTAGAAATGTGACCGCAGGAGCAGAGCATTTTGAACTGGAAAGGTGATTTGTAATGCTTTTAACAAATCTGAAATAAACCAGGATGCACTTAGATCAGGCTGTTTCACAACCAGCTCAGATTCTGTAGTTTTTATCTCTTAACTTTGCTGCTTTCATTAAACGTGGTTCATCAATGTATTTTTCTTAACACTCATTCTATCCCCCCTCTTCCGTTGATGCTCTCGATTGGCCCATGTAATTGGCTGTGTGACAACCTATCTTCAGAGGACAGCTCAGTCCTGCAGGATCTTCCCTTCCTCACAAGATCTCTAGTAATGTAACTCTCCAGAACTTCAGCTTTCTTGCCAAATTTGGCTATGCCTGGACAGCAACTTGGTTAGAGCTTAGTTTTTTTTCCCAAGTAACAAGTGACAGGATAAGAGGAAACTGCCTCAAGTTGCACTGCAGAGGTTTAGATTGAACATGAGGAAAAAAATCTTCCCCAGAATGGGTGTCCAGCCTTGGAACGAGCTGCTCAGGAAAGTATTGACCTCACAGTGCTGGGTTAATGATTGGACTTGATGGTCTTAAAAGTCTCTTCCAAACAAAATTAGTTTAAGTTCAAAATGTATAGGTAGCATCACCTTCAAACTCTGGTAAATCATGCAATTGTCTGGGCTGGAAGTGACCCCAAGGATCATCTAGTTCCAACCCCCCTGCCATGGGCGAGGACACCTCACACTAGATCAGGTTGCGCAGAGCCCCGTCTAGCCTGCCCTTAAAAAGTTCGAGGAATGGGGCTTCCACCACCTCCCTGGGCAACCTGTCCTAGTGTCTCACCACACTAATTGTATCAGCTGCATAATCTCAGTAGCTTTGGCTCTTGAGAAACCCGAGTGAAGGTGCGGAGTTAACTCCATGTTATGCCCCAGCATGCTGTACTTAAGAAATCCACTGACTTAAGAAGCGGTGTCACGGAACCTGGCAGGCCAGAACGCTGCCAGCAGGGAGCCCTGGGTGGGTCTGGGTATCGGGTGGCCCTACAGGCCACCAGCACCCCAGAAATGAGGGCTGGGTGGTATCACTGCGACACGAGGCCGGCGGGGGGCAGGCACTGGGGTCAGGACAGCCACCAGCCTCTCTGCCTCAGGCACAGCGACAAAGGGTGGCTATCACCATCCCGAAGCAGGAACCGACTCTGCCAGGGAACACTTTGTTCGGGGAAGCGGCAGCGGCCCGGCCGTAAGCCGCGAGGAGAGCGCCACTTCGGCGCTTCGCCCGGGGACCTCGGCCAGGGGCGCGGAGCCCAAAGCCTTTCTTCTCCCGGCGCGCTGCGGGCGGGGCCACACCGCGGGGGCGTGGCTCGCCTCGGTGCCGCGCATGCGCCCAGCGGCAGAGGGCGAGGGAACGGCTGGCCAGGGCTGCGCATGCGCCCAGCGTCTGCGTGGCTGCCCGCTCCTCTGGCCAATGGCAGTCGCAGTTCCCCGGGCGGCGCGGTGGTGCTGTCGTCCAATGGGGCTGGCGTTTGTTGTCAGGCGGCGGCCGTCGGCGCTCTTCCTTTCCCAGGTGGTTTGCCAAAGATGGCAGCTGCGGCGCGGACGGGACCCGAGGAGTTGGCGCAGCTGGAGAGGCTACTGGGCCTGCCGAAAGGGAACAAGTACGGCGTCCAGGGGGAGCGGAAGGTGAAGGGAGCGAGGAGGGGCTGGGAGCGGGTAGTGGCGTGCGCGGGCCTTCTTCACGGACCTCCTGCTGCAGCGGCCTCGTACCTCGCCGCTTCTCTTGTCTGCCAACCCCTGCGATGTCTCCCCGCGGGAATTTCTCCACCCCTCTGCTGGTGCTGTGGTGGCCAGGGCCTCCCTGTGGCGGGTGGGCGAGCCCTTGGGCGGCCTCAGTTGGGTGTCCCGGAGCGAACAGCTTTTCCCCTTGGACGGGGGAGCTTCGCCTCTTCTCCTTCAGTCCTTCCTTCGGTGTGTCCTAAGTGTGGCTCCAGGGCCTTGTTACCTACGCGTAGCGTCTGGAAATCTTTCCCCTCCGCCTTACGGAAGGGCTACCGTGTCGTTGGAGGGGTGTGGGGTCAGAATGGTCTTACACCACACTCCAGCTCTCTGCGTTTTCCTGGTGCCCGGTGTAAATTATCTATGCTCGCGTGGTTAAACTACGTGGAAAAAAATACGGGTTTAATATAAGAAATGTATCTCTACTGAGGAGCTATTGCTCTTAAGTATTTTGTTGTTTTCAAGTAGATGTCTTGGTTTTTTGAACGTTAAGTGCCTTGGTTTAAGACGCTCACGAGGCATGAGCAGTGCAGAGTGTGCCACTGATAGGTGAGGCCTTTGCGGGATTCTGTCGGCGAAGGACAGCAGAAAAGAAGCCTTATGGTGTACATGTTGGGGTTTTTTTTCACTCTGTTTACTATGTCTGAGTCCTGAGTATCAATATATATATTCTTTGGTTGCAAATGCTTCTTTAATTATTTAACAGCCCAGCTGGTGTGTTAAGGCTATTACTGTAGAGCACAAATCTGAAAAATCGAGTAACTAGATCTGTCTGTAGAGGTTTCTTTTGGCTGTGCACTCAGTGGAATAATTGAATTGTAGCCAAAGACTCCTAGTACAACCACAAAACAAATATTATGCTTTTGGCTTGCATCTTATGTTTAATAAAATCAGAATGTAAATGGAGTGCTCTGTGTAGTCACATACTTTAAAGATTGTTATAGTCAATTTCTCTCTTGCCATATGATGTCATAGATTATTGGATCAATTTAGTCTGCTGCAGTCAGGAATGAATTCAAACTGACTCCTGGTCGTTAGATTTCCTTTACTACAGTTTATTATGTGCTAATGTCACTAATGAGTCATAGAATGGTGTTGGTTGGAAGAGAGACCTCCGAAGGTCATCTAGTCCAGACCCCTCTGCAGTACACAGGGGCACCCTCAATCAGATCAGGTTGCCCAGAACCCTGTCGAGCCTCACCTTCTATATCTCCAGGGATGAAGACCTGATCAAAGGATTGTCTTCTCCTGATACCACTGAACTACTAACTCCTGTCGGAGCATTTGGAAATAGAACAGGAAATATAAATAAGCATTTCAGTTGGTCTGGCTGCTGCAGACTGCTCAGAGGAACTGGATGCTTCTGACTTTGCAATCTTACATCAGAGTCCTGAATTTAAGAGTTCTCTAATAGGATTTCTGGCAATGTTAGAACAAGCTAATATTGGCAGAATTTGTTTAATTTGAGCTGAAGTTGTTATTTTTTTCCCCCATGTGTGTGTTAAATGGATTTCTTCTGCAAAAACTGAAAGTAAGCCACTCCAAAGACTGAAAAGAAAATATTTTTATGTTATTACTGTTGGTATGAATACTTGTAAGTTCTGATACACTGCTTTAAAGATCCTTTTGAGGGGCTATAAAAGCACAATAACTATTTCTCTAGAGACTGCATTTTGAATGAGCTGTTTAATATTGTGCATTTGTTTCCTAGGTTCCCGTTCTTCAGACAAACAATGGTCCTGGTCTGACAGGGCTAATGACCATAGCTGCCCACCTAGTTAAACAGGCTAAGAAAGACCAACTCCTTGGAAGCACTGCAGAGGAGAAAGCTGTGGTTCAGCAGTGGTTGGAATACAGAGTGACTCGAGTAGATGGAGGCTCTAGTAAAGAAGATGCGAGAATCATTCTGAAGGTAAGGAGCACTTCATTACCTTGCCACTAAGTTACCTTGAAGATTACAGTGCTTTATAAAGCTAATAAAACTGATCAGACTATGAAGACTTGACCAGTATCATTAAGCTCTGTCCTTGAATCCACTTGCTGCTTTTCACTTTTATGAACAAAAACACCCTAACATCCTCAAACAGGAGGGGAAGCTTGAGCAGCTAGGTGGCAGGGTGTAGATAGCAAAACTTACTCTGATTTCCTTACTCCCTGTGACTGGTGGTGATTACTGTTTTTACAGTCATAGAATTGTTTTGGTTGGAAAAGACCTTTAAGATCACCTAGTCCAACTGTTAACTTAAGACCGCTGTAGCACTAAACCATGTCTAATGCTTCTTGAACACCTCCAGGTTCAATGACTTCACCACTTCCCTGGGCAAACTGACCACTCTTTCAGTAAAGAAGTTTTTCCTAATATCCAGTCTAAACGTACCGTGGCACAAGTTCAGGCCATTTCCTCTCATTCTGTCACCAGATACTAGGGAGAGGAGACTGACCTCCATCTCTCTACAACCTCTTCTCAGGTAGTTGTAGGAAGCAATGAAGTATCCCCTCAGCCTTCTCTTCTTCAGACTAAATAATCCCAATTCCTTCGGGAGCTCCTTCTGAGACTTGTTCTCCAGACTCTTCACCACCTTTGTTGCCCTTCACTGAATGTGATCAAGCACCTCAATGTATTTCTTGTACTGAACACAGTATTCAAGGAGCAGTCTCACCAGTGCTGAATGTAGTGGCACAGTCAGTTCCCTACTCCTGGTGACCATGCTCTTCCTGATACAGGCCAGGATGCCATTGGCCTTGGCCACCCTGAGCACACTGTTGGCTTGTGTTGAGCTAGCTGGTGGTCAGCACTCCTAGGTTACTTTCTGCTGAGTGGCTTTCTGGCCGCTTTGCCTCAAGCCTGTAGCGCTGCATGGCGTTGTTGTGACTTGTTTGGTGTGGTGAATGAGTGAGTAAGAAACCAAAGAGGAACTGAAGCACCATTCAAGAGTTTAACACATTATGTTACCTAGAATAAGGAAAGTCTTGCATCTGAAAATAGTGTAAAGCATTTTTTTTTTAGTAATCATAGAATGGATTGGAGTTGGAAGGGTCCTTTTTATTATCTAGCTCCAACCCTCTTGCCATGGGCAGGGACGCTTTCTCCTAGACCACATTGCTCAAGGCTCATTCAACCTGGCTTTGAATATTTCTAGGCTTGGAGCCTCCACAACTTCTCTGTACAGCCTGTTCCAGTGCCTTACCCTTATGGGCAAGAATTTCTTCCTAGTGTCTAATCTAGTATCTGCTCAGTTTTAGTATTCCACACTGACAGCCTCCTTGATCTTGAGGACTTGGAATAATCATGCCTTCTTGAGGGCTTTCAACGAGTTGAGCCTTGTGAATGAATTATTTCTTTCACTTGAAGCACAGATAATCTGCATTATCTCAATCTTGTATCTATGGAATATCATCTCTTGGTTAAGAGTTTGGTGCGTTGCTTTTCTGTTTGTACCATCTCTGGTCTTATTTTCTCTAGCAAAACTTTTACAGCCATGGATACCATACAAAAGCTGCCAGCCCTTTGGGATTTTCAGAACTTGACTGAAGAGGCATTGACTAAAAAGGGGATAAGTTCAGATTTTTCTGTACTTTGAACAGGTGGTATGAGGAGGTAACCCTCAAAGGTCCCTGTTGTCTAATTAAACCTTTCTGACAAGTATTACATTTCAGGCATTTTTCAAACATGTAAAGCCTTTTGTTCTCTCCTAACAATAAGAAGACCATCTGAGAATAAGAAACTAAGCTTTTACTTGCCTCTCCTGCCCTTCTACCAAATAAAAAACAAAAACGTTTTTCTGCCTTGTTACAACAGATTACATCTGCTTTGTCAGTGCCTATGTATTTGCTGAACTGCATTTGAATATTTAAACCAGACTCATCTGATTGTTTCATGATGAAGGTGGTGGTATCCTTGTTCAGTTTCAGCCTTAGCAACACTGACAGTGTAGAAAAGGCAATATTCTGAAATATACATTGGTATATTGTTTCCCAACAAAACAATTTTGAGAGCAAGCATCACTGGAGAAGGAATCTCTGCCTTTTAAGTTCAAATCACAGAATTGTTTTGGTTGGAAAAGACCTTTAAGATTAACTCCAACCATTGTCTGACCACCAAGGCTGGTGCTAAATCATATCACTCAGCACTGCATCTTTGCATCTTTTAAACGCCTCTAGGGAGAGGAGAGGATTCAAGCACCTTTTGGGGGAAGTGTGTTCCAGTATTTCTTCTCATAACCAACCTAAACCACCCTTGCTGAAACATTGAGGCCATTTCCTCTCATCATTTATGAGGGAGAAGACATCAACAACCACCTCAGTACTACCTGCTTTTAGATGGTTGTAGAGAATGAAGTCTCCTTTGAGCCTCCTTTTCTTGAGGCTAAACAACCCTGCTTCCCTCAGACATTCCTCATAAAACCTGGTCTTCATACCTTTCACCAGCTTTGTTGCTTTTATGCCCTTCTTATGAAAGGCCAAAACTGGCACCCAGTACTAAAGGTGCAGCCTCACCAGTGCTAAGTATATTCTAATGGGTATCAGTACTTTAAAATATTCCTGTGGATTTTTGTTTTCTTAGCAGATGTTGAATAACCAGAGTGTATTTTGACACAGGGCTGTTGTGGCATTGTTCCAGCACTAATAATTTCATAGTACAGCTATTAAGGTCTCTTGTTACTGCAATTAATCAGAGAAAAGAGGCAGCCTACCATTAAACTGTGCCAAAAGGGAGTACAGCTGAAAAAAAAAGAGGGCAAGTCTGAGGCTGTAGTTTTACAGCATGTCTGGAATACACAATGGCAGTCTTAGGACAGTTGCAGCCTAGAGCCACAGTATGTAATAAGTTGTGCCCAAAACACTTCAGTAGATTCTGATACAAACTTTAGGTTTGTCTGTTTAACCCTTAACTGAGGTCTGAAAAACATCACTAAATAACTGCTTTAATGCTTGTTGAACAGGAAAGGCTTGTGTTGGCCTTGGGAAAATAGGTTCAAAGAACCGTTTTGGTTGGATATGATCTCAGAGATTGTTGAATTAATCTGTCAACCTGGCACAACCAGGTCACCACTAAACCATGTCTTTCAGCACCACATCTCTGGTTTTTAAATACCTCCAGAGATGGTGATGCAGCCACCTCACTAAGAAGTCTGTTCCCGTGTTGGAGAGCCTGTTCAGTGAAGAAGTGTCTTTTAACGTCCAATCTAAATCTCCAGTGGTACAACTTGAGGTTATTTCCTCTCATCCTAGTACTGTCTAGTAGTGAGAAGAAACTCACACCTTGCTCCAACCTACTCTTGGGTGGTTACAGTTCTTTCCCTCCCACCTCATGTTCAGAGGCCTATATCCAGAGAAGGGCCACAAGAATGATCAGAGGGCTGGAGCTCCTCTCCTGTGGAGGCAGACCGAGAGAGTTTGGGCTGTTCAGTCTGGAGAGAAGGCTCCAAGGAGATCTTACTGTGGCCTTCTGGTATCTGAAGGGGGGCTCCAAGAAAGCTTGTGTGGGACCTTTTAGAATGTCAGGTAGTGATAGGCCTAGGGGGATTGGAGCAAAACTAGGAGTAGATTCAAATTGGATTTAGGAAGAAGTTCTTCACCGTGAGGGTGGTGAGACATTGGAATAGCTTGCCCAGGAAGATGGTGGAAGCCTCATCCCTGGAGGTCTTTAAGGCCAGACTGGATGGGGCTGGGGCTCTGAGCAACCTCATCTAGTGTGAGGTGTCCAACCCATGGGGGGTTGGAACTGGGTGATCCTTGAGGATCCTTCCAGCTCTGACAATTCTATGATTTTTAGAATACCTTGGAGCTTCTACTTGAATTCACAGAAAAGTTTCCACAGAAAACTAGGAATCTCTCGTCTCTGAGCGATTGTTACAACCAAGAATTCTTGTGTAACACTTCCAGTGTGCCACTGATGTCAACTAGTTATTTCCCAGTTTCCTGTGCTATTAAGCTGTAATCATGAAACTCAACTAGAAATCTGCGTAAGAGAGCTTCAGTTCTTATTTAATGTCCATGTTTGGAAAATTAACTGTATCCACAATTATGTCAGCAGGTTAATCCATGCTGTGTCTGTGCTGTTAATCCACAGTTATTGTAGACTGGGTTTTGACAGGCTTCTGAAAAGGATGCATTCCTTGACATTCTTGTGCAGAAAGCATTTTGACTTTCTGTGATCATTTCTCTCCCTTTTCTGGTAGCAGGAGGGTATTTTTAAGCATTTAGAGACCTAAAAGATTGGATTTCTTGTTTTTGAGCAACATTTTTTGGTTTATTTTTTCTTCCTTTTACAGGAAACTGGGTATGTTGTCTATTACAATTGTCCAAACCAGATTTAGTTCTTCATTTAACAGGCAAACAAAAGTCTTGCATTAGAATTAAAGATACAGCTATGCCCCAACAGTGAAGTTCTGCTTCTCTTGGATTTGGCCTTGGAGTGCTTTTCTTGAGTTCTGCATTGTCAAAGGCTTCAGCGTGACACTTTTGAATGCTCAGCTCTTTGTCTTTGCGTGATATGATATAAAGGCATTTAGGGCATAAATGACCTCTAATACTGCTCACCAAAAGGACATGCTTGTGTGTAAAGGAAATTACAAACACCAGTGATGTGATGGATAGAATATCCAAACCAACATCGGAGTGTGTTTATATCAGTTTGTAAGAAGCAACTGTTACTTATCTGAGCAGCTGTGTCAGTGTGGTGACTGTCAGCGATTCAGTCACCTTAGTGGATGAACTGGATTACAAATAATTAGATTGTGGATGTAAAAGATAGAAAGGATCATGTGGGATAGCCAGAAGTGTGCCATGGGGATGAAATGTCACTTGAGATATGGGCTGTAAATTGAAATGTGTTCCATAGAAGCAAATGGAAATCCATTCATTAGTCCATAAATCATGCAACTTTTCTTCCTCCTGTTGCCTTTGCTCCACTTGTCCTCAAATCTGGAATTTGAATTGCTGCAGTTGTTTGGTGCATATTAGTGCATCAAACAGCAGCTATGCCTTAAATACCTGTATTGAAAGGGGTTTCCTGAGGGGTTGCAACAAATAAGTTCTTGGAAGTTGCTTGCTGCTCTTTCAGTCATTTAAAGCTGGGATTGGATGTACTTTTAAGTGGTGACATTCAGTATGTGACAGACAATGATACAAATGACCAGCTATCAGACTTCAGTTTCTTGGGGGTGATAGAAATTCAGATGCAGTTTTCTGTTTCTATTTGCATTGATCTCTCCAGGACAGGAGTACTGGCTCAGTTTAATACTGTGGCTACTTCAGGCTTTGGCATAGCAACATCAGACATTGAGGAATTTTAAACCAGTTGGCTAGTAGCCATTAGCAAGCATCTAAGGGAAGTGTAACCCATGAGGCAAGATTGAATAAATGCACTGTCGTAGAGGCAGGAAATTAATGTGGCTGAGTCAGGAATTATAAAAATAGAACTATTTTATTTTCCTGAAACCCCACCCCCAAACTATATACAAAACTAATTTAGGTTTATTTACAGACTCTAGTTCAATCAGAAGTTCTTCAAAAGGATGTTATAGACAAATTTAGAGATCTAGGAAGTCAGGAAATGGAAAAGGCTAAGATATAAACACAGCTTTACCCCACTATTAATCAGGCTGAGCAGACAATTAAGGGAACAGTGGGTTTTCCTCATAGAGGTGAGATACTGCCAAATACCTGATCCCTTGCTGGATTCCTCTGCAAAAGCAGCCTTCTGATGATGCAAGCAATATCCAATAGTGTATGTCCATGTGGCAGAAGCTCAAGGCAAGTGACAAACCCGTCAAATTCAGAAGTGTCTCAAGCACTTCTCTTCCACAGATAGGACGATCATGCAATGATGCTGCCTCAGCAGTGGCAAGAGAGAGACAAACTATTAGCATCTTTCCAGCTCAGAATAGCAGCCAGGAAATTGGCTGCTGATATATTCCAAGAGTAGCCAGGTCCAGGTGCCACTGGCAGCTCTCTGAAATAGACCCCAGGGCTTGCCAAGCCTGCAGGTTTGCACAGGATGGTGCAAAAAATGGGGAGAACCATCCAAAAGGAGGGGTGGTGTAAAACTGAGAGCTGCGCAAAAACGTAACAGCCGTCTAAAAGCAGGGATGGTCCACAACAGTAATTCTGTTGTGGTAGGAGCCTGTCCTGTCAGGCACTCTGTCAAAGTGGAAGCTCTTTCAAGGTAGGAATCCTTTGCTTTCTCCCTTGTTCTATTTATGCTTTTCTAGGCAACGTGTCCAGTTACCATTTTATAGTGGGCATGAAAACCCAGCCAAGCACTGCCCGATTCCAGCGTGGGCTTCTGCATGGGTCAGCACATGTGCAAAAAGGCATCTTTTGCCGTTCCCCCTTCAAGCCTGCGGGGGGGGGAAGCATTTTTCGTGCCTTCTCCCCATTCAAACCCGTGGCAGGGAAGGGGTTTGGAGGGACTTGGAGGACTTTGGAGTACTCCGGAACGTGCATCTAGTGCACATTAAAAAAACAACCTGTACTGTAGTGTTTAAGCTGAATTAGCTTGACTTAGAGAAAGAAGTAAGAGTATCTGTCTATTTTGCTTGAGGAAAGTACATGCTGAAGGCCACAACTAAAATAGTGCTAATGTATCCAATACTAAACCAGCTTTCTTAAATTCCACTTGCTTAGTTAACTGACTTCCTAAAATGTCATAAACCACAATAAATAGTAGTTCAGACTGCAAGGGTTTACCTTGCCCTTAAAGTTTTAGGATTTCTTGATTGATATATTGAGTATACCTACATAGTATATTCAAAGAACACATTTATTCTTTGAGTGATGTTAACCTGCTCTGAACAACTGGACAAACAATATGAATCCATAGAAACAAGCCCACCTCTTGGAGCGATATAAAACTAAGAATTACCATCCCATAACTTACTTCATGTAGGAATCCCTAATTTTGAATATGAAAATAACTTCTGTTGATTGTGCCCTCAGAGATAATGAATTTTTTTTGTTTCATAAAATAGTGATTCCATAGTCCAGACTAAGAAAGGAGGTGGGAATGGGATGTAATTTCAGTGGTGTTACTTCTCACTAAACACAAATTCAGCATTCATTATAATCAAAGTGCAACATTCTGGTTAGAATAGATGAGTTGTTGATTTCATTTCTAGTAAACAGATCTCTGAAGTTTTGTCTTTCTACAGGATTTTTCTTCTTTCCACTTCCCATTGTGGTGTGTGTATAAAATGCCACAAAGCTGTAGTTCTGTGTTTAACAGTAATTTGAGAGCTAACATGACCAAAGCAATAATCCAGTCTAAAGAAAAGCCACATGGCCAGGGGCAGGTGACCTTCCAGAATTTTAAATATGCAGAGGTTAATATTTTTCCCTGATTTGTTCTAATAAAATAAATCAAAGCAGACTTACAGATGTTTAAATACTACACAAGTAGAAGAGTCCTGTCATGAAAAGGTTATCCAAGTAGTAGTAATGTGGCATAATAAAGACAAACTTGTCAAATTCGTATACAAGTTCAGATATCTCCAGATCTTAGCATTGTACCTTTATAGTTTGAACTGTGTTTTTTTATGTACAGACTCACAGAACCTTAGAGGTTGGAAGGGACCTCCAGACATAGTCTGACCCTTCCTGCTAAAGCAAGATCCCCTAGGGTAGTCCACACAGGAACACATCCAGGCAGGGTTTGAAAGTCTCCAGAGAAGGAGACTCCACACCCTTAGTGTAAAGAAGTTTCTCCCCATGTTGAGGTGAAACCTTCTGTGTTCCAGTTTGTAGCTGTTCTTCCTAGGCTTATTGCTGCACGCCACCAAGAAGAGATTGGCCGCATCCACTTGCCACTCACCCCTCAGATATTTTGTACACGTGGATAAGGTCTCCTCCAGACTAAACAGCCCCAGGGCTGTCAGTCGCTCTTCAAAGGGGAGATGCTCAAGTTCCCTAATCATCCTCATGGCTCTCCACTGGATTCTTTCCAGCAGGTCCCTGTCTGTCTTGAACTGGGGAGCCCAAAGCTCGACACAGTATTCAGGTGTGGTCTGGGGAAGAACCTGCTTGTCACACTTTCCTTGACGCACCCCAGGATGCCATTGGCTCTCTTGGCCACAGGGACACGTTGCTGTAGGATGAACTTTGGAAGTTCTCTCCAACCCAAACCATTCTCTGACTGATGAAATTGCACCACAAAAACTGCAATATGCTTAAGGCTAAATATAGATGTTGTTCACTAGTTATTAACTCCCTTCTTGCCCTAGACTTTTCCTTTCAAAGAAAAGGTTTTCTTACAATGGAACATTCTGTAATTGAGACTGACACATTATTTCAGGGACATCTTAGAAAGTGTTAGGTATGTTTAAGCTGCTTATCTCTCTAACACAGGGGGGTTTAAGATCTCTGAGGAAAAAGGAGTGCATTTACTGTAGGGTTTTTCGACCAGCATAGGAATGCTACCAGGGAGTTTCTAAACTTAGAAGCTTCCCTAAATTATAAATTTAGGGCAACTTTTCCTGCATTTCTGGGGAAGTATGTTATAAAACTAAAACTTGCTTATTCTGGTATTGGAATTAGGGTGAATAATTTTGTTTGCTGTTGTATTTTTTTTCATTAGAGGGAAGTACAGGTAGAAAGGTGTATAAACTGGATGAAATGGGTAAGATCTGGAGAAAAGGAAGGACAGGTCCAGAGGTAAAGCTGATGTATGATGCCTCTGTTCTCAGAAGTTAGACACTTGTACAACAAAGAGCCTTTCAGCCCCTGGGTTTCCAGCAGAGAGTGACTGCATACAAAATGCCCTGAAAAAGGGTCTTTCATTAATACAGATTAGAAATACTTAATCAGTGAACCTAAATGGAAGCCGCCTACATCCCCCCTTACAGCCTCTGATCTGGAATTGTTGAGAGGGAGGAGATGTAAAAATGCTGATGCAGTGCTCTCTTCATACAGACTTAGATATGGTTACTGAATCATCAACATTGGTCATTAAGAATTGCTGGCAGTGATTACAACTTTAATGAAAGCCTGTGTAGTGTTCCCAGATGAGAAGGGAGTTCCCCAGGCTAAGGGGGGAGAGACCTTCTCTCTCTCTGCAGCTTCTTGAAAGAAGGTTGGAGGCAGGTGGGCCTTGGGCTATTCTCCCAAGAGCAAGTGATGGGACAAGAGGAAATGGCTTCAAGTTGTGCCAGGAGAGGTTTAGGTTGAATGCCATGGAAAAATTTCTTCCCCAAAAGGATTTGTCAAGTCCTGGAACAGGATGCTCAGGAAAGTGGTGGAGTTTCCATCCCTGAGGAGAGGAGGGGATTAAAAAGCCATTTAGATGTGGTGCTGAGGGATATGTTTTACCAGCAGACTTGGTAGTGTTGGGTTAATGTATCTTAAAGATCTTTTCCAACTGAAACAATTCTGTCATCCTGTTTATGCAAATAAAAAACCGCTCACAATTCTTGCCTCTGAGTTCCAGCAACCTGAAACCAAGAAAAGACAAACTTTGAAGTATTTCTATGGAGTCAGCTTAATCTGTAAAATAAATCACACTTTTATGTAAAAATTTGAGTGGCTGCAAGTGGGGGACTGATGAAAAGTGATATGCTGGCTTCAAACTGGGTAGCACTTTTAGAGACCAACACTTAAATGTTACAGAATTCTCACTGTTGAAGAATGATGATATTTTTGTTAATCATTTTGATAGCTTCTAGATATTTTCTCTTCTATCTTCTGAGATAAATTAAAGCTGGTGTTTGTTTTATACACACAGTGTCCTGACATGTTTTCTATTACTTTTAAAAGCTGCCTTAATATTTTGTCTTACAAAGTCAATATTACAGCAGTATAATTACTTCTTCCTCCTTTAGGATCTTAATGCACATCTCGAAGATAAAGTCTACCTTGCAGGAAACATTTTTACCTTAGCAGACATTTTGATGTACTATGGATTGCACCATGTCATGGTAAGTGTTATTTGCATTATTTTTGTATGTACACCAACAGATGACTCTTAAAAGTGTGTCATAACTGAAAGTACTAAGTTTGTTAGTATTGGAGAAATGCTGCTGGTGCTCTGAAGGATGAATGCATAGAGAATTGTGAGCTGGAGCAAAATGCCATTTGTGTTTCAAGACTTGATAACAGAATATGAACATAAAACAGGGAGCTGATGCTTAGGGAAGAATCAAGAAAAAGGAAAGTTTGTACTGAGGGCAGATGGTGTTGAGGTTTTGTGCTCAGCTTAGGGTTTACTATGAAGTGTTTATAAATCATTGCACCTTGATTCTCAACTTGAAGTGGTATATTAGAACCATGAGGATGGTTGGAGGAGTTGAGCATCTTTCCTATGGAGAGAGACTGAGAGTGCTGGGACTGTTTAGTCTGGAGAAGAGAAGACTGAGAGGAGATCCGACCAATGTGTACAAATATCTGAGGGGTGGGTGTTGAGTGGATGGGGCCAATCTCTTTTCAGTGGTGCACAGCAATAAGCCAAGGAGACTTTCAAAACCTGCCTGGATGCATTCCTGTGCAGACTACCCATGGGGATCCTGCTTTGGCAGGGGGGTTGCACTCGATGATCTCTGGAGGTCCCTTCCATCCTCTAATGTTCTGTGATTCTGTGGTTTGAAAGATGAAGCAGAGAAAGTTAGTTGCATCTTGGACTGTGGAATATGATTGTAAATGAGCCCAGAGTGGGCACTGCTGAGCAGACCAAAGAACTTACACAAAAAGGCGTGCTAAATTTTTGGGAGGGGGTAACATCAGTTTTACATTAGACTACTCGGAGGGAGAAGAGTTAGCAAAGATCCCTCTGAGAAATGCACATGTGTCTGGGAATCAGCAAATTCAATCAGCTGGGTTAACAGTTACTGTATACAGCTAAAAGCAGGGCTCTGGGAGAAGAGCACAAGAATGCAGCAGTTCAAGGGGAGACACAGGGAAAGATCAAGTAACCAAATACTACCAAAAGCATGAGAGAACTCTTGTATATGTTTCTTGACTGTCCAGGAAGCTTAATTTCAGAAGTTTGGTGAAAACATGTTAAAGTCACTCACTTAGAATTATTTTAGTTAAATTATGATTGCCTTGTGAAATATCTTTAATAGGACAGATGTACTGTCTGGCACGTCAGGGTGGGTTACCTTTCACATATGAGATATAGACACAGCAAAAATTTAAGTCATTTCTGAAAATATGACTGTGTGAGTACAAAGGAGACAATTTTGGTGGTGTTTTTTTTTTTCTAAGGCTAGGCAGGGGAAAATAAAACCTATTTTAAATTTAGAGTTTGCTCTAGAGTAGACCACCTAATCAAGAAGAAAAGACACAAGTTATTGCTTTGGGAAATAGAACAGATGGTAAAAACAAATGACTTGGTGCTCCTGGGTGCCTGCAACCATCCAGATACTACTTGGGAAAAGTTTATAGTACAGCATCTGTTTCTGAAATACTTGATTTCATGATTTAATGTTCTCAATTGGAAGAGTATAAAGGGCAAATAATGGGGTGACTATAATAATAAAGAGGAAAATCTAGGAGCATCTGTATTGGAATTGCATGTGTTTTGAAGGTTTCCAAGTTGAGTATAATACTAGTAATTAACTACAGAGGTAAGATCCGGAACTGTGGAATCTTGGGTTTGGAGTTTTTTTAGGGGGGTTGGCTTGGTTTTGGGTTTTCTTTGTGTTTTGTTATTAAATTCTCTTCATTTTTCATGTAATGGGAAGAGAGCACATCCAGAGCTGCTTCTCTGCTCTGAGCATGGAGGGAGGAGAGGGAGAGCTGCTATATGTCCATGAGATGTGGTCCAGGGAAGCACTTTGTCCTGTCCACCACTACTTAGCTTGTGCAAAATACCTGTAAATGTTTTCTATAATTTTTCAGGAGAGGAGGTAGAAATGGAGACCTGGGGGCAGGTAGGCGTCTCCATCTTACTGTCCATCAAGCTGTCCTGAAAATAGATCTGAAAGTGTTGCTGATAGTGACCTTTAGGATCGATATCTCTCCTGTTGACAGACATGGACAGTAGTAATGGAATGCTGTAAACGTTAGCAACATGCCATGATAGTCCTGAATGAGCCAAGCATTATCAAAACTTGAACACCTTTTGATATGCGTTTCACTGGAAGGGATTTTTAGGCCCACCTAGTCCTACTGCTCACTTTTTCACTTGTGGTTTCATCTTCTTTTCTTAGTGTTTCTGAGTGTAGATCATACATCTTCGTGTTCTGCTCCTCCTCCCCTCCTTCATTTTGCTATTCCTGCTTTTCAGGGGCCTTCTGGATCCTAATGCCTCACTCTTCAGGCTTATCCATTTGAACTTAGTAATCAGTTTGTCTGCTGAACAGCAGTAACTCTTAATTTTTGCTGTTACTTGCCTGTCATTACCCTTCCAGTTATCTTAATAAGCACAGTAGTATTATGTGTTTAAAAATCCATCTTGTGGGAAAGGAATTGATATTTAACAAGGGTGAGTCAGATTCATGGGTAGTGTTTCAGTCTTCCTGCAGACTGAGTCCATTCATTAGAAATATACACTTGGAATAAGTCAGGAGCCAAATTATACTTTGTTCTACATCATTTTGGTCACAGCCACCCAAAAAGTGTAATTTTTGATGCAAATTGAGTTTTTTTAAACAATGTGGTGGACATTGTCATACACAATTTTATGTCACTTTGTGTCTCATATAAATATTGTTTGGTTTAGACACTTTGATTACTTAAACACATATGTGAATGAATATGAGAAGCAATAAAGTTCTGGGAGGTTAAAATATAGGTTGCAATGATAACATACATTTGGATGCCTTGCTTGAAGAGAGCTGAGACAATCAATGAGCATCAGATTCTCCCTGAAGTAATAAACTTGTTTTCATACATTTTTTTTCCATTTAAAATTTCCCTTTGTTTCTATTCTGAAGTATTTTCAAGCAGCAAAAGTCCAGTTCTGCTTAAGAGAATCAGTTCTAAAATTGGTCTCATTTTATACTTCAGATGTATTGCCAGAACCAAAGAAGTTGTCTCAAGTATGTCTGACTGAAAATTTCTTTAATAAGGTCTAGAAAATAACTTCAAATTTATTTCTGAGAAGTCTCAGTCAAAATTTTGGGGCAAAAGAAAGTAGAAAACAGTAAATTCTCCCCAGGTCAGAACTATACAGCACTGTAATGAGACAGCCACAGTAGTTTCTGTTCCAGTATTTTTTTTTGCTTGATGAACTTAGTATCAATGAATGCAAATCAAAAATGGCAATCTCTTCAGTAATGGAATTAACAGGCTTTCCATCTGAAGGATGGTGCTAGAAATGGCACTGAAATTGAATTACAAAAACCAGACCTACTCTAAAGAAAAGATTAAGCTTTCTACATATCACTTAAGAGGAAGAGAAGAGTTATAGCTATGTGGAAGTAGCTATATTTCATAAACTAGGGTTTGCTTTTTCTTTTCCTCGCATCTAAAGGGCTGCATTTTAAAAGAGAGATACCTTCTTGGTGCTGCAGAACTTCATTTGTAGGCAGGTATTTTTAGATTTCCCATGCACACACTGGCTGTGGGAATGATAATTTATTCCTTCATCTCTCATGCTACTGAAAGCAAATATAATTAAAGCTTAAGTATTTATAGTCCTTCAGGAAACTCTTCTGGTTGCGTTCTTTGCTGACCACCTTGCTTACCCTTTGTGAGCTGGGTGGGGACAGAATAAAACTTCTTTTTTCTTTTTTCTCTTCCATGACACAAAAAAAGCCTGTCAAATTGAGTTTCTGCTTCTTTGCTATTAAAATAATTGCTTTAATAGCAAATAATTATTTTAACAGCAGAACAGCAGCCTTTCTTAACTTGGGGGAATTATCTAATTTAATGAGGATGAACAGAAAATACCCATCTAACAAAATGTTGTAAAAAAAAATGCCATGGAAGTGATCTCTAAACAATTAACCTAAGAGTTATGTTCCAAGTAGAAAGTAGAGCATGCCACAAAGTGCTTTTTAATATATTTCACTGATTGAGTAGATTATGTAAATAAGGAAAAATATCTTGCTTGTTGTGCCTAGAGTACAGAAAGCGGGGGAGGGAGGGGTGCTATTAGAGTAGCTGTGTGGTTTGCCCTTCAGATGTTTTTTTCACTGCACTAACAGAATGGAGGAGGATTGATTTTTCCAGACCTGTTTCTAATTTACTTCAGAGAACTGTGAAGATTGAGAACTATCACTATGAAATCATGGAGAGGAAGTAGTGGATCTACACTGAAATCTAGAATTTAGATGAGATTTTAGTTTAGCACTGGAAGAAACTGGATTTAGATTAGACCATAATAAAAAATTCTTCCCCATGAGGGTGAGGCAGCACTGGAACAGGTTGCCCAAGGAAGTTGTGGAGGCTCCAAGCCTTGAAGTGTTCAAAGTTGAATTGGCCTTGAGCAACCCGGTTTAAGAGGTATCCCCGCCTTGGGGTTGGAACTGGATGATCTTTAAGGATCACTCTACCCTAAATCCTTCTGTGATTTTCATAAACCATGTGTTTACTCATTTAAAACTTTGAGACTATAATGCTCACAGAACTTGGTGGTACCATTTTTAGCATCTGTTTATATTTCAGATATTTTTAAATGGCCTTAGAGTACCTATGTTCCTCTTCTCGTGCTCTGCGTCACCTTTGGTTCTGAAGCTTCCTACCAGGCACCATCTTTTAACTACAAATCACTGTAACAAAAGGCAGGTGATCAAAAGCATCTTCCCTGCAATGGTACTGCAAGGGGTTTTTCTTTGTCCTGAATATACTGTCCTTACAGAAGCTCAGGCAGTGTGTGAAGCACTGTGTTACATTTTCATAGTTTGCACTTCTATGTGTAATACATTTCCCAAATTATGGAGCTTTTCTCCTTAACCACTGTTACTCCATGCTGATGAGCTCTCTTCTGTTTCTAGCTCATCAAAAATATGTGATTGTATTTTAATAGATTTGTCTGTGCACTTCTATCAGAATATATTGCTTAGGAACACTGTTAACACTTCCATGCCAGCAGCAAGAAAAAAAAAAAGCTGATTTTTCTCTTACTGCCTGAACTGGGGTTCCTCACAGTTCAAAACCACAGGTGCTGTTGTGGAAATGTACAGTGTTGTGCTTATATTCTGGTGGGTGAGTCCCAGAGAAAGAGCTGCTTGGGTTTAGGAGCAGTTGCAAGATCCCTGTTCTTCAATTGTTGCCACAGTTCCTTTTAGCCTTCTGTTAACAGGGCTGTAGTGCTCTGAGGAGTTGGTTCAGAATTCCTTCCTGCAGATCCTTGAAATTCTTCCTCAGTATTTTTCCAGCATATAGCCTTATTTTCTTTTTGACTTCTGTGTGGATGGATTTCCTGCTAACAGAGGACATGAAGTGATAAACGTGAGCAACCCGTGCTGCGGAGTGTCCTTGAGTCCATCCCGGAGACAGGAACCAAGGCAGTGAAGCAAACCCCAACATGCAGCTGCAGGAGGCTGACCCTACAAGTTGTTTGTATAAGCTTAACCTATCTGTACCTTCCACATGTACCAATCTTAACTAAGCTAGCTACGCACGCCTCTTCCAAGTTAGCATGTAAGTGGCTGTATCACTGCAATAAAGTAGAGAACAATGATACAACCATATTGGTGCTCAAATTGTTTCTCTGGGGTGCAACGCCGGCACTTCTGCATGTTTAAAGCTTTCCATTTCTAAGCCCAGTGCTGGTTTGCAAAGAGAAGCAGCAAGTGTTACATGCAGCTCTGGAAATCTAAAGAACTCCTTTATCTTAGGTACAGCTGAGTAAATTTTTACATATAGCTCTTCCTGTGATTGAGAGCTTGTTGGAGCACCTTTGTTTCCAGCTGTCTTGTACCCAAGATCAAACATGCAATGAACCTGCATGACCCATCTAATCTAGTGTCTGCAGAACAAGACATAATGAATCTGCCATCTGCTTAGCTTTTGGAGGGGGATTAACCTTCATGAGCTTTAGAGCTCTAAACATGAAAAATTAGATGCATCTGGTGATGTCTGTTAGAACTCTCCTTTTCAGTCACAAACTAGTGAAGGTTGAAAATGACCTCTGGACATCATCTAGTCCTTTGTCATTGACTTGCAGGTGTTGTCAAGATGACTAATTTCAGCTTGGTGGCTGCCTTAGCTAACTGAAAGGAAAGTGAGGGGAATCCCATGCCCATCAGTTCACCTATTGATGAGAGAAGGTTAGGGTTGATGCGAAGATCCCATTCAGTTCCTGATGCTCTAGCCTCATTACAGAGGGAAGAGGAGACCTACAATTCTAATGCAGGATGGGAATGGTCCTTCTACAGATGGCTCAAAAGACTTTGAAGTAATAAAAGACTGTGTAGTGAAACTTGAAGATGTTGCTGTCTTGAGGTTAGGCTTTGAAAGGTGTAGTTGAGGTCTGTAATTCTAAATGAGTTTGTCTGAGTCAGTTCTCTGATCAAAAGTAAAGGTAGGCTTGAAGCTCTTCACCTTAGTCACAGTTTTTATGGTTAGGAGCTTGTCCTAGTTTGGAGCCACAAGCCACCCAGGGCAGAAGGACAGAAAGGTATTTTACCCTAAAAGGAGTGAAATAAGGACACCTGCACAGAATTGGAGGTTAAACATGCATGCTATTTACAAATACATACAGAAATACAAAAGGTATTCAGGGAAAAGGAATAGATCAATTAGGCCCAGTTCTCTGCCTGGGCCTACCAGGCCGAAACCTCCTACACAGACACTCAGCCTGAGCAGGCCCAACTGCTCCCCCACAAAGATTGGCCTGCTGAGCCTCAGTGCCCCCCTCTGCTGCTGACTTGAGAACTCTGGTGAGCAACAGGGCCTCAAACTGTAGGGCAGTCAGGGATAGTACTTGAAATGTGTGTTAGAGGTATGGACAGGTTTCTAGTTTGTTTTACTGTAGTAGCTTGAATCATAGCATTGGTGTCTTAAGTGTTAAGCTGCCTTCTTTCTTAGTAGCTCTTGTATGGCTGTAGCTCAGAATGGAAACTCTTTCATCCAGTCTGAAATCACCTGACAATAACTTGTACCTGTACTTCTAATACACATTGATACTCAGTTAGTCAACACCTGCCAGACATGTTGTGGAACTCTTCCTTGCACTCCCCAATACTGCTAGCTTCTCAAATCCAAGCAAGCTAATGCCTTCCTCTATCCTTCCCCCCATTCCAATGTATATTCCACCCTCCAGGTCTGTTTGTTGGAGTGAACTAAACATAAATACTTCAGGCTGTGAATTTTCATGTGTAACCTTAAGGTAGAGAACTGATGGATTGTAACAACTTTTGCTGTGCAACTACCCAGGTTTATTCTACCTTACCACATGTTACAACACTAGTGATGCGGTGCTTTGAATTACTGGTGCCTTTATTTCTTCCCAATGCAGGTGGAGCTGACAGTGCAAGAAAAGGAGAAATACCTTAATGTCTCTCGATGGTTCAACCACATTCAACATTATCCAGGTGTCCGACAACATCTGTCTAATGTTGTCTTCATCAAGAATAGATTATACACTAATGCTCATTAAGGAAAAGTGTAATGTTGTGTTGAAAGGCTGTTTGGGAATTTAGAAGTTAATCCCGTCCAAACCCACTGATTTGCAAATACTGGTTTGTAACCTTATGTATGTGAACCAAAACTGGTAATGCCTCAAATAATACAGGTGCATTCGGTTGCTGGTGTGCATCCCCAGAATCTGACTCGGTTAAAGGATTGTATCATGTATCTGATTAAATGCAGCAATGGTAGAAAGATGGAAATTGAGTTTTAATTCACTCCTTTTAACAATGGGAAGCTCACAAATGTAATTCCATGGGCTTCATAGGAAAGAAGAACTTTTCCTTCAATTATTCACTCCTCTTGCTATTTATTGCATTTTTCCATATGTCCTCCTTCCTTTCCATTTTATTTTTCCATGGATGTTTACACTAGTTTTGTAAGAGTTCAGAGCTATATTGTGTGCCAAGGATGTGACAAAGGGAACATGCAAATGTTACAAAGTATTTATGTGACCGAATAAATTATTTTAAACCTGGAGTCTTAATATTTGGCTGTGAAATGTTTTCATTTCTCTTGAGTAAAGAAAGTTGAGATGTTCTTTAAAATCTTTGTTCATTTTCTGCCTCGTTTTGTGGCATGTGGACTTTTCAATTCTGGAAGTGTTTTCCTTCAGCCTGGGTAGTAAAACTATCGTCTCCTTCAAGGTTTTGCATGTGTCTTACTCTGTGCAACTTCCACACAACTGTAAATGCAACTTTCAAAATCCTATTAAATAAAGGGAGTGGAGGGGGAACAGCAACAGCAGAAAACTATCCATACAAAAAAAAAATCCTCACCCTAAGATCAGAGGACTCTGAAGTTTGCTGTCAGCATCTCAAAGTCTGTTTTAAATCCCCAGACCCTGTTGAATTGGACATTTGCATATCAGATCATTGCACGTGTTCTTAACATATTTGAAAGTGCCACCATAAAGCCTTAAGGATATATTTAAACTGGGTAATTGCCTTCTGCACAAGTCACAGAATCCCCACATGGTGAGGGTTGAAAGAAAACCTCTGGAAATCATCTAGTGCAATGACTGCTAAAGCAGGGTCACCCGGAGCAGGTGGTCCAAGGATCACAATGTCCAGACATGTTTGGACTCTCCAAAGGAGACCCCCACAACCTCTCTGGTAATCCTCAAAGTTAAGAAGTTCTTCCTCATGTTCAGATGGAGCTTCCCTTGACCCATTTGTTCTGTCATTGGGCACCCCTAACACATTTCTTGGATGCACGTTTTTCTGTCTTAACTTGGGTCCTTCATTAGGGTCCTCCCACCCAGTGAGGTAGATATCTTGGATAGCTCTTTGAGTGTTTTGAACTTTAAATGGCCTTAAGAAAGAAAAAAAAGGTAATTAATGTCATGAGATAATTAAAATATAAAAGGAGAGGAGAAAATTCATGAGTAAGGTTAATTTTCGCAGTTAACAGGATATATGAGTGGAGTTTGTGGTTTGATTTGGTTTGGTGGTTTGTCAGGTTTGGGGTTTTTTTAGGGTTTGCAGGCACACAATGTTGTGTTTAGGAATATCTTAACAGTGTTAAGATGTTTGGTTTGAAATTCTTATTGTTTCTCAGGAAGATCAATTCTCAGCTTTTACCATTTTTCCTACTAGTTACTTTTGAACCCTGCTATTTCAAAATAGGCCTGTGTGCTTATTATGAAGATCTGACTGAAATAGAATGTGAAAGATCTGTGGAGTAGGATTTAGTGCAGAACCGTATTAGAAACTATATATTCCAAAGTTCTTGCACTTTAGTGGGGGCTTCAGGGTTTTACTGTCAGTATTTGCACTCTGAATTCCCAGTTTATTCCCATATTTATTGCCTGATAGTATGCACTCAAGTGAGTTGGATTATTTATTTTTTTGGGGCCCCACTTAAGGCTGGGAGCAATTGGTGATAAGACTTAGAAAAACACCAACGGTCCTAAATTCTGCCTTGAAAAATACCTGCACTTCTCAATTCTGCTACTCTGAACCATTTTCTCTTTCTGAAGGGGAGTGTGAGTGGGAATCATCATCCTGTTGGCTAGAGTTTGGGGAATTTTCTTCTTCCTCTTCTAGACCATTTGTTTTTACATCCACTATTGCAAAGGAGAGTGATGTAAGTTGTGAACATGTTTCTTCCATGAAAACAGCAGCTTCTGTCACAGCTGCAAGCACTGAGATGGAACCAGAGCTCAAGGAAGCAATACACTGATCTTTTCAGACAAGTTTTCTTAGGGATGATATTACAAAGTGCTTTTGGTTTTAATCCCAAGCAGACGCTGTTTCCAAGTGTTGGGATTTCTCAAGGTGGTGACACGCTACTGCTGCACTATCCCCTAGCCTCTTGTGCCACTTTTATTTTCTCTGGTGTAGAACAGAAGTGTTACTTGCTGCTGAAATGCTTTAACAAAAGAAAGAAAAAAATGCTCAGATAATTACAGATGAAACATTTAAAAGTGGTAAAATTTAACTCTGTGGTGTCTCAAAAGCATTCCATGGCAATTTGAGCATTTCAGTTTTCCCTCCTCTGCATGGAGAAACTGAAGTGGGTAGAGGGTTAAAAGCAAAGAAGGAAGAATTGAGAATTTGCCTTTAGAGAGAGGGAAAAACAGGTGGTATTGGTTTCCTACCCTCTCCCCCTTTCCATCTGATGTCTTTTGATTACCAAGGACAATAAAACCTGCACAAAAACTCAAGAAAAAAAGATAACTTAGCTTGGTCTGAGAGTGACTGAGGTACATTTTTCACACTAATGCTTCGCATTATGTATAGCTGGGGTGTAGTGTACCTGAGCTCTCAAACAGGTACTGATGGTCAGCATGAAATGTGTTTGGGGTAAATGTTCTGCTCTTTTCAAAGCTACTAAGCCTGACTCTCTGGAATATTTTATTGCACTTGAACAGTAGTAAAAGTGACCTTCCTCCAGTTCCTCCTTTCTTAAAAGCTCAGTTGCTGAAAGGCACGGTGGATTTGATGTTGTTTTACTTCTGTTGCCTCGCCGCTCGATGAGGATGGTGCCGACGACCACGGCGATGTGTGGAATTCATTTTCGCAGCGTTTCATGAGCAGTGACACCCTCATTTGTTAGAGTGTATCTCATCGTTGCAGCATTATTATTTTGCATAATTGTTCTATCTAATTTATTCAAGGGGCCTGACATGTTATGGTCTTTTAAGTATGTGCCTCTAGGAGTTGAGGTTGTTGCCATATGGTGAGATGGGGCTGCATGACAACCTTCCAGCAACTGAAGAATTCAACAGTGAAATAAATATGGTAATTGTAAGCATTCACTGAAATCTTGCACTTCCCACTTGGCTTTTTCTCCTTGATACCAAGATGACCGCTGCTTGCAGGCAAGCCAGGCTGAAACAGGTGTTCAAGGATTGCACGTTAGAAACGTGCTGATGATCTTTAGTCACCTTTGTGTGTGTGCCTTTGTTTACAAGTCAGTTCAGTTTAACTTCAGAAGTCAGTTCTTGCACTGAGACACAACTGGGCAACAGTGATGGCTACAAAACTCCAGGTTTAATACAGGATTAAAGAGTGAGTGAATAAATTTGAGAAGCTCTGTCTGAAAGGACAAAACTAGTTTCAGTTTAGACCTGTGTACTGAGAAAATCCAGCCATTCCAATGGAACTGAAGTGTAGGCTTCTCAGCAGCAACACAAAAGTGGATTGTGGGGGGGTTGTATGATAGCTAAAATATATAACCTGCTTTTTTGTCAAGTTCCTTTGTGTCAACCAGGTAGACAACCCAGTTTTCCATATGGAAAATGACTAACAATTGAAACAGCCCAAGCAAGCAAGTTTTGTTACCTATCTTTGCTGCCCACCTCCAGTAAGTTCTTGCTTTCAGGAGGTTTGCACCTATTGAATTACTAGAGATTCTTTGGGTACAACACGTAACATTTAGACAGTGAGGCCTAATTAGCACTTGAGTTGTTGTTTGCCTGTAAGAGGTGGTAGTTGCTTTCTTTATCTCTCACATAAATGTCTTTAATTATAATTAAAGCTCATGGAAGAGCAGCATAGGTGTGGACCTGCATTATTAAGAGTGAGGTGGGACTTTAAGATTATAAATGGCTGTTAGTGCTTTGCAATTCAAATCAGACATTAAATTATATTATTTTTACTAAATGTGACTTAGAAATCTTAACATGCTCTCTGAAATGCACTCAACATTACAGCTGAAGAGTGCTGTAGGACTTTGGCATCTTTATTCCCTTCTTGTTTCAAAAGCCATAAATGATCAAAACACTGTTCCTCAGTGCTGTGGATTTGGAAGAGGTGAGGACAAAGTACTTAGGGAGATTAGCTGAGAGATGCAAATGAAGGAATAGATACAACTATAAAGTTATTAACAGGAAATCTGTTGTCAGCTCTTCTACTCAGAGGTCTGCTTCACACACTCTGTTTGCATCTCTGCAGGTGATTTTTGGTTTGTCTGCCACTTGAGCACTGAAGCAGGGAAAGATTAGTGTGATTTTTCTGCAAGTAAATTTGCTTTGGGATGGCCATAAATCAATTTTACAATCGTATGTGTATACAGACCCTACTATATAATTTTTTGTACCTTTATTTTTTGTTGGGAATAGGAATCTGCAAGCCTACTTGATTTTTTTTGTTGTTGTTGTTCCTTTTGGTTTTCAGTGTTCTCACTCCTTTTAATCTTGGGTGTATTTCACAGTCTTAAGCTTCAAAGTGTAATTGCAGTGATGCAGCTGCTTAACAGATTAATACACTTAATATTTTCCCCCTAAGAGCAGAACTTCTTCTTGGCGTCTATAATTGGCTGGTGCTGCTGCTGTCCCTGATGGATGCCAGGTTCCGTGCTGGCCGTACACCTGGGCGCACGCTTCCTCGCTTAGTAATCTTAGTGTTTGTTCTAGATTTATCAAACCTGAATTGCATTTGACACTTCTTTTGTGCTTGAATTGTACTGCAAAAGACGTGCAAGGGGAGATGCCATCAAGCTGTGCCAGGCTTTCAGATACAAGCTGAGTGTTCGCAGACCACTGCTGCTTGTCTTGAATAGCAGATTTATAGTACTTCAGAGCCCAGCTCCAGGGCGATACATAAAGATATCACAGATTTGAGGGGGCAGGGAGTGGGTTTTGTAGCAAGGGTTACTTGTTGCTGCTCTGTGCAGGTTCCTGCAGGCGTGGCCTTTAATATCTGTGCTGGTGGTGACTGCTGCCACAGCGGTTGCTGCCGTGCACTCTGCATCCTGTCATCTCTCACTCTGCAGGCAGGCAGAAGGTGAGTAATTTTCCCTGGTTGCCACATCTGAAGGATTCCCCTCTCCCCTCCCACACTACCTTGGCCCCTTCAGGAAGGTTTTCATCTATTAAACTTTCCCTTCTCTGTAGGAAGAACTAAATCTCTTTCAGCGTTTCCAGGCTGGTGATCTAATTTGACAGCTCATCGGTGATGTCTATTCCACTTCAAAGAGGCAGGTAGCCCGGGGCTAGCCAGCTGCATTGTGGATTCTGCAGATTTGGCTTGCCGTTCCTGCTGGGTGTCATCTGTCTTCTTAGGCTTGCGGTGGATAATTTTTGTCCTCCCTAGCATCATCTGCCTGAGCAGTTTCTGCCTGGCAGGCCTGTCCATCCAGGTTGAGCATCAAATACAGTAGACACACAGCTAATGTGACAAAGCATTCCTCCAAAGAGCGCAGCCCCGGGCCTGCTTTGGCCGGCATGGGCAGGGCGCCCACAGACTTGCAGCCATCGCCGTGGTGGGCTGGGTCTGCATCGCCGGGGCGGCCCATGGATGTGTCCTGCCGGCGCGGTGCGCCTCCTCCCCTCCGCGCCCTCTTAAGGGCTGTCGCTCTGATTGCTCCCATCCTGGCAGACGTCTGCCTCAACAGGTTTGGGTTTCCCTGCCTGTTGCCGGCATTTGACTCGGCCACGGCCGCTCAGATGGAACAATCCTTTAGCGATGATGATCGCCAGACAGCCTGTGGGGGAAATGACAGGACTGGGCACGCTCCTCTGGAGATGCTACCATCTGGAGTGCCGCTAATACTAACGGGAAGTGGCAGGGTGATCCCTGCCAGAGAAAGCGGGTTCCATTGCACAGCAAAAGTGACAGAGGTTGTTTAGCCTATCCTCCAAAAAACCCCACAATGACTACATATGTTGATTTTCATGCTCCGAGCCATAGCTGTTTCCATATCTTTGTGACTTGATGGCTACTTCCTACAAGCTGACAGGTATGGGGCTCCACAAGTATTGTCTTTTTATAGCCATCATCTCTTTAAGTCCTCAGGTTTTAAAAATGTGTTTTGAGAACAGGCTTGACAGGGCAGTGAGAGTAAGCAGGGGAAACAGAAACAAAACCAGGCATAAATGCAGCAAGTAAAGCATATTCTTTAAAAAATCCCCAGCAAACAGGATTCAAAGAAAGAGGAGAAATGGTTTCAGGACAGTAGTCCTAGAAACCAATGCACTTATCTGTCCCAGGATTTGCCCTTGCTGCAATCTCGCAGTTCTCAACTTGACATTATGCATGATGTAAAAACCCTTTCCTAGAAATGCCATAGTTGCAACCCCCCTGTATCTACAGGATTTTCTCCTTAGCAATTACAAAGATTGCTGGAGCATAGGGCTGAGAGAGAGAGAGAGAACTTGTCTGAGAGAGAGAGGCTAAGGAAAGGTGGCAGCCAGACTGGAAAGGGATAAAATTAACACTTGGACAATTCTACCCCTAATTATTAGTGATCGTCAGGCCAGATGGAGTTTCCTGCAGATACTCCATCCATTAATACATGAGCACTGCTGTCATTTACTGGTGATTGTAAAATGCTTTGGATCCAAGTGGGAAAATAGGACTGCTCATCTACAGGTTACAAAAGATGGTTGCTTTGGGGGGAAAAATGATAGGTGAAAGGGAATGGTATTTTTTATAATTAGTCTTATCTCTGCTGATTGCCTCTTTAGTGAAGTATTTACAGACCATGTAACAGCAAAGGTGGGAAAATTAGGTCATACATTTATGCTGAACTTATTAAGAATGCTAGGTGAAGTATTGAACACTTCCCAGTGTAACATTCATTTTATTATTTCACAAAATCACAGACTGGTAGGGGTTGGAAGGGACCTCTAAATATCATCTAATCCAATCCCCCTGCCAGAGCAGGATCACCTAGAGTAGGTCACACAGGAACGCATCCAGGCAGGCTTTGAATGTCTCCAGAGAGGGAGACTCCACAAGCTCCCTGGGCAGCCTGTTCCAGTGTTGTGTCACCTTCACAGTGAAAAACTTTTCCCCTATGTTTGCATGGAGCCTCCTGCGTTTCAGCTTGCATCCATTGCCCCTTGTCCTATCATTGGACATTGCTAAGAAGAGCCTGGCTCTGTCCTCCTAACACTCACCCTTCACATAGTTATAAACATTAATGAGGTCACCTCTCAGCCTCCTCCTCTCCAAGCTGAAGAGCCCCAGCTCCCTCAGTCCCTCCTCATAAGGAAGATGTTCCATTCTCTTAATCGTCTTTGTGGCTCTACACTGGGCTCTTTCAAGCAGTTCCCTATCCTTCTTGAACTGAGGGGCCCAGAACACATTCTAACCATATTTTGACAGTCTGGAGGAAGGAAGCTGTTTAAACGAAATGAATTTGCTTAGTTTGAAGGCTGAGTTTAGAAAATTCTACATGCAGTCAAAAATAGGTTACAGTTGTTTCAAGTGAGCAGTTTGTGAGCTGTGATGAAGAGACACAGAATTGGGTAATATGATTGTCTTTCACGTTTGTATTAATAGCTTCACAAAGTTTAGTGAACAGTCCTTTTATTTTCTCCACTCTATAAAAGCCACATGAAGTAAACATGATGTGGTGCTTTGGCCCTGGCTGGGGGCCAGATGGCCACCAAAGCCACTCTGACACTCCCCTTGTTAGATGAACAGGGGAGAGGGAAAATATAATAAAAGCACAGGAGTCAATAAAAAAGCAATTTAATGAGATGCAAGGTCCAAAGCAAAGAGCAAACAAAGTTGTTATTCTTTACTTCCCACCAGCAGACAATGTTTGGTCACTCCTGGGAAGCAGAGCTCCACTGCACGTAGCGGTTGCTCCGGAGGACAGGCGCCATCAACCCATGTCCCCACACTTCCCTTCTTTCACTTAGCTTTTATATCTGAGCTGACATCGTATGGCATGGAATACCCCTTTGGTCAGGTTAGATCAGCTGGCCCAACTATGTCCCTTCCCAGAACCTTGCCCATCCCTCAGCATATTCTTGGAGAGGGGGAATGTTGGAAAAGCACTGCCTGGTGCTCAGCTCAGCAGTAGGCAAACTGCTGGTGTGCCATCTACACCCAGCTACAGTGCTGCAAAGCCCAGCACCGTGAAAGGTGCTGCAGGGAGATACTGCAGCTCAGCCAAACCCAATGCACATGAGCAGAAATAATTTCTAACAAAGAAATGAAGACAACTCCTGGTTTCTACTAATAAAATAGTAATTGGTTCAGCTAAAGTAGCTCCTTTCAGGTCTTCCAGGTCAGGACACTGAAGGTTACAGCAGCTGTAACAGATTTTGTGGTCCAATTCTTCCTTGACTATAGAAAGACAAGCAGCAGTGTGTACTGCAAATAAAAGGATGTGTTAAAAGAAAAAAAAACACACACACACCCAAACTAGATGCAGTGCCCTAAATACGATAGAGCTGTTCTAAAACTTACTGAGTTTATGTCACAAGGAAAAACAATTGCCCTGAAATTAATATACTGTAATTTATAAGGGGGGAAAGTACAGGAGAAATAGCCTGACACTCTCAAATGGTTTTAAAAGAAATGGATATTAGAAAGAACTTCTTCACTGAAAGGGTTATCAAACACTGGAACAAGCTCTCCACAGAGGTGGCTGAATCCCTATTTAAAAGAGAGATGTGCAAGAGACATGAATTAGCACTAGGCTTGGTAGAGTTGTGTAATTGTTGGAGTCAATCTTGGAGGTTTTTTACAACCTAAGTGATTCTGTGATTCTGTTTGTTAGTTTGTGGGGTGGTTGTGGGTTTGGGATTGGTTTTTGGAAGGGAGAGAGGTGTTTGTTTTTTTCTTTTTGTCTATTTGTAAATTAGATTATTTTTAATAGACTTCTTTAGATGCATCCCAACAATTGTTAGCCATTGCTTTCTACACCAGAAGCAAATTCATTTCTCTGCATGCACGTCTCTTCTCCTAAACCAAAACCCAACTATAAACAAGTGCTGGGGGGTGGGTTGGGAGTTTTGGTCGGGTTCTGAAGTCCACAGCACTGGGCTGGGTTCTTCATGCCCCTGATGCAAATGCCAGGAGGGGAAAATCTCACCCAGGCAGAAAATAAGGGATGGGGTAATCTGCCAGAGGTTTTCACACGTCTAGGAGACCAGCACAGGTGTAGCAGTTAAGCGTGAACATGGCCTGCTGGACAACTGGAATTACCTGACAAAGAATCAGTGCCCGACCAAATTGTACAGACTATAGGCAGCCAGTCCATCGTGCCTAGGTATAGACTGCCTGTGCAGCTACTTAGTCATCAGCCCTAAGTGCAGTGCCCTCTCTACAGGAGAACCAGCAGAAACCACAGTGACAACAGCTTTGGGTAACTCTGACCCTCGCCTCCAAAATCAGGCAATGATAGGGTGTATAAAACATTTCCCAGTCATTCAGCTGTCACTGAAGTTAGTGAGCTGGAAGAGGTCTTGGCAGGCAATTCCTTCTCAAATAGGATGGGCTGCAGAAATAATGGTTATACTTTGCACCTGCCTTCTGACTACTCTTTCAGGACACCTAATGGTTATGAGCAAAAACCCCTAGAGGTCTGCAGTCTTATATCCCATTGTTTTTGGTAGAAGTTAGTCCTCTGTTATTTAAATAACCCTCTGTTATTTAAAGATGTTAGAGTTGGTTAGAAGTCTATAAAGGGAAGGAGGCTGGTAAAGCCACTCAATCATTGTGACTAAAGGCTTCTCATGGGTTGGTAAGGTCAAGAGTCAAAACAGAACTCCTGTTTCTAAGTGCACAGGAATCACCACAGTGTTACAAGTCTGAATACTAGGGGTTGCATGTTCCCACTTAGAAATCTCCCTCCAGGTTTTTTTTCAGACCTGAAGTACCAAGACATTTTTACTTTGTGGTCTAAGTGAATCCCTTCATTTCCATTCTTACCATTTATTTGAGGTCAAGAGTGAACACTGACATTGTCAGTGAACACACAAGAGTCAGCACCCAGACTGACGCTGTCAGTGAACACGCAAAAGCGAACACCCAGACTGACGCTGGAAGTACTGCAGACATTGGACACAGGTTTTATACTGCTTTATTCTGAACAGTAATTAGGTAAATCAGTACTGAACATATGCAGCAGGCAGTCTTTAGATAGAAATGAAATCTGATTACCCTGATTTCATATGGAATTTGGAGACTGGTAATTACAATGTTAGTGTCACTCAGGTTGAAGTCCTTATTTCTTTTTCATGCCTCAGACATCAAGTAATTATATGGAGTCTCCTTAATGCTGAATTCAGAACTAGAAATGGCAGAAATCTGTGTGTGAAGGAAAAGGATGGCACTTCCAGTATTGATCCAGCTGCTTTCTATCCTGGAATTGCATAATGTTCTTTTTTCCTCAAGATATATGCAACAGGGCTCTTTGCAGCTGCAGTGAACTGGTTCCATCTTCCATGTCTGAAGGGCTATGAGTCAAAAAGTCCATGCAGCAAAGTCCATCCTCCCCAGATTACAAACTGGCATAGCTCACACTCGAGTCTTCTGGGTATAAATACTGTCATGATGATTATTGGCTCTTGCATCCATAGGTCTCAGTGCCGCTCCTCTCTCACAGATGCAAATTTTGATGCTAGCCTGAATCATCTTAACTATGCTGCAGAACTTGGGCAGTGTTTCACTGGGCACTGGCAGGGTCTGGTAGGGCACCTTGGACCACCAGAGTGTCTCAGTGGAAGTCTATCACACCTCATGTCCACATTTTCCCCTTCTAGGCAGTAGGAATCCATGGAGCATGGGTCACGAGGGAGAGTAGTTTGGCTAAGGAACAGAAAACCAGCTCTTTCTCCCAGGGGCCTTGCCAGCTCCTGGTCTATCTAAAGCCTAAAGCAGGCTCTCAGTTCACTCAGTTTTGGGAAACAGATGTCACAAAGGAACAAATTATACTTATGGCTGAGGCTGGGCTACTTCTCAGATACAATGGGTGCTTCACAGTGGGAATCCTTCATCTTAAGGGGATGACAGAAAAGGAGATAAAACTAGTTCTGCTGCATATGTAGAGTAGCTCACGTTACCCAGCTGATAAAGGAACCTCTTAGATTTCCTTTCAGAGGCCACAGGATGCCAAGCTTTACAGGAACATTCACCACCATAAATGTAATTGCACTTTTTCCTAAGAGATATGCCCTGCTTATGGGGAACAGAATCGGCCTGAAAGAATCACATTGCGAGTTTTGTTGTGCCTAAACAAAAAGATAAACGGGTGGTCAGCCTTAAATTCATCTTTGTGTTGCAGAATCCGATAGCCTGGCACCTCTCGGGACTCGCCACCTTGTTCATTGACTTCCAAAGAGACTTTATGGATGATCTTTGACAAAACCACACCTTTTGTCTCACACATCTCAGAAAAATCTGATGCACTTTCATTGAAGACATTTGTCATCCCCAGGCTTTCCAAAAGGGGCTTCAGGTCATAATCACCTTCCATGCTAAACTTTGGGAGAAATACATTCACTTTGGTGTTGGCCATCATGCTGGGATTGGTCCACTGCAATAATGTCTGGGGTGTGAGTGCCTTTTCCAGCTAAAGACATAAAGCAACAGAAGAAATTACTGATTGGTTCAAGGAAAGAGAGAGAAAAAAAACTTCCCACTCCTATCAAGCCCCCAAAAGTAAAGTCCAAAAGGCAACTTTTCCTCTGGAATTCATAACAGTATTGTTCAGAGTTAACATCCTCTGGGTTAGACTTAGGCAAGTATGACTTAATCCATAGGACATGTCTCTGAAGTAACTCCACTGTATGTGTATGGTCTGACTATTGGCCCCTTACAACCTTTTCATAGGCAGTCACTTCAACAACAATATGCAGGAACCTGAGAAAGACAGTCCCTAACCAGTTTACACTCAGCCAACTGGCAGATGCACAAGTCTTGCTTCCTGATCCTACAGGATAATGAAACTACTGGAACAGAAAAAATACTCCAAATCCAGAAATCTGGTCTCAGTCAAATGTGCTGTTCTTAGAGCAGTTTCAAAAGCTCCAAAGTGAGGAAACAGAATATGGGGCCGCAATACATCAGTACCAGGAAAGGCTTCACTTGCATTTTAAGAGGTGTGTGTTCTCCTTACATGTAAAAGTACCTTACAGCTGCAAAAGCAGATTCCTCCTGCCCTTAAAATGTATGACCAGTTGCAGCAAATTACACAGGAGACTGGTGTGATCTTCTGTCTCTTAATCCTCAAACTTTGAAGAGAGACAGAAATGTATTCTAAAATTGTGATAGAGAAATTACATATGAAATGATTGTTCTTTTGGAAATGACTGGTTCATTTTCCAGTGTATGTGCAATTGTAATTAAAAAGGTACAGTTTTCAGGCACCTTCAGGATCACAGGATGTCAGAGGTTGGGAGGGACCTAAAGAGATCATCGAGTCCAACCCCTCTGCCAGAGCACTCAAAATTAAGTTATGGCTGCATGTCAGCTGGAAAAAAATGAGGGCACGAGAGTAGACCATGTCAGCATCACTGAGCACCCAGCAAGTGTGGCTTTAAGCACTTTACTAAAGCAAAATCAAAATTCTTCATGATGGAAATTTTTTTTTTGTCTTTGGACTTTCAAATTGATGCAGCTTCCTAAAGTGTATTGTGGGCATCTTCTGCACTTTATGCTGTTTTCTGTGCGCAATCTGTCCTAAATCGAAGTCTTATTTACAGCCTCACACTTGGCCACCATGGAAACAGTCATGTCACAAATGTAAGGTCAGCAACAGGGAAGCAGAAAACTTGCCTTTTTGTTCTTTTTTTTCCTGTCTATATAGCTTAACAAAACCTTTTATAAGCACATTGTGTTATAAGTGATCTGTTTCCAAGAGAAGCACCATACCAATTGTGGGGTTTCTCACCTGCTCCAAGCCAGTGGTCTCATCTTCAATCTCTTTGGGTAGCAGAATGAGCATGCTTATATGTTTGTTAAGGCATGGAAGCTCAAGGATGGCAACATTCAATTCTTTTACATAGCCCAGGCAAAAAGTAGCTTCCAGATTCATCATTTGCACTGGTTTAGTTTCAGTCTGCAAAACAGAGAAGAAGCAATCTAGCATTCCCTTTAATTCACAGATCATAGAATCACAGAAGTCAGGGGCTGGAAGGGAACCTTGGAAGTTCATCCAGTCCAACCCCATTGCCAGAGCAGGATCACCTAGAGCAGATCACACAGGAACACATCCAGACAGGGCTTGAGTATCTCCACAGAGGGAGATACTCCACCCCAACTTGGGCAGCCTGTTCCAGTGTTCTGTCACCCTCACAGTGAAACAAATTGTGTGAGAGGAAAGTTTCTCAGTTTCCATGGAAATGGAACACTGTTACCATCAGAGAATCTGGTGGCTTTCCTAGGTGTAGTGGTTTGGGTGTTCTTTGCCCCCCCACACATTGGAAATCACCCAGACTAGACTCAGCTGGCTCTGGAAATACGAATGAAGCTTATATTTACAGCTGGCACAATATGCAAGCAGATATTTACAGTATATACAGTTATAGACAGCAATGTACAAAATAAAATGTAATACAGCAACACAGCTCCCCTCCCAGAAACCTGAGTCCCCAGGAGGGGCTCTCAACCACCCCTTCACCTTCTCCCTACCCCTCTCAACCTCACCCCAGTCCCAAGGAAGAATAGAGGTTTGGCCAGGGGGTCAGGAAGCAAAGTGGATTAGTCCAAAATGGAGAGGGAGGTTAGAGAGCAAGATGCAGCTCAGCCAGCAGCCCAAGTGACAGTGGTTATGTATGTTTTTATTTCTTGTTCCTATACTTAGCAGGCCTATGAGGGAAGCAGACATCACCGTTGTTTTCCTTTCACAGCCTGTAATCTAGTTCTTCTCACCAAAACATTCTAGCCTGCTTCAAACTAGCACACTAGGTAATGAAAGCAGTGAGCTGTTGGACCTTTACAGTAGGCAACTTCCCACAGAGAAGCGGAACAGAATTCTACTTAATACAATAGCAACACATTGGACATCTGCCTTAAAAGAGAAATCTAACAGATACTGATAGCCCTTCATGCCTGTTTCACTGAGTGCTACACACTATATTGTCTGCATACATCACAATGGCACTAAGTGTCAAGCACTGAGCACATCTCAACAGTGAAGGTCATATGAGTAATTGATATTTTGATCCAGGAGGTGAAACAGAATAAGAACTTTCAGACCTATCTGTCTTTTCAGAATAAGAAATTCCAGGCTTATCAAAGCCCTGGGTCTGCTTACAGAAATGAAACAAAACTGTTGTGCGAGGAAGATTTGCAAACTGGTTTGTCCACCCTGGAAACAAAACTCAAATTCAGTAGAAAAAATGTTACTGTAGGAAAAAAAAACCCAAACCTCAAGATGTTTAACTTAAAAATCTAGAGTTGGTTGTATCACTTTCAAAACTTTTTTAACTGAAACTGTTGGCCAGTTGAATTTTGAGTATTTTAAGTGAACCTGAAACTCTTTTCTCCTGCACATATAGATGTGTGTGTCTGTGTGTCTATTTGGAGTATGATCTCTTTATCAGACAAATACTACCCAGCTTTATACCTGACTGACTAGTCACAATATTCTTCAGTGGTCACAGATTCCTGAAGGCAAAAGGCATAGGTGCTGCACTCACTTGGACCTCGTGGCTAAACAGGGCTGATAGGCAGAGGGCTGCATTTCTGAATCTGACTGGGAAGGAGAAAATGGGATGTCATCCCTGAGGAGGAGAACACAGGGCCAGGCACCTAAGCGATATACTCAAAAAGATCCTAGGGGCATGGATGTTTCACCAGCTCTCTGACTTGGAGAAATTAAGTCTTCTGTGCTTCAGCCCCACTGGGTTTGGGATGCAGCCTCAGGCACAGACTACAATTTCTTGGAAGAAGCTGCCCATGAGAATCTTGCATCCCTTTGTAGGCAGTGGCTACTTCTGAGCTTGTACTCAGCTCTTGTTGTCTTACATATACTACCAGAACAGTTTGGGTTCACACTGAGCCTTGGAAATAGGAATGTGAAAGCACAAGCAAAGCTTAAAAACAGCATGACAAGCAAACTAGTTTAGGGAGCCTTGCAACAGCACGCAGGTTTAGACAGAGTTTAAGAATGCCATGGTAACAGCAAACATTTCTTATTTTCAGTGCTGGGGGTTTCCCCAAAGTTTGCATTTTCTGAAGTGAAAACAGTACTCTTCCTCTTGTTTCCTCTTTTCAGAACATACCTTGTTGACTTTAAAAGGACATTCTTTGATCTCTGCCTCTGGGAACTTCTTCATCCAGTTTGTGACAAAATAAGCTGCATTAACTAGGAGAATCTGAGTCTGGTCATTTACACTATCCTCAGTCAAAATATTCTCCATTTTGCCTGTGAACAGGTTTAAGATGGTTGTCAATACAATACATTACCAAGGTATCAATTGCTTCAACTGAATATGGAAACATCTAACTGAATCTTTAAAATTACATCCTGCTCTTCACAGATAAAAGATTTTCATTCCAGTCACAAATTCCAAAGAGAAGCACTTGCTTAAAATTACAACTTCATGTTTTAAATGAGATTTGGAATCAGGCAGATTCTCCAGATGAGACGTTTTCTTGGCTTAGTGCTGAATCAAAGCTACATCAACTGCTTTTGTTCAGTTATGTTATCATAGAATCATAGAATCAGTCAGGGTTGGAAGGGACCACAAGGATCATCTATTTGCAGCCCCCCTGCCATGGCCAGGGACACCCTACCCTAGATCAGCCTGGCTAAAGCCTCATCCAGCCTGGCCTTAAACACCTCCAGGGATGGGGCCTCAACCACCTCCCTGGGCAGCCCATTCCAGCCTCTCACCACTCTCATGCTGAACAACTTCCTCCTCACATTCAGTCTGAATCTCCCCACCTCCAGCTTTGCTCCATTCCCCCTAGTCCTGTCACTACCTTATAGCCTAAAAAGTCCCTCCCCAGCTTTTTTGTAGGCCCCCTTCAGATACTGAAAGGCCACAATAAGGTCACCTCAGAGCCTCCTCCTCTCCAGACTGAACAGCCCCAACTCTTTCAGTCTGTCCTCATAGGAGAGGTGCTTCAGTCCTCTGATCATCCTCATGGCCCTGCTCTGGACACACTCCAGCATCTCCACATCCCTCTTGTAATGTGGGCTCCAGAACTGGATGCAGTACTCCAGGTGGGGTCTCACCAGAGCAGAGTAGAGGGGGAGAATCACCTCCCACAACCTGCTGGCCACACTTCTCCTGATGCAGCCCAGGCTCTGGCTGGCCCTCCAGGTTGAAAGTGCTAAAGTGTTAAAGAAGGTACTGAAGTTTCAGTGACATTCAAGAGGTGTGAGCCAAAAAATGCTCATCATTCAGACAAGAAGACCTGAAGGGAAGTTCCAGATTAGCAGCTAAGGAGGTTGTGGCCAGGTGGGGACTGGTCTCTTCTCCCAGGCAACCAGTGACAGAACAAGAGGACAGTGTCTCAAACTGCACCAGGACAGGTTTAGGATGGATGTTACTTCTTCACAGAAAGAGTGATTTGCCATTGGAAAGGGCTGCCCAGGGAGGTGGTGGAATCCCTGTCTCTGGAAGTGTTTAGAAAGAGACTGGATGTGGCATTTGGTGCCATGGTTTTGTTGGTTAAATAATGTTGGGTGATAGGTTGGACTTGATGATCTTGAAGGTCTTTTCCAACGTGATTGATTCTGTGACACACATCTCTAGACTGAGACATGAGAATGAATTAACCAGACCAACAAAAGCCACTGCTCTGCTTACAGCTCATAACCCAATACTGCTACGACCTGCAAAAAGCATATGGAAATGCGTTCTCCTCCTCGCTCTGCTGCAGTCCTGTTGGAGCGCTGCCACAGAAGGCGATGAGCTCGGAGCCCTGGGCAGGCAAGCCCTGCTCTCCCGCACGCAGGGCACAGGGCTGCGGCAGGGCCAGCCGCGGCAGCCCGGGGAGCGGGCGGCTCACGCACCTGCGTTTCCGCGCTTGTACCACTGGAGGGCGACAGGAAGCAACGGATCCCAGCGCTGCCTCGGCACAGCCTTTAACAGGCTCTGTTAGGTACGGGCCGAGGCCAGAGCTCTGCCTCTCCTAAACCGGGCAGGCTCCGCAGGAGGGCTCTCATGGTCACTGATGTGCTGCTTCTGTGACTCAGCCCAGCGGCTGGGGGCCCAGCGGAGCTGTGGGGAGAGTGCCTGCAGCCCCATTTCCGCAGGAAGGCCAATAAGAGACACACATCTGCCTCTGGCATGCTTGCTGGTAAAGGCAGCTGAGCTAAGATCAGCTGAGCCACAGATTAACAGCCTGAGATTCCGAGTCGAGCAAGTGCCTCCCATGACAACAAAACTGTTTAGAAAACCAGTGCCTGGCTTTTATGTCTTGATGTCAAATGTGTGTGAAGCTTCAGAGCCAGGAGCTGTCATTCTCTCAAACTGTCCTGCTGGAGTTTAGCTTTCCCCAAGGGTAATATATTGAGGAATCAGAGAATCACAGAATGCTAGGAGCTGGAGAGCACCTGGTCCGAGCCCCCTGCTAAAGCAGGGTCACCCAGAGCAGGCTGCCCAGGATTGCAGTGCCCAGGCAAGTCTGGAATCTCTCCAGAGAAGGACACTCCACAACTGCCTGGGCAGCCTGGTTCAGTGCTGTCACTCTAATACTAAAGATGTTTTTCCTTATGTTCAGATGGAACTTCCTGCTTTCCCCTTTGTGCCCGTTGCCCCTTGTTGTATTGCTTGGCACCACTGAAAAGAATCTAACCCCATCCTCTTGACCCCACGCTCATCCTTTAGCTATATACAAGCATTGATAAGGCACTCCCAGGTCCTATGCAAAGCTGCTTTATAGTAGGTCAACCCCTAACCTGTACTGATGCAAGAGGTTATTCCTTCCCAGGTGTAGGACTCTACATTTGCCCATGTTGAACTCCATGAAGTTCACCTCTGCCCAACTCTCCAGCCTGTTCAGCTCTCACTTCATATTCCACCTTCAGAACTGCTGTAGTAGTGAAGTATAGAGATTTCAAAGCAAGATAACACTGCTAGTCCTTGGGAATCCAAATAGTAGGTCTTGTCCCACTGCTCTGTGTATGTGCTTACTTCAAAAGGACAAAGATCTCTTTCTCTAAAGAAACAGTTAATGTTAAGCTATACTCACCATCAGTTAGCTCCGACAGAGACTTGTTGATCTTCTGTAGAGTTTCCTCAGTTTTTTCTTTGAACTCCACCAATTCCAGTTCAGATGGAAAAGGCCTCTTTGTGGAGTTGACAAAGTCCTGTAAGGTACAAAGTATGAGAGTCATCCTTGGTTAAATGCTGTCCACTTAAAGGGTTTGTGCAGAGCCTGCAACATCAGCATGCTAAGCTCCAGCAGAGGAGAGTTGGAGAGTTTGTTACAATGGACAGCTGTTTGATAACAGAGAGCGACAGCCATGAGGCACAGCTGCACTCAGCACATTGCTCCCAAGATTGCCTTCAGTCCAGTGGTGTTACATCAGCACTGTAGGATTTTGAAAGGATAAAACAACCTTCAGTCCAGGCCTGGGTAAGTGAGAGTACTGAGATAAAGAGCACAGCCTGTCCTCACTGGATGAGGCATTTACTGCTACGAATGGCCGTGGGCATTTGCTGCAGCAGAGGCTGAACAGCAGACAATCTGATTGTAGCATCATTTAAGCATGTTTAGTTTTCTGAAACATTACTTTTAGGCTAATGCTGGCCTTGCTGGGGCCCTTTTGAAAGGCAGCTTTGGGAGATAAAATAATCCCAAACCCATAGCATTTATTTTTCTCAGTTATTTGCAAGGTCTGTCAGTTACAAAGCCAAACATCTACAAACACTTATGGCAGGAGACAATATTATGTTGTTCAGCACCTGAATCATAGAAAGGCTTGTGTTGAAAGGTACCTCGAAGACCATCTAGTTCCAACCCCCTGCCATGGGCAGGGATACTTCCCACTAGACCAGGTTGCTCACAGCCTCATCCAGCCTGTCGGTAATCACTTTCAGGGATGAGGCATCCACAACATCTCTGAGCAACCTGTTAAGGTGTCTCACAACCTTCATAACAAAGAACATCTTCCTAATGCTCAGTCTAAATGTACCTTGCTGTAGTTTAAAACCACTGCCCCTTGCCCTCTCACTACATTGCATTATAAAACATAGAATCATAGAATGGTCTGGGTTGGAAGGGACCTCCAAAGGTCATCCAGTCCATCCCCACTGCAGTCAGCAAGGAAATCCTCAATTATATCAGGTTGCCCAGAGCCCTCTTGAGCCTCACCTTGAATATCACCAGGGATGGGGCCCCAACCACCAGGGATGGAGCAACCTGTTCCAGTGTTCCAACATGCTCATAGTAAAAAACTTGTTCCTAACATCCAATCTAAATCTGCTCTTCTCTAGTTTGAAGCCATTGCCCCTTGTCCTGTCACTGCAGGCCTTTGCAAACAGTCTCTCTTCATTCTTCTTGTAGACTCCTTTCAGGTACTGGAAGGCTGCTATTAGGTCTCCCCAGAGCCTCCTCTTCTCCAGGCTGAACAAACTCAGCTCCCTTAGCCTGTCATTGTAGCAGAGGTACTCCAATCCCCCTCAAATAAATAGTCTCTCTTCAGCTTTCCTCTAGACCCCCTTCAAACACTACAGAAGACCACTGTATGGTCTCCTCAGAACCTTCTCTTCTCCAGGCTTAACAGACCCAAGTCCCTCAGCCTGTCCTCATAGGAGAGGTGCTCCAGCCCTCTGATCATCTTTGCAGCCCTCTTCTGGACCCTCTCCAACAGATCCATATCCTTCTTCTGTTGGAGGTTCCAGAGCTGGACACAGTATTTCATGTGGGGTCTCACAAGAGCAAAGTATCATAGAATCACAGAACATTAGAGGTTGGAAGGGACCTCCACAGATCATCAAATCCAACCCCCCCGGCAAAGCAGGATCCCCTAGGGTAGTTTGCACAGGTCTGTATCCAGGGAGGTTTTGAAAGTTTCCAGAGAAGGAGACTCCACAACCTCTCTGGGCAGCCTGTTCCAGTGCTCTGTCACCCTCACTGTAAAGAAGTTTCTCCTCATGTTGAGGTGAAACCTTCTATGTTCCAGTTTGTAGCCATTGCTCCTTGGCTTATTGCTGTGCACCACTGAAAAGAGATTGGCCCCATCCACTTGACACCCACCCCTCAGATATTTATAGACATTGATGAGATCTCTTCTTAGTCTTCTCCAGACCCAACAGCCCCAGGGCTCTCAGTCTCTCCATAGGATGAATGTTCAAGTATCAGTCAAGTAACAGGCAGAAGTGAGGGAACTTAGTCACACTGCAGTCTGACACCATAAGCTGTCAACATGCTGGCCAAGCACTCGCAGCCCCCGGGCTTTTCTGCAGTACTTACTGTGGTAGGATTAAGAGACTTGTCTACAAAGAGTCGTTTGACCATTTTCAGTGCAAAGAAAGAGCTGAGTTTGGAAACGTCTGAAGTTACCGTTTGAAACCCAAATGAAACATCTTTGACGTCTTGTAAATGGAGCACCTGGTAGATGAGCAGAAGACAATATTAAGCTTTTGTTGTTGTTATCTAAACATTCCTAACAGCTTAGCAGAGGATGCCAGTCTGTGATCAGAGCTGTGGCTTTTCACGTTTAAGCTAAGCACACAGGGGTTTGCTGTCATTACTCAAACACCATTTACTTATTTGACATCTTCCTATGAATCTAAGAACCTGATCTTGCCAGAACCAAAGGCATTTCTTTCCCGTGAGCGGTACCCAGAAATCAGCAGAGCTGTTCATGCTGCTGATGGTGTTGCCTTAGGCTCACATTGCTAGGGCCATGCCTTAAGCCTGTCTGCATTTCAAAGAGCAATACTGAACAAGACTTCAGCTTTTTTTCTTCTATCCTTTGGTTTCCTGGAGTCCATAAGCTTCTCGTTACATCAACTAGTCAGGAGATTTCTTTTTTCCTTTCACCACTTGTCTTGGAATATATTGGGGTTGTCACAAGTTGCTTTCCAGTTCTTCACTGAGAGAGTCATTGGACACTGGAATGGGCTGCCCGGGGAGGTGGTGGAGTCGCCGCCCCTGGGGCTGTTCAAGGCAAGGTTGGACGTGGGGGGGACACAGTGCTCTGGCTTCGGCTTGGCTGTTTGAGACAAGATGGGCAAAAGCTTTGTTTCTGCCATGGAGTTGTGACATTTTCGCTATCACAGAATCACAGAATGACAGTGGCTGGAAAGGACCTAGAAAGGTCCTCCAGTCCAACCCCCCTGCAGACCAGCATCACCTATACCAGGTCACACAGGAATGTGTCCAGGGGGGGTCTTGACCAGAGAGGAAGACTCCTCAATGTCCTTGGGCAGCCTGTTGCAGTGCTCTGTCACCCCCACTTTGATTCCTGTCCAGAAACCTGGAGCTTTTGAGCCAGATAAATGAGGGCCTCAGTCTTCCTTCCAGAAGTGGGCTACAGATTTACAAATGCTTGATGGCTGAAGTTTCCTGACTGCCGAGACTGATATATGACATCACAGGAGAGTTCAGCAAAACCTGAGCAGATAATTATACCTGGTTTGGTAGCCAAAGTATGAGCTGGCTGCTCACCCACACGTGGCCACCTCCCAGCTCCTGGGAATGACAAGTCCAATCCTAGGAAGCACTGTAGTGACCTAAAACTCACTGCTTTCAGGCACCAGAGGTCAGAGGCTACTGCTGGCTTTGTTTGAAACCAACTCTGTGAGCATGAATTGAGCTTATAGTGCCTGCTCAGGACAGGGTCTGATGATGGCTATTAAGGCAGCGTGCCCAACCCTCACCTGTCAGAGGCATAGCAGGTGCTAGTCACATTCTTTGCCTTTTGTCCCTCACTCCACTCTCTCTCCCAGAACACATTCTGTCTTCACAGACACACCAAATGGCTGTTTTGCCTTAGGCAGCTGCACGTCCTCCCCTTTCTTTGCTCCATGGGAGCAGAAGAAGATAAATCTCTGAGGGACCCAGCACCAGCACAGCGTTCATAGCCAAACTCCATAATTGTTTCCTCAGAAACAATCAAATTACTTATTTTTCCTCCAACACTTTTAGCAAATTAAGTGCAGAAAGTTTCTGTGCCTGGAAACTGGGGAGAAGGCTTTGCCACTGCAACTTCTTTACCTAGGAGAGCTTTTGGCACAACTGTGACAGCTGCTGCTGAGTAAGACTGCCAACGTGTCTCCTGTTTTACTTAGTAACTGGAGCCCAAGCACAAACTCATGGGCAGGCAGGAAAATAGGATATGTAAAACATATCAAGTTCTCCTTAACACCTGCAATCAGCACTTTGTATGTAACATAAACATGCTTGTGTAACAGAGCTCCACTTGTGGCTGTGTGCATTGACTTATGGGGTGGTTTAAAGCAAATTGCAGATAAGTGAAAGCATGATTTTAGGGACAGGTTAATATTGTAACTCTCCTATTAGAAAGAAAACACTTGAGTTTTGAAATGATAGGGAAACTGCAGGGTGTCCTTTAATTGTTTCATTCTTGATACTGAGTTAATGGTTTTAAAATACAATGCTGTTTGGAAAGTCTCTAGCACCTAGAACATCTTCATGGCCATGCTGGTTTGCAGCTTTGTGAACGGCACGAGACTTAATTGTAATCTGTGACATGAGTGGGGGCACAGGATGGTGTGCTTGAGAATGAGTGAGTTACAGGGAGGAATTCCCAAATTAGGGAAAATATATTCAAATTTGTAGAACATCCCTCAGAGCCAGGTGACAATCAGCATATAAATACATACCGAATTTGCTTCTCCTCCACCTTTAGATAGCTGCAGAAGCTGTGGGCACCCTTGCTAGGACAAAAGACCTACATAAATCTCTACTTGGAAGCAGCAGAGAGGAGGCTGCAGGGCTGCCTCCCTGCACCACAGAATGAGTTTGGTAAACTGATTGTATTGCCACTGCCATGCTGCATCATAGTGTTGGAAACCCCTTGAACATCTCAGGCTGCTTGGAAGGAGAAACGGGGTAGAAATTGTGTGCCCTCTTCTACTGCATCTGTCTCATCTTAGCAGTATTGTGGGAGAAAGGGGAAAAGTCAATGACAGGGCTGTTAATCATAATTATTGGTAGCAGATAATGACAACATTATTCCCAGTTCTATAAAGCTTAGGCAATGCTGAATAATAAAAATCCCTTTATCCAGGAAAGGCAGTTCTCTTGACTGCAGCCACAATCAACACTATGGTTAAAAACTAAGGCTTTAATGAGGACTCTAAAATGTCCACTTCTACCTTGTACATAATTGAGAGAGTTTCCCTTTATGCCAGATTTGCTCTGTGGGGCCATGGAGCATGGAACCATTCAGGATTTTGGGGTGGATGGCTTACAAGGGAACTAGGCTTCCAGTAGTATACTAACAAGAATAAATAAGAGCACCACCTCCAACAGCTGTGTAGCTTTGCAGCCTCAGAACAGGATGCTGACAGCTTACCTGTTTCATTTGGTCTGCAGTGTCACCTTTTGTAGCTTTGTATGCCAGAGCCAGAGACGTTGAGGTGCAGAGTGGGGCAAAGATAATATTAGCTGTTTTGTCCTTCTCACATAGTTTTTTGAACATATCAACTGCAAAGGCAGTGTTTGCTAGTTGCAGAGCATCCATTGTCATCCTGAAACAGAAAAAGGAAATGAGAGGTGACTCAGAGTAGTTATGTAATTCTAGCTACTGCTGTGTCAGGGCTCAGAACACTGAAGAGGGTTTGAACATCAGGCCTGAGACCAGGCTTGAACCTTCAGGGAGAGGAGAGCTCCCAGACCCACTAAGTTTCAGAGCACACTGACAGCCTCTGTGGAGCAGGGAAGGTCTTACTCATGTCCAACTATGGAAATGCAAGGGATTCAGTAACAGCCCACATCTTCAGCTGACAATGCCACATCTTTACATGGAGCCCATGTTACCAGAAGCACTTGGGGCAATGTGGGTAGGTCAGAGTAATCCATACACATGGAGTCAAATTAGATCACAGTAATTTAATTTGTGTTTCATTTATAGTCTTAAAAACAGTTTATAAGATACTTTGCCTATGCTCTGGGCTCTCTTGGCTCTCAGATAGGCCTTTAATAGTTTCATAATCCATGGGTAATTGTTCATTAAAGCTTTAGCTTTTGTACACACCCTTCCTATGGAGGAATGATCTCCTCTTCTCTCTAACCTCACTGGAAGTCTCCAGAAAGGTCTCTGTCCTCATAGGTTAAGGTTGTCCTAGAAACTTAAAGGAGGCCTTCTAAATAAATGCTGCTGTATGTCCACTCATCACTTACACTGTTTTAACTGCAAATATTTTCCTAGCCATTCTTAATAACTGCAGTTGCCATAGGGCTTCTTAGATGATCTACGCAGTCAGGAATGAGAAGGGTGGCACCCGAGGGGGCAGGAGCTGCAGTGTGTGCTCTGGGCAAGTCAGACACTATTCCCATCTTCCAGACTGCTTTCTTACACCTGTAGTTGCCCTTTGGTGCATGCATGTTTGTGTAGACTGAAGAGAGCAAGACTGAACTACACAAGTCTTAACTTTAGACCAGCAGGCACACAGAAGACAACCCCTTTGGCATAGTGAATTTGATAGTACACTGCCCTAAATGTCACATATCCCTGAAAAAAAAGGGCAATCTTTAAAACTGGTGTTAAACAGCTCCATCAAAGCTAGTGAGGGAGACAGAAAGAAAATGGAAAATATGAATATTGGAAAATACTTCTAAAGGCATAAGATTTCACACAGAACCTAAAAGGCATCTCCAGCATTTGGTTTTTCTAGGGGAAAAAAGGGAAAACAGCAGAATAAATACTATGTGGAAGGGTGATTTTGAAAAGATGTGTTCTTAGCCAGACACATACTTCTCTACTTTTGCATTTCAGGCTCTGACACTGAAGATTTAGGGCTCCTACTTTATCCTATTATGACAAGGAAAAGTCAGATATTTCTTACATTGGTAGGAGGTCTGCTCATCTTTTGAGATGGACTCATCTTATGGACAGGTGATCCTCTTATACCTCTCTGGGGAAACCTTACTTGACTACCCCTCTGAAATGCCTGTACACCAAACCACACACCATGGGGAATGAACAAGAAGAACTAGAGGTGTGGGTGTGATGACAGGGCCATGATCTCACTGCAGTTATGGGGACGTGGTGGGATGGCACACATGACTGGAATGCTGTCAGGGATGGCTAGGTACTGTTAAAGAAAGACAGGCCAGCAATGCAAGGTGGTGGAGTTGCTCTTTATGTGAGAGAGAAACTTGAATGTATTGAGCTCTGCCCGGGGCAGGGGGAAGAAGAAAGACTTGAAAGCCCATGGGTAAGAACTAAGGAGCAGTCTAATAATGGGTGACATTGTAGTGGGTGTTTACTGTAGGCCACCTGATTGGGAAATTGATGAGGGCTTTTACAGGCAGCTTAAATCACCCTTGTCATCACACACCCTGATTATTATGGGGGACTTCAGCTGCCATGATATTTGTCAGAAAGGCAACACAGCACAACCAATCCAAAAGGTTCCTGCAGTGCATTGATGATTCTTTGACATAGGTCACGGAGGACCCTATGAGGAGAGGTGAACTGTTGAACCTTGTGCTAACGAACAAAGGTCTGATTGGGGATGGAAGATTGGAGGCAGCCTTGACTGCAGTGACCATGAGATGGTTCAGGATCATGTGAGAAGTAGCAGCATAGTAAGTAAGATTCAAACACTGAACTTCAGGGGAGATGACTTTGACCACTTCAGACACCTATTACCCGTCTCTGTCCAGTCAACTAGACCATGGCACTAAGTGCCTCATCCAGACTTTTCTTGAACACCTCCAGGGATAGCAACTCCACCACCTCCCTGGGCAGCCCATTCCTGTGCAACCTGATCTAGACATACCTGCTTTAGCAGGGGGCTTGGACTGGATGATCTCCTGAAATGCATTCCAACCCTTGCCATTCTGTGATATGTTTCCTGTAGCTCACTACTTAATACTGCCATCTCAACATTTACTTTTCCTAGTTCATATCATTTACATCACAGCCAGGAAAAATCTCATTGGGTGAGGACAGAAAGTTATGAGAAGAAAGGGGAAGGTGGAACTCAGGGACAAGGAACTGTTTCCAGCAAGGTAGCATTCTTGACTGTTCACTGTGATCCTGGTTAGGAAAAGCATTTTGAATGAGAATAGTCTCTTATTTTTATGCCTGTGCCATACTAGCCAAACTTAGCTGCACATCTGACACCACTGTAAAGACACACTGTGGAGTGTTCCTGGTACTTGACAGTTGCAAATGACTTCCAAATCATTTGTGATGTTTATACACTTTGATAGGAGTAAAAAAAAAATGTGTGCATCATTTACCTGTGAAGAGGAGAGAAAGAGCTTAGATTTACTCCCAAAGCCTGTTTGGGTAGAGGAGGCTTTTTCCAAAATAAATTCTCTTTTATTTTTACTAACTTATACACGTTCTTGGATAAGTTTGGTAAAGCAGTTGATTTATTTGGCAGCTGGCTTGGTTTGAGCTTAAAGATGCTGCCTAAAAGGTTAATGAAATGCATTGCTTAATCTTATTAAGCAAAAGAGAGAGGGAGGAAAAAAAAAGATAACTGGAACAAACCCAAGGCTTTTTAAATCCACGTTTGAAAAGCACATCTAACCAGCACTGCACTCTTAACAAGCCCAGCAGCTGCTTGGGCAAGAGGAATTATTCATGTGAGATCCCATTTGACAGTGTCAGCAGGTCATGAGCTGATGTCAGAGAGCTTACGGGCGTAAAGGGAGAACTGAGAGCCAGCCCAGCACTGCAGCCATCTCTCTCTCAATCACAGAGCTGCAATTTCTCATGCAGGAAGGCGACTGCTTACCAGAAAAGCCAAGCTTGCCAGGAACCCTGGGCACAAAACACACCTTAAAGGAGGACAGCTTTGGGCAAAACAGTGGTGAAAAGCAGATGAAACTAATTTGAAGGATTGAGACTACTCATGAGGGAATGTGCTGGTTTGAGGCTAGTTGGAATATTATAATGAGAGAAATTAGATCGTTGGCTGTAAAAAGAAAATAATGATGAAGTCTGTATCATTCACTGGTTTGCTAGCAGGGATAGAAAGCCAAAGTATAAACAGTATGTCCCTCTTTTGCCTCGGAGCACTTGCTCCCTTCACTTCTTTGCTCTGCTCTAGTATCTTCCACTATCAGATAACAAAGTAAGATTTGCTGGTTATTTTTTTCAGTCTGGGAAATAAGAGGGGGAGAGAGAGGGTGGCTTTGAGTCCCTTCTAGGCTTGTTTGTCCTAGAGGGAATTTGGATTTATGTGTAATTCCTAAATTGTATATAGCTTTATCTTACTTCCAAGCCATCTAAGCTGGTCTGGTAAATTTCAGTAGTGGGGTGGGGGGGAAAGTTGGAACAAGAAGGGGAAAGGAGAAAACTGTCATTTAAAATGCTTCTCTGCAGTTGCTCATCCCAGACATGCAGCTTTGTGCCTCTGCACGTCTTAAGCTCCCTTGCACAGGATACCTCTTACCTTCCCAATTAACTCAACCATTCACACGTCAGCACCAAATACATGCATATACTTTGTTTACTTCTCCCACCCCAGGTAGAATGTGAAGATTTGGGCAAGTACCAACTTCCCAGGCGTTTCTTACTGAGGAGCTGGTGGAAAGTTACCCAGGGAACCATGAATGTGTCATTCAACATCTACCACCCTCATGTAGACAAACAATAGGAAGACTCTCACAAAGCAAAATGAGGCATGCAGTTCACTTGGGGAAAAAAACTCTTGTCTGCTAGTGAAGTAGAAGATCATCCTTTAGTGCTGGATAGCCTAAGATTATTCTATTTAGGCCTCCAGATCTTCCTCACAGGCTAAAAAAAAAAAAAATCAGTATGCTTAAAAGTTCCTTTCTGCCTTAAAATTGCAAATGCTATGCTGCTGCTCTAACATTTGTACTTTGAGTTATATTGGCAAACTTAGGGTGATTTTTGTGTATGTGCTATAAGTGTTTTGCTTCCTTGGACCACAGAAGATTCAGAATAAGAAAATAGGAAATTTTGCAAAATGCAGTGAAACTCCTCTGCCTTTTGCCAGTGAAAAGCTGTACCACAGCTTAAAAACTCTTCTTTACAGACCTCATTGGTAACTCTGATACTGTTCATGTTGAGTCATTCTCTGTAAAGTTTAGATGTTCCTTTTCAGTGAGGAAAATGGGAAGTGAAAATGTTGAACCTTTTGTTCATCCAACAACTGCTGGTAGGCTAAAAGCTTGTGCTGTGCTGAATGAAACTATTTCTGGTTGTGGTAATGCTCTCCATTATTATAATGGCTTTCTTTTAGTGCTCCTCTAATAATAGCCCATTCAGAGAATTTTATTGGGGGGGGGGGGGGGGGGGGGGAGGGGAAGCTCTGTTTCACTCCATCTAGGTTTAGCTCATATTCAGGGCTAAAGTATAGCAGTTGCTGTTATCACCCAGTAACCCTTCCTGAGCAGCAAAGAGAATTGTCAAAAGAAGACTCATGTATTGAAATGAAAATAATGAAAGAACAATGCCAGCATCAATGCCACTACAAAGAATTCAAAGCTATACTCAGTAAAGGTACAATGGTCACAATAAACAGGAAAGCAGTCCTCAGGACCAGGAGACACTCCCCATCCCCAGCAAATTTCTTCCTTTATAGTGAGCATGAAGTTTACGGTATGGGATACACCTTTTAGCCAACTCCTGGATGGCTAACACCATCTCTTAGCATTCAGCTGCTCCTGTTAACAGCTTGCATACCATTGCTGGCCTATGATTCTGGCCCAGCAAACCCATGGCACACCCTTAATCTTGAACGATGGGCTGGATAGCAACAAATGATCTCTCTTCTACCATCTTTTTCAGCTGCATCTGGTCAGTCGGGTGTTTATTTCTCCATGTATTAATGAGATTTAGGAGATCATGACATTCAGATTCTTGAAAATCATTTACTGTATTAAGCATTACAAAATCTCAAATCTTGTTAAAGCTTTGAGTGTCTCAAGCCCTGTCAGTTGAAACCAGTTCCAGTCAAGCTCCTGTCAAGAACTTCAACCCATTAGGACCGGCCAGAAAGAGTTCAGCAGAGAGCCATGAGGATGACTGGGGGACTTGAGCCTCTCCCCTATGAAGTCAGACTGAGAGCTCTGAGGCTGTTTAGTCTGGAGAAGAAAAGACTGAGAGTAGATCTCATCAATGTCTATAAATATCTGAGGGGTGGCTGTCAAGTGGATGGGGGTAATCTTTTTTTGGTGGCGAGCAGCAATAACCCAAGGAGCAACAGCTACAAAGTGGAACATAGAAGGTTTCACCTCAAGAGTGATGGTGACAGAGCAGTGGAACAGGCTGCCCAGAGAGGTTGTGGAGTCTCCTCTGGAGACATTCAAAACCCACCTGGATTCATTCCTGTGTGAACTACCATAGAGGATCCTGTCTTGGCAGGGGGGTTGGAGTTGATGATCTCTGGAGGTCACTTCCAACCCCTAAGGTGCTGTAATTCTGTGATTCTGTGATTAGTTACCCACTAGCAGTCTTAGATACGAGCTCCTGCATCAGTAATCACAGGGAACCCTCAAACAGGGAGGAGTCAGAAAACTGAAAATTCAATTTGGAAAAGGTGTGCTGAATGGATTCTTGCTGAGTCTTTCCTTGCCTGGGAAAGATGTTTGTCAGCATTTCCAGAGAGGCCTGCAGCACTGGGGCATCTTCTAAGCACACCTAGCTTGTGATCCACCCAGCTTTGCTTTAAACTCTGACTCTGCCACAACATTATAGAAACACTTTCAGACACTGGAGGGAGCTGAAAGGCAACCAAACCAGTTTAGAATAATCTGCTTTAAACTTGTTTATTGGTGTAAGACAGAGGTTTTGCTTAGTCACTCTTGAATGGACAACAACAATAAAAACAAACAAACAAATAAACACGCAAACCAAAATACACACACCCCCAAAAAGCCAAAGAGGCTTCGTTTGCTGTCTGCTTACTAAGAGAAAAGCTAAATGGAGCTTATCCTTTAAAAAATATCATCAGGGAAATAGCCATGTCTCTGTGGAAAATCAGCTTGTCAGACATTATCTATCAAGTAAGGATAATTTGATAAAGCAGAGCAAGTATTGATTTCATTCTTGCCTCAGTGAATCAGTTCTGCCAGCAGAAGACACCTGTGGCAGATAAAGCATGGGCAGCACTGCACACCCAATGCTGACAGGCCATGTGGGTTTTACAGAGCAGGAGCTGTGAGTGCCAGCCCTGTAATCAGTCCTCCAAACAAACTTCAACTGAGAGGGTAAATTAAATGAAACAAAGCCCACACATGTTTCATAAGCGAGGCATTAATATTTGAAGCTAGCTCAAGCATTTATCTTGACCCTACTTCATCCCTCTTCAGCAAACACAACATAAAGAAACCGAAAGACTTTCTGAGAGCCCTTTCTTCTTACTTCTACACAAATGACAACTCTCTACCTGCTTGACTACCTGGTTGTGCAGCAAGGACACAATTGCCTCTGAACAGATATTTCTTTGAGGAGCACACGACATCAGGCTCATGTGAGACTGAAGTGTCTTGTATGTTTGGAGAAAAAGCACTCTCAGTGATACAGCAGGGAGTGTCACTGCAAGGAGAGAGAGAAACAGCCACCACAGCATGCTTTGTTGTACCTCAGTGGCAGCGACTTCTTCAAACTGAATGGTCAGACTGAAAGTAAATTGGTAATTACTGGACCTGAGTTCCTGCTCTTGACTTTAAACAAGTGCAGATTAGTCACTTGATTAATAACTCAAAGTAAACAGAGCAGAGCGTACACACCTTTGCAGGCAAGGAGAGGAATATTCCTCTGAACAGAGGCGTACAAAACAGTCTAAGTCCTGCTTTGCCACAGGAAGCATTTTCAGAGCCTGACACACCACATGCTTTTTGTGATATGGGGAAAGCCATCTGCAACACAGCACCATCTTTTACTAATGCCTAGTGTCCTGGTTGTCTCACCCGCCACATCCGATTCCCTGCTTCCAATGAATCTTTCCAGGGGAAAGGAATATAGCCTTGTAAATGCAGTGATTCTCTGACAAAACCAAAGTGCTTAGGAAGCTCAGGAAAGCTTTGACACTCCTTCAATTCCACCTCCTATCTTTTCGTACGAATATCCTTATCCTGCTCCCTCCACATGATCACGATTCACAGTGGAAGTTTGTTAGCTGTTAGTTAGGCACCAATTAAAGTGTCAGAGGAAGAAAGAAAACAAAAACAAACCAAAAAAGAGCCCTACTTACTTTGCAAGGCTCTAATCCTGGTGAAGGAATCAATGAAACGGATACAGCACGAAGAGGTCGCTAGCCGTGGTGAAACCTTGCTGAGCAGAAGTCTCTTAGCTTGCCTGCGTGCCTCAATTTGTGCAGTCCCACACACCGCACACTCCCTCTCACTCTCGCTTTCTTTTTTTTTCCCCTCCCTTAATCAGTCTTAGTGGCAACTCCTACACTGGAGGAGAAAATGATTCACACCAGAGTTGTCTTTGCCTGCCCAGCTACTGATGACAACAAGCTCTGGCAGGAAAGAGCAGCCTTTGTGCATTGCCTACGGCAAGTGCAGTACAAAAGGCACGAAGCAAGAATGAACCAAGACGGTGAGGGTGAGACTATGGCAGCAGATGAGCATTGAAAAGACCTTCTGAGCAAAAGCAATACTCCAAGTTACATTCGAGTTGCTGCTATTTGCAGAAAAAACGTAATTGTGAAAAAGACACCCAGGGAGACAACCAAAACGTCTAGGGAGTGCATGGCTGTAGGCTTTGCATCTCTATGTGTCTTAACTCTGCCTTTGTAAAGGGCATATGTGTGTATTTGGTTGCCCTTAAAGCCCAAAGCCATACTGGAGCTAACACTCAAGGAAAATATCTGTCGTCTTTGTTGCCTTAAAGCAAGAGCTTCCTCCCATAGGCAGACAGGTCCTCTGCAAGGGAGGGATGGGAACAGAAAGCCTCATCCCTTCAGTACAAGGGGCAATGGGTGCAAGTTGAGGCATAGGAAGTTCCATGGAAACATGAGAGGAATTTTTTTTACTGTGAGAGTGACAGAACACTGGAACAGGCTGCCCAGGGGAGCTGTGGAGTCTTCCTCTCTGCAGATATTGAAAACCTGCCTAGACGTGTTCCTGTGTGGTCTGGTATAGGTGATCCTGCTCTGCAGGGGGGTTGGACTCAATGATCCCTTCCAGCCCCTGACATTCACCCCTAGGATGCCTATTGCTGAGTTCACATCATACAGTCCACATAACTACTGACAGATGTGGCAGGGGGAGAGAAGAAAGAGAGAGAAGTGATGCTGTAGCCCACCAAAGTCTGTTTATATTTCAAAGATACACATTCAGATCTTAGCAAGGAAGAGGTGGCCTATCCCTGCTCCACAGCATTCCCTGGTTGGGCAGCTAAGCTGTCTGCAGTAGGGAACACCAGCAAGTACTCCCTGGAAAGCCATGGCTACGCTTCAGTCCCCATGAAGAAATGGTGGGCTACACCACAGGCACAGCTCAAGCTCACACTTCAATAACCTCTGGTGGCCCTGCATACTTTTAGGCTACAAAAGGTAAAAGGTAGTTGAGTTTGCATTCAGATTTGCAGTGCTGGCATGCTCCACTGCCCAGATGAAAGGGCTAGGAAACCAAAGGATTTGTTTTCACCACCGACACAGTGCCTCCATGGTGACGGTGGGAATTGGGAAGCTGTTCTCTCTGTCTAGAATGACACGTTCCTGTGTTGCTTTGAGCATAAATATTACCACAGTGTCCTGATTAGGTCCTACCCATGCTTCCTTCCAAAAGCCTCCCAAACTTCTATTATCCAAAGGAAATTGTATTTTACTTACTGCTGTGATGCAGATAGGGTTCACCTTCCAGCATTTCCAGACAACAAATTTAAATGTCTTATGCTGTGCCATTAGTCAGTTCACAACAAAGACAAGGAGTGGATATGTTTAAGTATCAAAATAAGATACAGGCCAGCTGGCTAAATTGTGACATCTGGACCATCATTCCATGTATCCAATTATGCCTTCTGTAGGAGAAATTGTTTTGAAAACCCACAATAATGCTGGCTACCAGACTCTTCTTACAGACCTGCAGGTAATCTAAACCCAAACATTGTCATCTCTGCAGGAGTAAACTTTCCTTCAGACTCAGGTCTACCAAGTAGGTTCACTGTAAAGTGACTCAGGAGCTTCTGGATAAGCTGCAGGTACATGGTCAGTAGAGAGACGGCGTTAACAGAAACAGCACAACTCAGCAGATCCCTTTCCTTGCTAGTGATACATGGGAAACAGAGACACAAGTAGGTACACTGGTTTCTTTTAAAGGGTGGGCAATGGAAAAAAAAAGAAAGGATTCTACATTGCCAAGCTAGTGGTGTTTAAACATCACTTACCCTCCACCAGATTGAGGTCTAGCACTACATAGCTGTATGGAATCCTTCAACCCTGCCTAGTTACTGATGAGAAATTAATCATTTCTGCTCATGGTGCCAAGAAACTAATAATCATTGCTGCAGTTGTGATGATTCAGATGGAGGGGTCCACACTGGGACTGGTAACTGAGTAGCTAGGAGGACAGCCCTGTTTCTCCCAAGAATGTGTATTTTGGGCTTGTTTGCTGTTGGAGGTAATGTTAAAATAATGGTGAATTCCTAATAGCTTCTTGTTCTTATTTCTGAGAATTGCTGACATATGACTGATGAAGATGTGGAAAAACAGAAGATGCTAACTTGAAAAGCAGAATATGCTTAACCTAAAGTAGTTGAGGCTTGCAAGAGAGAAGTGAAGCAACTCTCACTCTCTCAGTCTGACTAAACGCCAGTTACTTGCATCAGCTTCCCAAGCTCCTGCATTTACCTTTCACTAAATTATTACTACTGTTGTTCAGTTTGACCTCAGAGTATTTTCAATATACACCTTATACACCTGTATTTCTGTCAGGTATAACAGAAGTAGTGACAGGATTTTTCCTTATTAAAGAAAAAACCTCAAAACTGTTTTTAAGTCCTCTGTGAATTGGACACTTCCTGCTGTGGTATTTATCTCAGAAAATAAGGTCAAGATACTGGATGTGTGACATGGAACACTTTGAATATTAAAGTCTGAAGCCTTGTAACACTGCCAAGTTACAATCTACTGATAAACCAACAACTGAGATCTTGACCTCACTCTTCCAGGCCTTCAACAGCCCAATATAAAACACAAACTAAGATGCTGCTGCATGCTAGGATCCAGCAGTTAAAAATGCTTGTCCTTGCCTATGGACCAGTAAGCCAGACACGCTTCATTGTAAAAGGGATGCAACCAGCCAGGTGACTCTCCTGTTACTCAGCCTGCTTTTGGCCCTTGCTCCCATCGGCTCTCCCTGCCACTCCCTCTGAACACCTCCGAGTGCTTGTTCGTACATGCTGCTGAATTGGAAAGGAAAACAGCCTTCTCTCTGCTCGTTGAAAAGGCTCATTCGGGGGAAGGGAAATAATCCTGCTGCTCAAAACAGCGTGGAGAACTAATTCAACTATTTCCAAGCCTCAAAGAATCCACTGCAGTCTTTTTTTTCTTTCCTTCTCCCAAACTCACTAATGCTCAGTGTGTGCCTGATTGCAATTAGTGCTGTCATGCTTTGGGGACCACAGGGGAAATCATCTACAAGTGGGCCTGAATAACAAGTGGAACCAACTGGTGCATTCTTTCTACACTGCCAGTCATGAAAAGTCTTCTAACTGAGTTACAGCTCTCACGAGAAGCTTTGGATCTTGCAAGGAAGCCAATGACAGGGTGTCATTCATACACTTCTGTTTTGAGTCAGGGACCCCCAATTTTAACATGATTATAAATATTCAAAGGTCAAGACTGTGGTGCCTGCTAACATACACACAAGAACTTTTCATATTCCTCACATAAGATGGGTCTAGATTACTGTTTAGCAGAACAATTCGCATTTAAAGTAAGCCATAGGCAAAATATTTTGCAAGTCCATAAGAAATACTAGCAAAAAGCAGAGAGTTATGAACCACAAGCTCATCTGCAATAAAAGCAGCACAATAATAAAGTGCTATTGTATGGGTCCAATGAGACAGATATAACCTGAAGAGTAAGAAGCTGTCTCTCCTTTTTCTCTCTCTTCCCAAAGCATTTGCACTGGTAGGCATAAAGGATAGTGTCACATAGCAACCCACTGATTCAAGGTGTGTAGTAGCAATACGGTTTTCCTCAGACACGTCTGCTGACATAGAAGTATTACTCACTGGTGATTACTTCTAATAACAGGCAGGAAATTCATTCTCATACTTAACATGTACTCACTTTTGGGTTTTTTTTAATGACACTGATCCTGACTGGGGTATACATTTCACTTGGAAAAAAAAATCAGTAGGCAACCAAACAACTGGCAGCTTTGGATGAGAACAAAGCCTTTAATTTGGCAAATGCAAAATCAATAATCCCATGTGCTGGAATCGGGTTCTTGAGGATTTTCCTTAAAGGCATTGCTCCCAACACTTAGCACCAGGCATAATGCTTGGTGTAATACAAATAAATCACCTTGAGAGATAGATTTGACTGACTAGTTGGGTGTAATACAAATAAATCACCTTGAGAGATAGATTTGACTGACTAGTTGGGTGTAATACAAATAAATCACCTTGAGAGATAGATTTGACTGACTAGTTGGTCTGTGAAAATAGTCTCACAGTATGACTAGGAAGTTGTAAAGGGTTAACCCTCCTGAGGGAGTGGTCTTGACCCTGAGCCCAGGTCCTCCTGACCCCTCGCTGGGGGTGGGAGGGAACACTACCAGGTGTGGTGGTTAGCCCACTCCCACGTCCTGTCAAGACCCCTATAAAAAACAGAGGAACTTCTCATTTCTTTCTTGCTTGCCCTGCCTCCCTGCCTGACTGCCGCAGGCTTCAATGCCATATCAGAAGAAGAGACAGGGAGAAGCAAGCTTGATGCAAGCAAGTTCCAAATCTGTTTATTGCATTCCAAACATGTGTTTTTAGACCTTTCATCAGAAGGCTGCAAACTGTACTAAACTGCAATTGGCTACAGGTACTTGCATTAGAAATGACACACTAATTGGCATAGACATTTGTCCTATTCTCTCAGCAACACATATATTGCGTCTAAGCATTCTGTCAGCAGAGATAGGCAAAAACCACAGGCTCCAGCCTTACCTTTGTTTATATTTGTTATACCATTCTCTAAGGTCATCCCAACCTTCTACTTTAACTCAGCACGTAGTGAGCTCGTGCACTCTCGCCTGTGCATGGCTCATGTTCCACTCTTTCAATTTCCAACAGCTGTACCACAGTCAGACAAGTCTGCAGAATCACTGTGTTTAATGTCACTGTACCCAACACCTGACAGCATCACCATCCTCTTTCCTGCTACTCTTTGTCTTACCACGTGGCCATAAGCCACGAGGCAGACAAACTCATTGCCATCAATCTGGTTGTATTTACATATTTTGTATCTTGCTTTTCCCCTCCCTATAACTTTTATACCTCCCCTACTTCCAATAAATACCTTTTATTTATTGTTTTTTTTTCTTTTAACTTCCAAATCAAAGTGAGACTATTTGGGTGTGTTATACCTTCTCTACACGCAATTCCTTTTCTTTGGAAAAAGGGGGAAGAGAGAAAAGCATCCTAGAGATTGTTATTGGTTGTATTAACTATATTTGAGTCTCTGGGAAATTGAAACTAGCACTGAGACAGAAGTCAAAATGCAAGGGGAAATCCATAGGTGTAAAAGAGCCAAACCCCTTTATGTGGTATTGTCAAACTTTCTTTTTTTCCCACTGCACCAAGGCTGAGATTCTGTGAAACAAAAGCAGAGAGACAATGCTTTGGACTGAATATTTCTCACTAAAGCACCTGTGATCCCCTCCTTCCAGGGAGACAAAGTGTGGTGGTTTGGCCCAGGTCCCTTTAAGAAGGCCACGGAGTGCTCCAGGAGGACCAGAGAGGTCCAGGAGGAGGATCCCAGACATGTAGTTTTTGTTGTTCAATCCCATACTCCTGCTGTCGCTTTAGAAGTAGGCAGCAAAGCCAAATCTCTCTCTTTTCTCTCCCTTCCATTGGCTCTCCAGAGGGAGTCTTATCTGGCAGCTAATGGGGGAGTAGCCTGCCTGTGGCCTTCAAGGCTGCAGCAGATTCCTTGCTGTGCAATCAAGGATGTTTGGCCCTAATGGGAAGTGAGCACTGGGGTTAGCTGGTTGAGCTTGGCTGGGGGAAGGTTCATTCTCATGTATCCTCTGTCTGTAGTAGGTGTTAAGGATTCATATATCCATTTTTTTTCCCCTGCACATCTTCAAATACACTTTTCTCTATTCATAGAATCAGGCAGGTTGGAAGAGACCTCCAAGATCATCCAGTCCAACCTAGCACCCAGCCCTGTCCAATCAACCAGACCATGGCACTAAGTGCCCCATCCAGGCTTTGCCTGAACACCTCCATGGACGGTGACTCCACCACCTCCCTGGGCATCCCATTCCAATGCCAATCACTCTCTCTGGCAAGAACTTCCTCCCCAGGCACAACTTGAGACTGTGTTCCTGTTGTGGCAGGCCTGATGGGCCAGAAGTAGGCTTATACCTGTACTGGCTTGCCCAGGCACGTTTTTCTCCTCGGGTAAACAAGGTACACACATGCTTAACTGGTGTCTGCCTTGTGTAAGGCCTATGTTTTTCCCAAATTTGGGTAAATACTCACTTTACTGCAACCACCTTACCCATGTAGCATTGATGGGGCTTTCCCTACATATCCACAATATATTGTGCTTGAACTGTAGAACTGTGGAGGACCTCAACTAGTGAATTATTGGCATCATTACAATCCATCAGTAAGCTTCTAATTGAGCATAGGAGCAGTGTTAGAGTTCTGTTTCCCTTGTCTAGCAAAATCCCATCTATATGGGGATAAGATTGCTCTGAGATAAATGTGGAAACTCTAAAGGGAGGAGAACACATTGACATGAAGTAACTCAGTAGAAGTACCTTTCCCAAGAGGATTCAAGGGAGCAGGCAGTCCTCTCCCTCAGACACAAAAATACTTTTAACTCAGAACTTCACCAGTTTCTGGAAGAGATTCCATGACCTTCCGTGTCCACCATAGCAGACCTGGACTCTAGCATACAGCTTCCCTTCCACCTTTTGGTATCTAATGGTCCCTAAAGTGTCTCTCAGCATACAGAGGAAAGGAGTATGAGAACTGGGGTTGGTTTTTCTCCCCTCTTCTTTTTATCCATTGTCATCAGTGAGTCACTTTATTCTGTAACCCAAGTAGTTATTTGTCTGTGTGATTAATGCAGACAAAGGCCCACACTTTCCCAGAGTTGCTTATTGCAGTTTCATAACCTGGGTATATGCATATTAAAGGAAAACAGAAGCTTAAAACCAGTATTTGCTGAAGACTTCACTGGAAATGGGTGTTCATAGGTTGAATTTTCTCCCTCTCTGTGTTTTCAGTGGAGGACAGAGAGAAAGCTTTTATTTATCCCTGAACATGGCTAAAATGAGGCATGACATGTTCATGTTTGCTTCTCTGGCTGGTCTTTGGCAAATCTGGCAATCAAATCAGTGTGCATTCTTAGCCACTACTTGAAGGAGCACAGCCTGCACTTTGTATGATCAGTAAATGAGAGAAGTTACACCTGCAAATCTTGACTTCCAGATGTAAAACTTAATGGTCCAAAACCTCAGCTAATGTAAACTAACTGGTGCCCATAAAAGCAAAGGAACTGTTCCCATATGCAGCAGTTGATCAGCTCATATCACCACTAACCCAGGAGTACTAGACTTGCATCAGAAAACACATTACAAAGAATATTATGGGAAATAGTGTAAAAAAAGTTTTAATTTTAAAAGACTTATTCTGTGTTTTACAAAAGAAAGTGCTGGGAGGTGCTAATAGAATGTTTCCTTTTCACCTTTTCAGCTACATTTACCCAGATGATAGGTAACCTACAGAGAAGTCATTGTCCTCAGTCCTTCTGAGATCTAATGGTCCCATTAAACCCTATGGGGAAATTCCATGCATATTCCAGGAAACTAAAACTTATTATCACAATAGCATTAACATTTATATAAAAGGAGTAGGATGTAAAGATGTAATTAGGTCTGTAGGAACTTGTGGTAGTACAAATACTCAGCCATCTGTTTGGCTGAGGTCAGGATTCAAAGCCCACTGTGAAGGTGACTGCTGGCTTCAGTGGAGTTCAGGTAAAACAAAGCAACAGACTTGTTAGTGAGAACTGTATTGAGAGTTGTGGACAAAGTGTTGTACATGTGGAAGGAATATAGACAGTTTATGGCAGAATAATAGCCCAGTTCAAAGAGCTTCCTGCTTAAGATGAAAATTATTCTGCCAAGAGTAGCTCAGCTGAAGAGAAAGTTAAATGACTTATCTATCCAGTTTCTGCTCCTTTCCATACAAGACCTAATTAAAAGGCTTAGGGATTAATAAAGAGGGATCTGTGATGGAAATGCTAGCCCAGAAATCTAGTGCAGACTAGACTGCAGTAGCTGCACAGCCTGCTACTCCTCGTATGATTGACTGCCTTTAGTAGCTGTGGGACTTCTTGTGCTGCCCTGAGTCTGCACAAGCAAGAAGTGCAGCAGCAAGTGTCTCACCAGTGCTCATCCTCCTGTACACTGCCACTGCATCTTCCATACTGTGGAAAGAGATAACACTGTACTTGGAAGACACCTTAGATGACATCCTCCCACCACAGGATCACAGGATGTTAAGGGCTGGCAGGGAGCCTCCAGACATCATCGAGTCCAACTCCCCTGCCAGAGCAGGACCATATAATCTAATGCAGCTCACACAGGAATGCATCCAGATGGGTCTTGAAAGTCTCCAGAGAAGGAGATTCCACAACCTCTCTGGGAAGCCTGTTCCAGTGCTCCTTGACCCTTACAGTAAAGAAGTTCTTCCTCATGAACTAAGTGGTCTTTCTGCACTTAAGGTCTTCTGCAGCTTTGAAGCAGAGGGCATGGTTAGACACTTCTTAAAATACCATTTTGAAGAAAATTACAAACTACCATTCAGAAGGAAAACTACTTGAAGGAACTGCACTGTGTCTAGTCTCAGACCAGTTCTCTTCCCCTTTATCTCCTTGTTCGGGCTGCAAGTCATTCAGTAGTGTTGTAAACACTGCTCTCTACAGTCACGGAAGCAAAATACCACTTCGAGTTTAGCAGGAGAATAAAGTCTGCTGGGACTGTCAAAGGTAGCATATCATTTTTAAAACCTAGTCATTGTCGACTTTAAGCTCCTATCTGTGGTTAAACTATACCAGTTGCTCTGTCACCTGATGATCCCTCTCCAACAGAGAAAGGAAATGAGGAAAAGGAGAGAAGACCTGAGAGTTGTAATGAAAATGGATTTAATGAAACAGCAAAATGGGTAGCAGTGCCAACATAAAGTACACAAAGATATACTTAGTCCAAAAAAGATACAGTGGTCACACTGCACCAAAGTATTCCTGAATCTACATCTCTTCCATCATGCACAAAGTCTTCATCAAAAGGATTTTATTCCATTTAGTCTCCATGAGTTAGCAAGACCAAACATTTGAAATGAAAGAGGTGAAATGTTCATCTTTGGCTTGTACACAGAATGCCAACAAGAGTGTCCCTTTCTGGTAAGTTCATGATGAGGACGGCCTAAGAAACCCCCAGTGCATGGGTCAAGTATTACTCCTGAAGACAACACAGGTAAAGCTATGAAAAATACTGTTCCAGATAAGAATCATAAAATCACAGAATTGTCAGGGCTCAAAAGGACCTCAAGGATCATCCAGTTCCAACCCCACTGCCATGGGCAAGGACACCTCACACTAGATCAGGTTGCTCAGAGCCCTATCCAGCCTGGCCTTAAAGACCTCCAGGGATGGGGCTTCCACCACCTCCCAGGGCAACCTGTTCCAGTGTCTCACCACCCTCATGGTGAAGAACTTCTTCCTAACATCCAGTCTGAATCTACCCACTTCTACTTTTGCTCCATTCCCCCTAAGCCTATCAATACTGACACCCTAAAAAGTCCCTCCCCAGCTTTAGTGTAGGGCCCCCTCAGATACTAGAGGGCCATAATAAGGTCTTTTTGGAGCCTTCTCTTCTCCAGACTGAACAGCTCCAACTCTCTCAGTCTGGCTCCATAGGAGAGGAGCTCCAGCCTTCTGATTATCCACATGTCCCTTCTCTAGACACGTTCCAGCATGTCCAGATCTTTCTTGTAATAGGGACTCCAGAACTGGACACAGTCCTCCAGGTGAGGTCTCAGTAGAGGTGGAGAATCACCTCCCTCAACCTGCTGGACACACTTCTCTTAATGCAGCCTAAAAATCTAAGAAAACCTAAGAAAACCCTAAGGAAAAGAAAAATCTTCCCCAGGAATGTCTAGCTACTTCTCAGCTGCCACAGTGGAGAAGAACTGCAGGTATGAGGCCTGGCTGTGCTGCAGTCTTGATTTGTTTATTGATGTCTCCATGCACTGTGGACCCCTTTCTTCCATACCAAGACATGGTAGCAGGAAGAGTTCTCCATGGCAGCTTACTCAGCCTTAAGAAACACAGGAGATCATGCATGCCTGCTCCAGTCATAGCCATGTGAGTAACAGTGTCCCAGGACATGAGGAGATGAGCTCAGCTGAGGACAACAGCTACCTGTATCAACATCTTTATTAGGTTTTATTTTCAGTACCCTTAGCTGTACACAGTCATTGTGATATGGATTCTTAGTATATGGTAACACAGGAATTTCAGCTCTGGCAAGTATCAGATAATATAACCATACTTGTCCCTCAAATAGAAGAAATAGCCTTGACATGACACTAGCTTCACAGGAATTAATCTTGATGTCATTACTCAGCATTCAGCCAGTCTCTCCTCAGGCAAAACCAGCAGCAAAGTCACATTGTAGCAGGAACTCTGTATGAGTAAGGCTTAGGTAAAGAATGCAAGATTTGGCCTGTTATCTGTAAAGACACAGATGCCTTTCCTAATTTTTTTCAGTCTCATCCACATTTGCAGAAACCAGCTGCTTTTTCTAGAGTTTCAGAGGCTAGTTCAAGCATGACTGGAGAGGCATTCACTACTTAGACACTTGTGACATCCTTATTGTTTTAGGCCCAGGTCTAAAGTCTAAATATAGCATCACAGGTTTGAAAGTTGTGGGTACAGATGACTCAGCCAGAAATGTTAGTGACAAAAGCATATCTGGGAATACTCTGTTATGATAATCAGAATGAGAAGGTAAAGACAGAAGGGTAATTATATTTCCAACGGAGCAGTGTGGTTAAATGTAGACCAAAGGCTTTGTGATCACAAAAACACAGAATCCCCATGGTTGGAAAAGACCTCAAAGATCATCAGAGGGCTTTAAATACATCCAGGGATGAGGATTCAAGCAATTCCCTAGGCAGCCTGTTCCTGTCTTTAACAACCCTTCTGTATAGAGGTTTTCCCTAATGTCTAGCCTAACCTGCCCTGGTCTAACTTGATGCCATTGTCTCTTGTCTCATCAGCTGTGAGAAGAGACCAACGCCCAAGTCTCTACAACCTCCTTTCAGTTGCCATGGAGAGAGGTAAGGTCTCCTCTCAAGTCTCTTTTTTCACAGACTTAACAACAACAGTTCCCTTAGCTTACTCCTCGTAAGACTTGTTCTCAAGACCCTTCACCAGCTTCATTGCCCTCCTCTGGACCCACTCCAGCACCTTGATGTCTCTCTTACACCGTGGTGCCCAAAACTGAGCACAGTACTCAAGGTACAGCCTCACCAGTGCCAAGTACAGTGGAACAACCACCTCTCTAATCCTGCTGGCAACACTATTACTGATGCAGGCCAGGATGCTGTTTGCCTTGTCTTTACTGAGGGTACTCTCAATCTTCTTATCAAGATCATTGATACTAAACAGGAGTGGCCTCAGCACTGAGCCCTGGGGCACACCACTAGTGACCAGCCACCAACTGGATTTAATCCCATTGACTATCACTCTGTGCCCAGCCAGTGTTTGAGCAGAGCACACACCTGTCCAGGCCTAGGGCAGACTTTTTTCATGAGGATACTGTAGGGAACAGTATCAAAGGTTTACTGAATTCCAGGTAAACAACATCCATGGCCTTTTCTTCATCCACTAAGCAGGTCACCTTGCTGTAGAAGATCAGGTTTGTCAAGCAGAACCTGCCCTTCATGAACCCATGCTGACAGTGCCTGATCACCTGGTTGTCTTGCACATGCTGTGTAATGGCATAATGGCACTCAGGATGATCTGCTCCATGACTTTCCCTGGCACTGATAGGTCTGTCATTCCTGGATCCTCCTTCTGGCCCTTCTCGTAGACAGGCATCACGTTTGCAGTCTTCCCTCAGCTGGGACTTCGCCACTTAACTAGGACTGCTGGTAAATGATGGAAAGCAGTTCAGTGAGCACTTCCACCAGCTAGCTCCCTTGGTACCCTTGGGTGTATGCTATCCACCTTACAGACTTGTTCGTGTCTAAGTGGTGCAGCAGGTTGCTGACCAACTCTTCTTGGATTAGGGAGGCGTCATTCTGCTCCCCAGCCCTGTCTTCCAGTTCAGGAGACTAGGTACCCAGAGAAAACCTGGTCCTACCACTACACACTGAAGCAGAGACTTAAGGAAGAGATTACCACCACCTTCTCAGGTAAAGGGGTGACTGTGACTGTCCCTATTACCCCCTGCCCAAAACAGGCAGCCCACTGACAGTATCAAATAAGTTCAGTGAACTATTTAATTACAAAATCAAACGTTAAAGTGACACTGCAATTATTAAATCAAACTTGCATGGAGGTGATCAGAAGAAGAGAGTTTATTAATCTAGTGGAGTTCCCCAGATACTCCTGTTTCTGCCCTAAACGTGTCACAAGAACACAGGGAAGGATACGGCACTACTTTAGCAGACGTTGATCAATCTGTACAGCAAGGTCACTTTACAGTAAACTGTAGTTTGTAACATGTCCCGAGTCACTTCCTCATATTCTTACTACCTCATTTTTATTATTCACAGGTTAAGACTGCACAGCTCATGGCTGCCTCTGAATTTATTGTGAACCAGTTGTGTTCAACACTTGCATCGGGTGCCACTGAGGGCAACTGAAGCTTGCAGATGGCAGAAGAGACGTATAAGAAAACTCCTCAAACTGAGCGTGAGAAGCAGAAGAAATAATTTCACCCCAAGCCTTAGCAACCACCGCAACACTCCCAGAGGAGCAACGCAACCAACAACTCCGCCTCCCGCCCCACCGGGGAGCTGCGGAACAGGTACGCATGCGCGGCTGTCTTGCGGCGGCGGGGCGGGACTCCTCGGCGGGGCGCAGGGCAGGGGCGGGGCGAGGGCAGGGGTGGGGCGCAGAGGGCGAGGCGGGGCGCAGGGCAGGGGTGGGGCGCAGAGGGCGAGGCGGGGCGCAGGGCAGGGGTGGGGCGCAGAGGGCGAGGCGGGGCGCAGGGCAGGGGCGGGGCGCAGAGGGCGAGGCGGGGCGCAGGGGGCGAGGCGGGGCGAGGGCAGGGGTGGGGCGCAGAGGGCGAGGCGGGGCGCAGGGCAGGGGTGGGGCGCAGAGGGCGAGGCGGGGCGCAGGGCAGGGGTGGGCGCAGGGAGCGAGATGCGCACCGGACAGAGGGCGGGACGGACGCTGGGCAGGGGCGGGACGCGGGGCGCTTGGGGCTGACCTGAGGCGAGGCGCATGGGGCGGTGCCCGGAAGCGGGCTGGTTGGTGTCAGGGGTGCGGAAGTGACTGCTTGAGGCCCGCGTTTCGGGTCTGTGCGTGGTAGGCTGAGGGGAAGAAGGGGAGCTTCATCGCCGGCAGTTGCCGGCTTACGCCCTCTCCTTCAGTTCTTCCTCTCGACCTCCGCTGCTCTGCTATGGCGGGCAACAGCGACAACCTGCAGGTAGAGAGACGCTGACCCTTCCGGGGCGGGGAGGGCTCTGCCGGCGGTGGCGGACGGGTGGCAGCGGGCAGGGCAGAACGGAGTTGGGGGTGTTTCCGCCGCCTGGCTGCCCGCGAGGTGTCCTGGGCCGGGCAGGGCGACAGGGAGCACCAGTACGCCCTGCTCGCGGGACCGGGGACACCAGTGGCGGGGACACCAGTGGCGGGGACACAGGCTGCCGGTTCCGGAAGCGGCTGTGGAGAGGAGACAACCTGGGTCTGAGAAGTAGCGGGCCAGAGGTTAATCCCCTCATCGGCGCTGGTCTCTGGCGGCCGCAGCTGAGGCCCTGGAGAGGGGACAGGTACCTGCCGGGCAGGCGGTCGCGTCAGCCTTGCGAGACGTTGGGGCAGCGGGGCCTGGTGACCACTGTCGCCTCCTGCGGTCTAGTTGCGTAGTTTGCCTTAGGTTACTTCTAAGGCTGCTGACAGTAGGAAGTCTTTGCCTGCTCGTTCCTTCTTTTCAGTTGTGTTAAGCCTCCGTTGGAGATGTAGAATCTGTTCTGCAGTTGGTTGGCAAAACACACAGAAATGACCTGCGTTAAAAATAACCATGTTTAATTCAGCTTTTTTTGAGCCGCGATCACTTCTGTGAGCTCGTTACAGCCACGTAACGATTACACTGCCAAAGCAAGGGGAGATAGCACAGGGCCCAAAGCGAGCGGGGGGAGTATGGAAACTTTGAATGCTGACTTTCTTTCTGAGGGTGATTTTCATTCAAGTGATGTTGTGGCTACTAAGTGTGTAGTGACTAGTTGGAAAGGTGAGATCAAGGCCTTCGAATGAATTTGTGGTCAGTAGGACAAGGGAGGTTATTCTTCCCCTGTACTCAGCACTGGTCAGGCCACACCTTGAGTCCTGTGTCTAGTTCTGGGCCCCTCAATTCAAGAGAGATGTTGAGGTGCTGGAACGTGTCCAGAGAAGGGCAACAAAGCTGGTGAGGGGCCTGGAACACAAACCCTGTGAGAAGACACTGAGGGAGCTGGGGGTGTTTAGGCTGGAGAAGAGGAGGCTCAGGGGCGACCTCATTACTGTCTACAACTACCTGAAGGGAGGTTGTAGCCAGGTGGGGGTTGGCCTCTTCTCCCAGGCAACCAGCAATAGGACAAGGGGACACAGTCTCAAGTTGTGCCGGGGAAAGTATAGACTGGATGTTAGGAGGAAGTTGTTCACAGAGAGAGTGATTGGCATTGGAATGGGCTGCCCAGGGAGGTGGTGGAGGCACCATCCCTGGAGGTGTTCAAGCAAAGCCTGGATGAGGCACTTAGTGCCATGGTCTAGTTGACTGGCTAGGGCTGGGTGCTAGGTTGGACTGGATGATCTTGGAGGTCTCTTCCAACCTGGTTGATTCTATGAATTTGATTAAGCTAGCAAAGGAAAGGCTGATAAATACAGTTTGTGCGTGGCAGTGGATAGTCAGAGCTTGCTGTTCATACAGCTTTCTAATAAATGGTTTCCTGTTTGAGAGCAGTGTTCTTCATCACAGTTACAGGCTGATCTGACAAAGTACTAGAGAATCTAATACCCAAATAGAATGAGAGATTTTACTACTGTCTACTAGCTTTGTTTTATCTGAGTATTTGGATAGTGGCAGGAATATCTGTACTGGAATGCCTGATGAGAACTTCTTGATGCAGTTAACGCACAGCACCTTGCTCCCTGACGTTGCCACAAGCATCTTGAGCATACTGGCAGTGCTTAGGAAAATAAATCGACTGAATGTGGGAAAATACGTGTGGGGGGTCACAAAAAAAATTAATTAGTGTTAGTGTGTGTTAGTTAACTGCCTAACCCACTGCCTTTGGGCCCCTCAATTCAAGAGGGATGTTGAGATGCTGGAGCGTGCCCAGAGAAGGGCAACAAAGCTGGTGAGGGGCCTGGAGCACAAATCCTATGAGGAGAGATTGAGGGAGCTGGCCCTGTTTAGCCTGGAGAAGAGGAGGCTCAGGGGTGATCTTATTACTGTCTACAACTACCTGAAGGGGCATTGTAGCCAGGTGGGGGGTGGCCTCTTCTCCCAGGCAACCAGCAATAGAACAAGGGGACACAGTCTCAAGTTGTGCCAGGGTACGTATAGGCTGGATGTTAGGAAGAAGTTCTTCCCAGAGAGAGTGATTGGCATTGGAATGGGCTGCCCAGGGAGGTGGTGGAGGCACCGTCCCTGGGGGTCTTCAAGCAAAGCCTGGCTGAGGCACTTAGTGCCATGGTCTAGTTGATTGGCTAGGGCTGGGTGCTAGGTTGGACTGGATGATCTTGGAGGTCTCTTCCAAACTGGTTGATTCTATGATTCTATGACCTAGTCATGCGGACTGACCGTTTTAATCGTCCTGAAGCGGTATAGCATTTCAAGGAGCGAAATGTAATAGAGCAGTAAGTGCCTAAGAGGAAAGGAATAACAGCAATACCAACAAATCCATAGGCCAGTGTGTGCAGTACATGGCTTAGATCACAATTTTATTTGAAACTGCCTCAGCAAATCAATTAAAAATGAATCCTTAACTCACAGAATTGTCAGGGTTGGAAGGCACCTCAAGGGTCATTTAGTTCCAGCCCTCCTGCCATGGGTAGGGACACCTCACACTAGATGAGGTTGCCCAGAACCACATCCAGACTGGCCTGAAAAACATCCAGAGATGAGGCCTGCGCTGCCTGTCTTGGCAGCCTGTTCCAAAGTCTCACCACCCTCACAGTGAAGAACGTTTTTCTCATGTCTAATCTCCTCCCTTAGCTTGGATCCATTCTTCCTAGTTCTGTCACTCCCCAACACCCTGAAAAGTACCTCACCAGCTTTCTTATAAGCTCCCTTTAGATACTGAAAGACCACAATACAGTCTCCTTGAGACTGAACAACCTCAACTCCCTTATCCTGTCCTCATAGGAGAGGTGCTGCAGCCCTCTCTGATCATCCTCCAAGAACTTCTAGAACTTTTCTTGTGGTTTGGTTACATTCTATCTGGTGGGTTTTATTCTCTCCTCCCACAGAACTTCTCACTTGGATAGCAAAAAACCTTCTAGAGAAGGCAAAGAAATGGCCTTTGAAGACATCTCCCAGGATAGGGTTGGCAGGTCAATAGTTTGTTTTGTGCTTCCTGTATTGGCTGTACTGTAGACATCAGCTGTAGTTCCAGGGCGTCTGGGTCTGTGTCCTAGGCTTGAGCCACAAGCTGTCCACAGCAAAAGGACAGAAAGGTATTTTACTCCAAAGGAGTAAAATAAAAACACTTGCACAGAATTGGAAATTAAGTGGGTAATACTATATACAAAATACATATAAAGGCATTAAGGGAAAAGGAATATATATACACTAGTCAATCTGCCTTGGCCCAGTTCTCCACTTGGGCCTGCCAGGCTGAAACCTTCCAGAGACTTCCAAAACCTCTCCCCAAAACCCCTTTCAGCCTTAGCAGGCCCAAGAACAGGCTGAAGTGCCCAACTCCCCCCCCCTCCCCCCTTTGCCTAGGTCTACCAGGCCTCAGTGCTTCCCCACAAACCAGTGGCATAGCAAAAATTAGCCACAGCCAGGAGAAGGCCTCTCTCCCCCACAAACCAAGAGATAACAGCTGCTGCTTAGTGCTCAGAGAAGAGAGGGCAGAGAGAAGGGGTAGGATTGGTTGTGATGTCTGATTATATAGGGGGATACAGGAAAGGAAAGTAGAATAACAGTTTTTAATATCCTGTCTGTTGCCCTAAGACTTGCTGGTCCCTGGAGGACTTTTATCTCTGTGGTAGGACAATTTGTCCTAAACCCACAACACTCTGTGATTAAAAAAACCCAAAACTTAGAATGGATTTCCAAAATTTGCCATAACAAATGCTGAAGATTGGTAAGGAGAACTACACAAACCAGTAGTAGTTCCAACTTACTACAGAGAGTCTTGTTCTTCTCACTTTTCTGTATCCTAGTAAACTCCAGCAGTGTGTCAATCACCAGTCATGAAATGATAGAAGTATCACATCATTTATGAAGCACCACCTAAGACTTGCAGTCAGTTGCCTTCCGCTTTTTGGGCTTAAGTACCGAAGAACAGAAAAAACTGACCATCTAAACCCAGACAGAAGCAGCTTAAAATTTCTCTTTGATTGTGTAAAATTAATTATTTGCTTGTGTTACAGAAAGCAATAGGCCTTGCCAGTAAGGCAGCACAAGAAGATAACGCAGGAAACTACGAGGAAGCCTTCCGCTTGTACCAACAAGCTGTGGAATATTTTCTCCATGTTGTCAAATGTAAGTGTAATGTGTTGTATGATTCAGTATAGAATTTAGTAGCCAAAATGCAGAGCAGCCTCCTGTTTTGACATCAGTGTTATAAATTTTACTTTCAACGTCAGTTAATGCTTGCTAATTGCAGTTTAATTAAGGTTGTTCATTTTGTAGCTTTTTACTTTTTCTGTATTGAGTGCTTGCTCTGTTTCCAGTTTTTAAATTTGTATTTTGGTTTAGATTTTTTTTTTAAGAGAGGAAGGCAGGGGCTTGTTGTCTGTCCTCTGGACTTTTGTTAGCAGTGTTTTGACCTGAGTTCGGCACAAAGAAGTGTGACAATCAGTGCAGGAATCCCTGTCTTTCTCTTGTGCTGAAACCCATCTATTACACAAGAAGCTTTTGCTGTATCTATGGAGCATTTTTTTTTTGACCCTCAACTTGTGCTGCTTGCCGTTGTACAACCTCTCTGCTGGCATTGTTTGCTCCTTAATGTCATAGTCTTGATGTTCCTCTTGGCTAACAAAATGTTTGAAATGAATTTGTATGCCGTATTTTTTCTTTACTTTCCATCTTCTCGTTGTTTTATGCATTTTCACATTTTTGTCTACCTTCTGTCTTATGTCCAGTGTTCATGTGCAAGGAGTGGGCTTTCTTAATGCAGCTCAGCGCTAACCTGAGTGGACTAGGGTTGCTCACCTGATATAAGTGCACTTACAGATCTCTATGATTTAGAAAAATAGTAATTTTTTTATAGTTGCTTAGGACAATTTTTGTGTATCACTTTCTATCCATTTATATCCAACTGACTTAATCAAAATACCACTTTCTGTGCTTTGGGCAATACTGATGTGCTAGAACAGTGTGGCTGTTAAACCTCATCTAACTCTTTTGTATGTTTTATCTTTTGGTGTTTTTTTTTTGTAATATGAATATCTTTTAAAATTAATAGGCTATGGAAAAAGAAAAGTTTGCTTAGCACAAGCAGCTTCTTGATGAGCTGTTTTACAAAAGGAGTTAATACGGTGTGTAGCAGCCTGAAAAGCTGCCAGTGTCATTGTCTTCAATCCTTTACAGTCAGATTTTAAACCAAAGCAGTGTTCAAATGTATATTTAATTTCTGGTATGTGATGACATCTTTCCTATCACTTCTTTCCATGATATAGTGGAAAAATAGTTCAGAGCATCGTATAATCTTAGAGGTTGGAAGGGACCTCCAGAGATTGAATCCAACCCCTCTGCCAAGGCAGGATTGCCTTAGGGTAGTTTGCACAGGAACTCATCCGGGCAGGTTTTGAAAGTCTCCAGCGAAGGAGACTGCACAGCCTCTCTGGGCAGCCTGTTCCAGGGCTCTCTCACCCTCACTGTAAAGAAGTTTCCCCTCATGTTAAGGTGAAACCTTCTATGTTCCAGTTTGTAGCCGTTGCTCCTTGGCTTATTGCTTAAGATGGTTAAGTGGCACATCCTGAGAGACGCATGTTGATGAGATATAAATAAGATGGAGATTTTTAGGTTTGTTTTCTGATTGATGCATATGTGTTTTGCTCTTAAAAAAGCATTGTTTCTCTTCAAACTCTTAGATGAAGCACAGGGTGATAAAGCAAAACAGAGCATTAGAAAGAAATGTGATGAATACTTGGACAGAGCAGAAAAGCTGAAAGAATATCTGAAAAAGAGAGAAAAAACTGCACCAAAACCAGTTAAAGAGTCTGGTCGTACTGATGGAAAAGGGTATGTTTTTGGAGAAGGTAAAGCAAAATACTTCTTAAACTCAGCTTATTCTGAAATTCAACTTTTTGAGGATCATTTTAAGTAGTGTTTTTGAAATATTTCAGGTGACTGCTGATGCTGAAATGTAATGAACTGATAAAAGGAAAATAACATGAATTAGCACCATGGGCATTTCTGTGCTTGTCTACTAGAATGTGTCAACATTTGCATAGGGAATTTTACTGAAGAATGAAAGCTGTTTCAGGCTAACATGTGATTATTTGATTTAATGACAACAAGCCAAATGACCCGTAAATTTTTTATGCATTTAAATATTAACTAGAAAATACATTCAGATTACTGATTGCTGGGGCTGAAGTTTGATCTGCCTCACACTTGGTAAGAAGTGCAAAGCTCTCTACAAGGTGAAATTCAGTAATATGGACCGAATAGCTCTAATGCCTTGCTGGTGTCTGATACGTCTGCTGCTTTGCTTTTATTAGATTTGGTTTTCTTTTTGCATGTCGGAGCTGAACAAGCAGAGCCTCTTTTCCATTTGCTACTGCTTCAATGGAGACAGGAAAGAGGAAGCGTTCAGGATGATACCTCCTGGTGGAATTGGCCTTTTCAGCAGGGCTGAAGAGCTAGAGTTGCTCAGTTGTCTCTTTCCCTGATTTTCAGTCTCTTTCATTGTCTACTTGTCTCGTCAGTTTTTATTTTTTGAGCTGTACTATGTTCTGCTTGTTTATAGTAGAAGGAATTGGTAGTATCACAGAGGTTACCTGTATTTTAACAACCTCCCTTCTAGTTGTTCACTATGCAGTCTCTTTTTCATTCTTTAACTTCCAGTTTTCTTAGCTCTGACAAGATGAGGATGTACAGTTTCATAGTACAAAATGGACTTGACCAAGTCTTGTTGCAGTTCCAGATAGGGAACAAGTGCCAGTGTCTACAAATAAACCATTTTAATGCTTCCAAGTTGCTCTTGCAAGCCCTTGCTTTTGTTTAAACGATGGCTCAGAGGCTGTAGAAGTGTTTTAAGAGGGCTCAGGTGCATAAGAGGAAGCAGAAGTGGTGAGGAGAGTGAATTAGAACATGGTGTAGAAAAATAGGAGTACAATGAAGTAAACTTGTAGATACCTGAAGGCAAAGGTTTCTTTCATTCTTCAGTCTAAAGGCTCTTCTGCCCTGTATTCTGGTTTTTATCCCAAGAGAGGATAAATACAATATCCTATTGTATTTTAATATTTTTTTCCTTGTTTACAAATCAGGAATGACAGTGATGGGGAAGGGGAATCAGAGAATCCTGAAAAGAAAAAGCTGCAGAATCAACTTCAAGGTAATTTTGGAGCATCCTTTTCCTTAAATAGGGGTGACTTCAGTCAAGCCTGTATTTTTACTACCTAATATTATGGGTCAATTTATATCTGTAAGTGGCTCAACTGGTATGTACTCTTCAAATATAAAAGCATGAAATTATACAAGGGCTATGTTGAACTGCATCTTCTATATCCTGTGCTTTGTGTTAAAATGGTATCATTTATCAGCACTTTCCAAAAGGAAGAAGCTGCAGGATCCTAGGTAGCTATAGGCTAGACTGAACCAGTTTTTTTTTTCACTTGTAAGTGCATAGTAGTGTTGCCTGGAGCCTAAGGTAACAGACACCATACAGATGCTTAGGGTAGGCACAACCATTTTCTCAGAAGAGCTTGTGCTGACCATTAGGAGTTGAGAACATAAATTCTTATCTGTTTACAGTAATGAGCAGCATTACTTGAAATCACTTCAGAGAGTTCTGAAGGCAGAAGGTGAAAGTGTCAAGAAAATAGCTGGTGAAAGCCAATTGTGAAATTGCAGGAAGCTTTTACAAAGAAATAGAGCAAGTAAAACTTCCAGTGCTTTTGAGTACTTGGATAATAAACACTGGGTTGGTTGGCATTTGTTCGTCTGAGAAGGTTTCTTTTACCTTTTGAATTTGCTGTGACTTAGAATTACAAGATGTAATATTCTGTTAGTATCTCAGATCCACCTTGCCCCATCTAAAAGCAATCAAGAAAAAAGTCATTTTTAGCATGTCGGATTAACCAGTCTGTACTATGAAGAAAGGCTAAATTATTATAACTCAGCTGGCTAAAATCAAACTGAATTTGTTGGCTGAGCAAAGTGAGAGTTGGTGATAAACTTTCAGAGAATGTGGCTAGACTAAGAATATACTTCTGCAGCTAAACAGGCTCCATACAACCTTTATGACACTTTCAGCCTTAGCTCCCAGATTCAGTAGATGGTACGACTGCTGCATGTCTGGAGATACCCAACAAGCTGCTTAATCTTCTAGAGAATCTTCAAGTCCTGGGCTGGTGCAGCTACATTGCTTCCCCTGTTTAAAATGAAATCTCAAATTTTGGGGTAATACAGTGGTGGTTTAGTGAGGAGCTGGCACCTGGGTACCTTTTAGGAAAGGTACTCCTGTGTGCCTACTAAACACATTTGCTGGTCGGTTGTGGACTGGTTTTGACCATTGCAGGACTTCTCCTAATTCTCAAGTGTCCGTGGTTTAGTGTGCTAAAACAATGTGACAGACTTCAGCAGAAATAACATCCATCTGACTAATAGTGTTCAGTGGTTTTATATCTATTTGCAACTGTCTTGGTTTTATTTACTGTGGATGTAGCCTTAGATTTCTTAAAGTTTTGGGTTTATGTTGTTTTGTTTTTTTTTTTCTGAAGTGGAATTGGAGTTATGGAAATCAATAATGTGTACAATCTTTTCTTACAGGAGCAATTGTTATGGAACGACCAAATGTCAAATGGAGTGATGTTGCTGGCCTTGAAGGTGCCAAAGAAGCACTGAAAGAAGCAGTGATCTTGCCCATTAAATTTCCACACCTGTTTACAGGTCAGTCAGAATTAAAGCATTTATTTGCTATTGGCCAGGCAGGACCAGCACCGAGGTCTGAGAAAAGTGTTAGGCCAATGGATTGGAGGCTCAAGCTGAGCTCTTAGCAGAAATTGTGATCCATCTAACAGAGGTTTCACGTAGGTAGACATGGAAAACCTCTGTGCGAGTTAGAGGGGCTTCATGAGTAAAATAGATTCAGTCTTTCTGCAGTATTTCGAAGTCTACTGATTTCTCTCTTGCAGGAAAGAGAACACCCTGGAGAGGAATTCTTCTGTTTGGACCACCAGGAACAGGGAAGTCTTATTTAGCAAAAGCTGTGGCAACAGAAGCCAACAACTCCACGTTCTTCTCCATATCTTCCTCTGACCTTGTCTCAAAGTGGCTGGGTGAAAGTGAAAAGTAAGTTTGAATTGCCAGAGACCTAGGAAAACTTCAGCAAGAAGAAATTAATACAAAGCTAGACAAGTTTGTGTAAAGAAACTGAATTTGAGGGAGGAGTCAGGTATTTAAAAAAAAACAAATCTCAGGTGTTTCTATGCTTCATGCTGCAGTGCCATATAAAGATACTGAACTCAGCTGTGATTGCACACATGAGTTTGGAGGTACTCTGCCTCTTGGCATCTCCCCAGTTATCTATCCCAACAATTGTGCTGTTAACACATGGCATTTCTTTCTTTTTATGGTGGTGTTCTTTATCCTGTTTCACCCAAAATCTGTAAGACATAGGAGACTTTAAAAACAGGTTAAAGGACAGGAGCAATACGTGGAGAAGACCAGGAAGACTAATGTGACGTGCAAGCTTCCATCTAGAAGTGTAGGAGTAGCTCTGTCTAGGCTTCCAATGGAGAATGCCTGTATTAAAAGGCTCTGGGTCTGTTGTGCAGAAAGGACTTTAATGTAGTGATGAGAATATGTACCAAAACCATGCTTTAATAGTTTCAAGTATGGAACAACTGAGCAACACTATTTCAAGTTGATAGGATGAGAAGGAAAAGCCACTGGATAAAGTGTTTGAAATTTTGTTTTTTTTCCCCTCAAAGCTGGAAATCTTAAGGCTACCTTTCTTCTTTTGCAAAAGGAATAAAGAACTGACATTTCGTTTGGCTTCATGTGAGACTATTGCCTGAGATTTAGTGCTGCCAATGTGAAGAACTTCCCAGCATGTCCCCTATTTATTTTCCTTTTTAACTTAGTAAAATGTGTTAAAAAGACATGTCTAGTTTTTTTGGGTGTTTTTTGGCAAGCCAGTTTTTCTTGCCATATAAAAGATCCTCAGTAAAGTTGTATAACGTAATGTGATAGTTTAGGTGTTACCTGCCTCCCCCACACTTTGAAAAATCACCCAGACTAGGCTCAGTGGCTCTGGAAATTGAATGAAGCTTTATATTTGGAGCTTAGCAGAATGTACAAGCAGATATTTACTATATATATATATATATACAGTTATATACAGAATTATACAAGGTAAAAGATGTAATACAGAAACACAACAGCCCTCCCAGAAACCTGAGTCCCCAGGAGGGCTCTCAACCACCTTTCCACCTTCTCACACCTCTCTCCCTTACCCCCGAGATCTTGCCTTATGCCCAAGGACGATTGGAGGGTTGGCCAGGGAGGTTAGGAAGCAGATGGATTTAGTCACACAGACAGCAGGTTAGGTTAGAGAGAGAGATGCAGCCAAAAGCCCAGACAGAGAGCGTCTGTGTTACCTATATTTACATTCTTGTTCTTGCACATCTCCACAAGCCTATGAGTGAAGTAGACATCTCCACTGTTTCCTTCTCACAGCCTGTAATCTAGTTCTTCTCACCAAAACATTGTAGCTAGCTTCAAGCTAGCACAAGTGAATATGTGTTATTTCTTTAAAAAAAGTCTAATCTGATTAGGTTTCAAATGTTAAATGAGAGAAAGCCATGTTCTTCTGAATCTCTCTAGAGTGGTGGCTGTGTAGAGCTGTCTTGTAGAGAGGCAAACTGAAAAAAGGCATTTTGTTGCAAACCTATGCCTGGACTACTGTAAAGTGTTTCACCTCCTTCTATGCTATGCTGTCTCACTTAGTATAATGCTGAGTCTCAGAGCTTGGAAAAATGTTGTATCTTCGAGTAGCTTTATGTTAATACTTCTGTGTTTTTAGCTTTCTCTAAAGGAAGTGACTGTATCAGAAGTTAGGTGGGTTTCTTCTGATGTGATCAGTGAGATAACTGAAACTGTTTCCTTCTGTCAAGATTAGTGAAAAACTTGTTCCAGCTTGCTAGAGAAAACAAACCTTCTATTATCTTCATTGATGAGATTGATTCCCTCTGCGCGTCAAGAAGTGAAAATGAAAGTGAGGGTGCTAGACGGATAAAAACAGAATTTCTAGTCCAGATGCAAGGTAAGTTTACTTGATTATCAGTGGGAGGAATTAGGACACAAACTTTAAGCACAGCTTGCAACGAGAACATTAAAAAGATCTGCAGTTCCACCCTGACAAATTTTGATGGCATTTTAAACATAAGATACTCATTGTCTAAACAGTGGAATTATTTCTGCTCTGATACAGGAGTTGGTACTAACAATGAAGGAATCTTGGTCTTAGGAGCAACAAACATACCCTGGGTTTTGGATTCTGCTATCAGGAGAAGGTATGATGATTTTTTGGTTTTTGTTCTTTTTTTCATGGTATAACATTTGCAATAGTAAGGGTTCAGTCTGAGGGTCCTACTTAAAGTAGTAATCCAGTTCATGTTTGCAGACATGGCTAATGCACAGCTCTGTTCCATGAGATGGACTGAACCAAACAAGAGGCAATGGCCTCAAGCCGCAGCTGGGTAGGCTTAGACTGGACATTAGGCAACATTTTTTCCCAGCAAGAGTGGTCAGGCATTGGAATGAGCTACCCAGTGAGTTGGTGGAGTCACCAGCCCTGGATGTCTTTAAAGTCATTTGTCTGTGGTGCTTGGGGATCTGGTTTAAGAGTGAACTTTGCAGAGTAGGGATATCGGTTGGACTTGGTGATCCTGAGGGTCTTTTCCAACCGGAATGTTTCTGTGATTCTGTGGAATTAATATCCCCTTTCCTCTTTAAAGAGGTTGCTGTACTGGGTTTAGCTAGGGCAGAGTTAATTGTCTGACAAGAAATTGGGAGGGGCAACAGCCAGGATAGCCAGCTGAACCAGCCAGTGAGATATTCAGTGCCATAGTGACTCATGCCTGCTGCACAAGGGTTGTTTTATATCACTTCCTCTATTACTTCTTTAGTATTATTTTTGTTCCTGTTGTTTCTTCAGTCTTTATGTTCTGTTAAACTCTTCCAATCTCAATGCACAGGGCATAGAATTTTGCATTTTGCTCTCAATTTTTCTTCTGTCCCGCCACAGGGGGCGAGAGCACAATGCGTGAGCCACTGTGTGGCACTCAGTTGCTGGCTGGATCTAAGCCAGGACAGTTCTTTTTGGTGCCAAATATGGGGCAGAAACGATTGAGCTAATGAAAAATCTGAAATTACATTAAAACAGATTTGTAATATACAGATTTTATGTTAAGTAACTCTTGTTTGCAGTGTTTGTCCATATCTTTTCAGGGTTGTGCTATGTAAATCTTTAGTACTCTGTGTATTCCCTGTGCTGATGTTTATTGTCTCAGGAAATGGATGAGGTCTATCATATTGCTGTATTTAATATTGTCAAGACATGATAGTAGCATGGTCATGAGGGTAAGGGGACATTTATATGTGGCATTGTTGTTCATTAATAATCTTAATCTATGGTGAAACAGGGGAGGACACTTTCCTCAGCTTGGAAAAAATTTGAACACCCTCAGGATGTCCAAGACAAGCTTGTTCTTGTTGCTACACCTTCAGATTGTGTCCTAGGTCATTATTAGGGTTACAGAATTTTTTCCTGAGAGTCCTACCCAGAGATCTGCCCCAGGGCTAGATAGTTCTGAGGGCCAGGGTGTGTGGGAGCATAGGACTGTGCTCGCCTCCAACGTTTTGGAATTTCACTCCTGAACAAGTGCAGAATCCTGACCAAATATTTAAATATTTGGGAAGAGTATGTTGTCAACCTGGCAATTCCCAAGAGACACAAACTACTGTGATGTGCTGGGGTTTTGCCCATATCTACTGAGCCCTTCTCAACACTACTCAATGCCCTTACAGGGAAGGCGTGGTCACTGGACATAAAAAACTGCAGCTGCACCAGAGAGCCAGCCTGTGCCAGTGCTGGTCACCCCTATACAGGAAAATAAATACACAAGCAAATCACTTTGTTTCATGAGGAACAGCAATGAACCAGGACCATCACAAGAACAGGAGGAAGAGCCAGGGGTAATCACTTGATCTATCTCTGAGTGAGCTGTGAGCTATGTGAAAATTTCAGCTGCCATCCAGGTGAGCACATGATCATCTGGCTGCTTCAGTGCTGGAATAATAGCCTGGAATTAGAGGGCGGGCAAACCAAGCACCTGGGATCCCTGTCTAGGCAAGGGGACATCCCCAAGGTGACTGCAAAACAGGCAAGCCCTAAGCTTCTGAAAGTGATTTCTGTCAAGCATGAAGGAAGGTTGCCCCTTCAAGGAATAGGTTGCATGTCACCTAAGCAAGTGGAGCCACCATGGAGAGAGGTATCCAGTACCTGAGGGAATTGGCTGTGCTGGAGGTGATTTATAATGGTCGGAATTCAGATGCAGTCACCCACAGATCCAGAGGAAGTCCAGTGTTAGCCACCCATGTGGCATCTAGGAAGTGCATCACTGGCATACGCCAACTTGTTGGCAGTAGTGTCCTGAAAGGATGATAGGGACAAACTGTGAATGAATTATCTGGCCAGCTACAGTAATATGAAGGCCTGCATTTCAGCTTTAAAGGACTGCTCCTCACCTGTATAGTCCTGTATTTTAGCTATTAAGTGGGGGTGGTGCACTGCCCAAGGGAGAACATATGGGTGGCACACATCATGGGGGTCTCTGTGGTTTTGCCTACATGACCATGGAAAGGACATGGAGGAGTGGAATAGAAACCCCATTTTACTCATAACTGCTTGAGTATGCCAGCTGCGAAGGGAAACAGTCACAAAAGGACCTCTTCCAAGAATAATGCCACTGCAATTTCCAGTGGGAAATTACTCAGAGCAGACAGGCTGGATCTTGCTTCTGATCCTCTTGGGGGGACTTCTAAATCATATTTCCAAGGAGTGAGTGATTCAGATCAGGATTAGAGGGGCCTTGCCTCCAGGCTGGTGGAGGAAAGAGATAACGAGGTTTACTGCTGCCTATGGATCTTACAGCCTAGCATTTCAGACCCACAGGATAAGACTCTACTATATACTGGTGCACAGTGTACCCTAATGCCATCAAGCTACAGAAGAGTGGAACCCATCTAAATTTCTGGGGTGACAGGCAGATCCTAACAGCTAAGTGTACTGGAAGATGAAGTGAGTCTACCCCATAAATATGAGGTCTAAACACCCATGTAACTGGCTCAGAGGCCTCATGCATCCTTGGTATAGACTGTGTCAGAGAGGGTGTTTCAGGGATCTCAAAAGGATACCAGTGGGCCTTTGGTATAGCTGCCCTGGAGATGGAGGGAAATTAAACAGATGTCCATCTTGCCTGATCTCTCTGAGGACCCTTCTGTGATAGGGGTTGCTGAGTACTGAAGAGCAGCAGGTGCCAATTGCTACTGCAGTGGTGCACCAATAGTGATACTGCACCAGCCAAGATTCGCTGATTCCCATTATCAACCAGAGAGCCAAGGGGTGATCAGCAAAACTCACCCTCCAACAGCCCCATATGGCCAGTGCATAAATCTCATGCAGACAGATGTTAGACTAAGGTGGTCTGAATGAAGTTAAGCCAGCAAAGAGTGCTGCTGTGCTGGGCATGCCAGAGCTTCAACACCAGCTGGAGTCAAGGGCAGCTAAGTGGTACAGCTGATACCAGTAATGTGGTGTTCTCTATTCCTGTTGCACCAGAGTGTAGCCACAGTTTGCTTTCACCTGGAGGGTCATCCAGTATACCTGGAATTGACTGCCCCATAGGTGTAGTTCCACCATTTGCAACGGACTGATCCAGACTGCATCGGAACAGAGTGGAGTTCCAGAATACCTACAGTATATTGGTG